>NW_022589723.1:6983878-7334332 GCF_004348235.1 Phoca vitulina | reverse complement strand
TAGGGAAGTTCTCTGCTATAATTTGCTCCATTATACCTTCTGCACCTCTCTCTCTTTCTTCTTCTTCTGGGATCCCAATTATTCTAATGTTGTTTCGTCTTATGGTATCGTTTATCTCTCGAATTCTGCCCTCGTGATCCAGTAGTTGTTGATCTCTCTTTTTCTCAGCTTCTTTATTTTCCATCATTTGGTCTTCTATCTCACTGATTCTTTCTTCTGCCTCATTTATCCTAGCAGTTAGCGCCCCCATATTTGATTGCACCTCATTAATAGCCTTTTTGATTTCTACTTGGTTCGATTTTAGTTCTTTTACTTCTCCAGAAAGGGTTTCTCTAATAACTTCCATGTTTTTTTCAAGCCCAGCTAGTATCTTTAAAGTGATGATTCTGAACTCTAGATCTGACATCGTACTAATGTCCGTATTGAGTAGGTCCCTGGCAGTCGGTACTACCTCTTGTTCTTTTTGTTGAGGTGATTTTTTCCGTCTTGTCATTTTGTGCAGAGGAGAATAGATTAATGAGAGAACAAAATGCTAGCAGGGTAACAACGTCCCCAGAAAATATACTCTAAACAAATCAGAAAAGACCTGAAGCAGTGGGAAAAGAAAGGGAAAGAGAGAAAAAAGAAAAGGAAAGAAAAAAAGAAAAAAGAAAAAGATAAAGATAAAAACAAACAAAAGCAGAACAAAACAAAACAAAACAAAAACAGAATGTGATCAAATATGATCAGGCTGGATTATAGATCAGTGCCACACACTAGATTTTGGGTGTATTTTGGTCTGTTAAAAGAAAGTCCCTCCCAAAATTTTAAAGAAAGAAAAACTTATATATGTACAAAAATAAGGGTTGATATGATGAAGGGATGGAATGTGACTGTAAAGATGGAAATTATAAAAAATTTTTAAAAAGGATTTGATAAGTTGTTTGAAAAAAGAAAGAAGAGGATTAAAAAAAAAAAAGAAAAAAGGGAGAGAATGTGATCAGGCAGGGGAGTAGAAAAAAACCATACACTAGAGATTTAGAGTATATTTTGATCTGTTAGAAGAAACTATCTCAAGATTTTAAAGAGAGAACAACTTATATATATATGCCAAAAATACGGGTAACTACTATGAAGGGATAGAATATGACTTTAAAAATGAAAAATAAAAATGTTTTTTTTTAAAAAAGGGATTGATAAGATGTTGGTTGAAAAAGGGAAAAAGAAAAATTCAAAAAAAAAAGAAAACAGGAAAAAAGAAAAAAAGACTGTTAAAAAAAATAATTAACTTTGAAAGACTAAAGAATCATGGTAAAAAAGCCATGAATTCTATGTGCAGTGTTCCCCTAGCGCTGGAGTTCTGCCGTTCTCATTGATCGGTAAACTTGGTCTTGGCTGGCTGTTCTCGCTGATCTTCTGGGGGAGGGGCCTGTTGCCGTGGTTCCCAAATGTCTTTGCCGGAGGCAAAATTGCCCCGCCCTTGCCGGTCTGGGCTAAGTAATCTGCTCGCGTTTGCTCTCCGGAGCTTTTGTTCCCTGCAAGCTCTCCGTACAGCTTTGGAGGCGGAGAGTTAAAATGGTGGCCTCCCAGTCTCCGCCCCGGCGGAGCCGAGAACTCGGGGTCCCGCTCCTCAGCGAGCCCCCAGAGAAAAGCCGTCAGTCACTCCCGTCTCCCCGGTCTCCGGCCACACTCCATGCTCACCCGGCCTGTGACCGCGCCTTTCTATCTGGCACCCGACCCCGGGTGGAGTCTCCAAACCCAGCAGATCCCCGCGGTGCGCTCCCGCACCTCTCCTCCCGGGGGAAGAAGGTGAGTCTCCCCGGATCTGCCGCTTGTTGGGTCCCTGCTGGAGGAGCAGTGGCCCGACTGTGCCGCGGATCACGGTTTATGGCAACCCCGAGCTGAGAGCCCGCGCCTGGGCTCCCTCTCTGCAGCCGGCTTCCCTGCTCCGATACCTGGGAGCTCTGCTGCACTCAGGCACCCCCGGTCTTTCTGTGACCCCGAGGGTCCTGAGACCACACTGTCCCGCGAGGGTTCCACCCCCCACTTCGCCACCAGAGTGCCGTCCCTCAGCGGAGCAGACTTCTAAAAGTTCCGACTTTGTGCTCCGTGGCTCTATCACTTGCCGGAAGCGGCCGTCGGAGGCCCCTCCCCCGCCGTCTATCCTCCCGAATATCGCCTCGGATTCACTTCTCCGCACGTCCTACCTTCCAGAAAGTGGTCGCTTTTCTGTTCAGAGAGTTGTTGCTCTTCTTTTCTTTGATCTCCTGTTGAGTTTGTAGGTGTTCAGAATGGTTTGATCCCTATCCAGCTGAATTCCTGAGAGGAGACGAAATCCAGGTCTCCTACTCCTCCGCCATCTTGCCCATACTCTCTAGATTTCATTTGAACTTAAGCAACCATCAATTTAAAATAACCTGCTATATACATATAGTGTTATATATGAACCTCACGGTAGTCACAAACCGAAAACCAATAACAGACACACAAAAATAAAGAAAAATGAATCCAAACATAACACTAAAGACATCAAGTCACAAGGGAAGAGAGCAAAAGAAGAACGAAATAGAGAAAAAAAATATAAAAACAACCAGGAAACAACAAATGGCAATAAGTACATACCTATCAATAATTACTTTAAATGTAAACGGACCAAATGCTCCTATCAAAAAACACAGGGTGGCCAGGTGGAGTTAAGATGGTAGAGGAGTCAGGGACCCTAAGTTTGTCTGGTCCTTCCGATATAGCTAGATAGTTATCAAATCATTCTGAACACCTGCAAAATCAGTCAGAGATCTTAGAAAAGAAATGCTGCAATTCTACAAGTAGAAAAGTGACCACTTTTTGGAAGGTAGGAGGTGTGGAGACTTGAATCTAGGGTGATATATCTGGGGATACGGTGGTGGGGAGGGAGCCTGCTTAAGGAGGCTACCCCTAAATATTGTAAGCAGCAGAGTGTAAAATTCGGACTTTTAGAAGTCTGCTACAGTGGGGTACGTCCCTGGCTTAAAGGTGCTTATGTGGCAAAGCCGGGAAGAATCCCAGGTGGAACAGTGTTGTCTCAGGATCCCTGAGGTCACAAGAAGAATGAGGGTGCCTGAGTAGGGCAGAGTTTCCAGGCATAAGAGTGGGGAAGCTGGCTGAAAACAGTGAGTCTGAGTGCTGGCTTTCTGCTTGGTGTTGCCATAAACTGTGAATTGCTACACAGTTGTGTGACCACTTTCTTGGCAGGGGTCCAGCAAAAGGCAGAAACGTGGGGAGAGTCCCCCTCTCCCCCCTGGGAGGAAGAGCATGGGTTCACACCACAGGAGTGGGTAAAATTTGGAGGTTTGAAACTCAGTCATGTGCCTGAGATAAAAACACTTGGTCAAAAGCCAGGTGAACAGAGTTGTGATGGAAACCAGGGAGACAAGAGTGATTGACAGCTTTTCTGTGAGGGCTCACTGAAGAGTGGGGGGCATGAACTTTCAGCTCCCAGGCTAGAGATCAGGGTACCACCATATTCATCCTGCCCATTGGTGCTGAAAACCTTCAGGGAGCAAAACAGTGCCACATAGTGGAATCCAGAGCCACTTACACTGAGCCCAGCCCCCTGACAAGGGAGGTGCATTTCCACAACTCAAAGGCACCTGAGAATCAGCACAAGAGGCCCCTCCCGCAGAAGACCAGCAGGAACAAGTGGCTAGCACCAAATTTACTGATCATAGAGGGCTACAAATCTTCAGCTCTTGGAGAAAACATATATAGCATTCTTTTTTTTTTTTTAATTCTTTAGTCTTTTAGTATTATTTTTTTCAGTTATTTTCTTATTTTTTCAACTCTTTTTATTCTTTAATTTTTATTTTTATATGTACGTTATATATATTTTACATGTACGTTGTTTCCTTTCATTGTATTTTATTTTATTTCATTTTATTTTTGTATATAAGTTTTTCTTTCTTTCTTATTTTGGAAACACACCCAGGATCTAAATTTTTTTTTTTTTTGGTCTTGTTTTATTTCTTGTTTTGTTTTTGTTTTTGTGTTCTGGTTTGTTTTGTTTTTTTTTTCTGTTGTCGTTGTCATTATTGTTTTCTTTCTCTTTCTTTCTTCTCTTCTATTTTGAACAAAATGATGAGATGGAAAAATTCACCCCAAAAGAGAGAACAGGAGGTAGTACTCACTGCCAGGGATTTAATCAATATGGATATAAGATGTCTGAACTAGAATTTAAAACAACAATTATAAAGATATTAGCTGGGCTTGAAAAAAGCATAGAAGACACTAGAGAATCCCTTACTATAGAAATAAAAGATTAAAATCTAATCGGGTCAAAATTAAAAACACTGTCACCAAGATGCAGTCCCAAATGGAGGCTATAAAAACAAGGATGAACGAGGCAGAAGAGTGAGTCAGTGATATAGAAGATAAAATGATGGAAAATAAGGAAGCTGAAAAGAAGAGAGAAAGAAAACTACTGGATCATGAAGGGAAACTTAGAGAACTCACCGATTCCATGAAGTGAAATAATATCCAGATAATAGGGGTCCCAGAAGATGAGGAGTGGGAGAGAGGAGCAGAAGGTTTATTTGAACAAATTATAGCTGAGAACTTCCCTAATCTGGGGAAGGAAACAGGTATTCAAGTCCAGGAGACAGAAACCCCCCCTCAAAATCAGTAAAAATAGGTCAGCACCTCAACATATAATAGTGAAGCTTGCAAATTTCAAAGATAAAGAGAAAATCCTAAAAGCAGCTTGAGACAAGAAGTCCTTAACCTACAAGGGTAGAAACATAAGGCTGGCAACATACCTGTCCACAGAGACCTGACAGGCCAGAACTGGCATGATATTTTCAATGTGCTAAATGGGAAAAATATGCAACCAAGAACATTTTATCCAGCAAGGCTGTCATTCAAAACAGGAAAGAGAAAGAGTTTCCAGGACAAACAAAAACTAAAGGAATTTCTGAACACTAAACCAGCCCTGGAAGAAATACTGAAGAGGATCTTTTGAACAAAAAGCGAGCCCAAAAGTAACAAAGACCAGAAAGGAACAGAGACAATCTACAGGAACAGTAACTTTATAGGTAATACAATGGCACTAAATTTGTATCTTTCAATAATTACTCTGAATGTAAATGGACTAAATGCTCCAATCAAAAGACAGAGGATATCTGATTGGATTAAAAAACAAGACCCATCGATACGCTGTCTGCAAGAGACTCATTTTAGACCCAAAGAGACCTCCAGATTGAAAGTGAGGGGGTGGAGAACCATTTATCATGCCAATGGACATCAAAAGAAAGCAGGAGTAGCGATCATTACATCAGACAAACTAGATTTTCTTTATTTTTTAAAAGACTTTAAAAATTTTATTTAGGAGAGAGAGAGATAGAGATAGAGCATGAGCGGGGTGGGAGCGGGGAGACGGAGAAGCAGACTCCCCACCAAGTAGGGAGCCCAATGTGGGGCTCAATCCTGGGACCATAACCTGACCAAAGGCAGACGCGTAACCGACTGAGCCACCCAGGAGCCCCAGACAACAAACTAGATTTTAAACCAAAGACTGTAATAAGAGATGAAGAAGGACATTATACCATAATTAAAGGGTCTATCCAACAAGAAGATCAAACACTTGTAAATATTTATGCCCCCAACTTGGGAGCAACCAAATATATAAACCAATTAATAACAAAATTAAAGAAACTCACTGATAATAATACAATAATAGGGGACTTTAACACCCAACTCACAGCAATTGACAGATTATTTAAGCAGAAGATCAACAAGGAAACAAGTGCTTTGAATGACACACTGGACCAGATGGACTTAACAGATATATTCAGAGTATTTCATCCTAATGCAGCAGAATACACATTCTTTCTTAGTGCACATGGATCATTCTCCAGAATAGGTCACATACTGGGTCACAAATCAGGTCTCAACTGGTACAAAAAGATTGAGATTGTACCATGCATATTTTCAGACCACAATGCTTTAAAATTGGAGTCAACCACAAGAAAAAAATTGGAAGAACCACAAATACATGGAGGTTAAAGAGCATCCTACTAAAGAATGAATGGGTTAACCAGAAAATTAAAGATTTTAAAAAATACATGGAAGCAGATGAAAATGAAAACACGACAGTTCAGAGCCTTTGGGACACAGCAAAGGCAGTCTTAAGAGGGAAATATATAGCAATACAGGCCTTTCTCAAGAAACAAGAAAAGTCTCAAATACACAACCTAACCTTACATCTAAAGGAGCTGGATAAAGAACAGCAAATAAAGCCTAAATCCAGCAGGATTAAAGAAATAATAAATATTAGAGCAGAAATCAATGATAGAAAAATCAAAAAATAGTAGAACAGATGAATGAAACTAGGAGCTGGTTCTTTGAAAGAATTAATAAGATTAATAAACCCCCAGCCAGACTTATGAAAAAGAGAAAAGACCCAAATAAATAAAATCATGAATGAAAGAGGGGAGATCACAATCAACACTAAAGAAATACAAACAATTATAGTAGAATAATATGAGTAATTATATGCCAACAAATTAGGCAATCTGGAAGAAATGGATGCATTCCTAGAAATATATAAACTACCAAAACTGAAATAGGAAGAAATAGAAAACCTGAACAGACCCATAACAAGAAGGAAATTGAAGCAGTAATCAAAAATCTCCCAAAAAACAAGAGTCCAGGGCTGGACGGCCTCCCAGGGGAATTCTACCAAACATTTAAAGAAGAATTAATACCTATTCTTCTGAAACTGTTTCAAAAAATAGAAATGGAAGGAAAACACCCCAACTCATTCTATGAGGCTAGCATTACCTTGATCCCAAAACCAGACAAAGACCCCATGAAAAAGAATTACAGACCAAGATCCCTGATGAACATGGACGCAAAAATTCTCACCAAAACATTAGCCAGTAGGATCCAACAGTACATTAAAAGGATTATTCACCAGGACCAAGTGGGATTTATTCCTGGGCTGCAAGGGTAGTTCAACATCTGCAAATCAATCAGTGTAATACACCACATTAATAAAGAAAGGTCAAGAAACATACGATCCTCTCAAGAGATGCAGAAAAAGTATTTGACAAAATACAGCATCCTTTCTTGATTAAAAATTCTCCACCATGTGGGGATAGAAGGAACATACCTTAATATCATAAAAGCCATATACGAAAGGCCCACAGTGAATATCATCCTCTACAGGGAAAAACCGAGAGCCTTTCCCCTAAGGTAAGGAACACAATAAGGATGTCCACTCTCACCACTGTTGTTCAACAAGTCCTAGCCTCAGCAATAAGACAACAAAAAGAAATAAAAGGCACCTAAATTAGCAAAGAAGAATTAAAACTTTCACTCTTTGCAGACAACATGATGCTCTACGATGAAAACCCAAAAGACTCCACCAAAAAATTGCTACAACTGATACAGGAATTCAGCAAAGTCACAGGTTATAAAAAAATCAATGTACAGAAGTCAGTTGCATTTCTACACACTGACAATGAGGCAGAAGAAAGAGAAATCAAGGGATTGATCCCATTTACAACTGCACCAAAAACCACAAGATACCTAGGAATAAACCTAACCAAAGAGGTAAAGGACCTATACTCTGAAAACTATAGAACACTTATGAAAGAAATTGAGAAAGACACAAAGAAATGGAAAAAACATTCCATGCTCATGGATTGGAAGAACAAATATTGTCAAAATGTCTATGCTACCCAAAGCAATCTATACATCAATGCAATCCCTATCAAAATACCATCAGCATTTTTCACAGAGTTGGAACAAACAATCCTAAAATTTGTATGGAACCAGAAAAGACCCTGAATAGCCAAAGTAATGCTGAAAAAGAAAACCAAAGCTGGAGGCATCACAATGCTGGACTTCAAGCTGTATTACAAAGCTGTAATCATCAAGACAGTATGGTACTGGCACAAAAACAGACACACAGATCAATGGAACAGAACAGAGAACCTAGAAATGGACCCTCATCTCTATGGTCAACTTATCTTCAACAAAGTGGGAAAGAATATCCAATGGAAAAAAGACAGTATCTTCAACAAATGGTGCTGGGAAAACTGAACAGCACCATGCAAAAGAATGAAACATGACCACTTTTTTTTTTTAAAGATTTTATTTATTTGACAGAGAGAGAGACAGTGAGAGAGGGAACACAAGCAGGGGGAGTGGGAGAGGGAGAAGCAGGCTTCCCGCTGAGCAGGGAGCCCAATGCAGGGCTTGATCCCAGGGCCCTGGGATCATGACCTGAGCCAAAGGCAGACGCTTAATGACTGAGCCACCCAGGCACCCCAAAACTTGACCACTTTCTTACACCATACATAAAAATAAAATGGATGAAAGACCTAAATGTGAGACAGGAATCCATCAAAATCCTAGAGAACATAGGCAGCAACCTCCTTGAGAAACAAAAGCACAAATGAACTATTGGGACTTCATCAAGATAAAAAACTTCTGCACAGCAAAAGAAACAGTCAACAAAACTAAAAGGCAACCTATGGAATCGGAGAAGATATTTGCAAATGTCTTATCAGATAAAGATGTCACATCTAGTATCCAAAATCAGTAAAGAACTTATCAAACTGAACACCCAAAAAACAAAAACTCCAGTCAAGAAATGGGCAGAAGACATAAACAGACATTTCTCCAAAGAAGACCTACAAATGGCCAACAGACACATGAGAAAATGTTCAACATGACTTGGCATCAGGGAAATACAAATCAAAACCACAATGAGATACCTAACCTCACAGTGGTCAGAATGGCTAAAATCAACAACACAGGAAACAACAGATGTTGGCAAGGATGCAGAGAAAAGGGAACCCTCTTATACTTTTGGTGGGAATGCAAACTGTTGCAGCCACTCTGGAGAACAGTATGGAGGTTCCTCAAAAAGTTAAAAATATTGCTACCCTATGACCCAGCAATTGCATTACTCAGTATCCAAAATATACAAATATAATGATTCAAAGGAGCACATGCACCCCAATATTTATAGCAGCAATGTACACAATAGGCAAACTATAGAAAGAGCCCCCATGTCCAGGAACAGATGAATGGATAAAGAATATGTGGTGTGTGTATGTATATATATATGTATATATATATATATATATATATATATATATATATATACACACACAATGGAATATTACTCAACCATCAAAAAGAATGAAATCTTGCCATTTGCAACAATGTGGATGGAACTGGAGGGTATTATGCTAAGTGAAATAAGTCAGTCAGACAAGGACAAATACCATATGATTTCACTCATATGTGGAATTTAAGAAACAAAACAGATGAACATAGTGGAAGGGAAGGAAAGGAAAGAACTGAGGAAAGAAACTGAGGGTTGCTGGAGGGGTAGTGGGTGGACATAAGGGGTAATTGGGGGATGGGCATTAAGGAGGGCACTTGATGCAATGAGCACTGAGTGTTATATGCAACTGATAAATCACTAAATTCTACCCCTGAAACTAATAATACAGTATCTGTTAACTAAATTGAATTCAAATAAAGAATTTTTAAAAAATAGGGTGGCTAAATGGATAAAAATAAAAAGACCCATCTATACCCTGCCTACAAGAAACTAACCTCAGACTGAAAGACACACAGACTTAAAGTAGAAGGATGGAAATAATATTACACTGTATGTTAACTAACTGGAATTTAAATAAAACAAAAATAAAGTAAGAGGATGGAAAAGATATTACACGCAAATGGAAATGAAAAGAAAGTGGGTAGCAATACTTATATAGACAAAACAGACTTTAAAACAAAGATAGTAAAAAGAGACAAAGAAGGATATTGCATAATAATAAAGAGATCAATCCAATAGGAGCATATAACAATTTAAATGTCTAGGTACCCAACATAAGAGCACCTAGGTATGTAATACAAATATTAACACTAGGGGAGAACTAGAAAGTAATAACATAACAGTAGGAGACTTAATACTCCACATACATCAATGGATAGATCATCCAGACACAAAATCAATAATGAAAAAGTGGCCTTAAGTAACACATTAGACCAGATGGACTTAATAGATATATAGAGAACATTCCATTCAAAAGCAGCAGAATATACATTCTTTTCAAGTGCACATGAAACATCTTCCAGGATACATCATGTTAGGTCACGAAATATGTCCCACTGAATTTAAGAAGATAGAAATCATATCAAGCATTTTTTCTGACCACAACAGTATGAAACTAGAAATCAATTATAAGAAAAAAAACTGGAAAAAAACACAAATACATGGAGGACAAACAACATGCTAATAAACAACCAAGGAGTTGAATGTAGAAATCAAAGAGGACATTAAAAAATACCTTGAGACAAATAAAAATGGAAACATAATGTTCCAAAGTCTATAGGATGCAGCAAAATCAGTTCTAAGAGAGAAGTTTATAGCAATACAGGCCTATCTCAAGAAATAAGTCTGAAGTAAACAATCTAACCTCACATGAAAGGTAATAGAAATAGAAACAACAAATAAAATTAGTAGGAGGAAGGACAAAATAAAGATTAGAGCAGATACAGAGAAAAAAAAAGGTCAACAATAGAAAAGATCAATGAAACTAGGAGTTGGTTCTTTGAAAAGATAAAGAAAATTGATAAACCTTTAGCCAGACTCATTAAAAAAAGAGAGAGGGCCCACGTAAATAAAATCAGAATTGAAAGAGAAGTTAGAACCAGCACTACAGAAATAAAGATTATAAGAGACTACTATGAACAATTATATACCAACAAATTGGACAACCCAGGAGACATGGATAAATTCCTAGAAACATACAATCTTCCAAAATTGAATCAGGAAGAAATAAAAAATCTGAACAGACCAATTACAAGTAATGAAACTGAATCAGTAATCAGCTGATTACTCACAACCAAAAAAAGTTCAGGATTGTAGAGCTTCACAGATGAATTCTACCAAACATTTAAAGAAGAGTTGATGCTGGGCGCCTGGGTGGCTCAGTTGGTTAAGCGACTGCCTTCGGCTCAGGTCATGATCCTGGAGTCCCTGGATCGAGTCCCGCATCGGGCTCCCTGCTCGGCGGGGAGTCTGCTTCTCCCTCTGACCCTCCCCCCTCTCATGTGCTCTCTCTCATTCTCTCTCTCTCTCAAATAAATAAATAAAATCTTTAAAAAAAAAAAAATAAATAAAGAAGAGTTGATGCTGATCCCTTTTAAACTATTTTAAAAAAAATTGAAGGGGAAGAAATGTTTTCAAACTCATTCCACGAGGCCAGCATCACCCTGAAACCAAAACCAGACAAAGGTACCACAAAAAGAGAATATTACAGGCTAATATCCCTGAAGAACATAGATGGAAAGATCCTTAACAAAATATTAGCAAAACTAATTCAACAATACATTAAGAGAATCATACACCATGATGAAGTGGGTTTTATTCCAGGGAGGCAAGGATGTTTCAATAACCACTAATCAATCAACGTGATACTCCATGTTAACAAATGAATGCTAAAAGTCATATGATCATCTCAACAGACACAGAAAAAGCATCTGACAAAATTCAACATCCATTTATGATAAAAACTCTCACAAAGTGTATACAATGGAAACAACCTCAATATAATGAAGGCCATAGATAACAAACCCACAACTCATATTATATTCAATGATAAAAAGCTGAAAGCTTTTCTTCTAAAATCAGAAACAAGACAAGGATGCCACTCTCCCCACCTTTATTCAACATAGTATTGAAAATCCTAGCTAGAGGAATCAGATAAGAAAAAGAAGTAAAAGCCATCCAAACTGATAGGGAAGAAGCAAAACTGTCACTATGTGCAGATGACATGATATCATATATAGGAAACCTAGACTCCACCAAAAACCTATTAGAATGAAGTTGCAGGACACAAAATTAACATACAGAAATTGGTTGTATTTCTGTACACCAAAATGAACTATCAGAAACAGACGTTAACAAAACAATTCTATTTACAATTGCTCAAAAAGAATAAAATACCTAGAAATAACTTTAATCAAGGATGCAAAAAAAAAAAAAAATCCAAAAAACTATTCCCGGAACACTATAAGGCAATGATGAAAGAAACTAAAGATGACACAAATAAATTAAAAGATATACCATGCTCATGCATTGGAAGAATTAATGTTAAAATAGCCACACTACTCCAAGCATTCTGCAGATTCAATGCAATCCCTACCAAAATTCCATTGACCTTTTTCACAGAAATAGAATAATAATCCCAAAATTTGTATGGAACCAAAAAAGACCCCCAATAGCAAAAGAAACCATGACAAAGAGGAACAAAGCTGGACATATCATGCTCCATGACTCTATTTTATTTTTTTAAGATTTATTTATTCAAGAGCGGGGAGGGGAAGGGCAGAGGGAGAGAGAGTCTTAAAAAAACTCTGCACTGAGCACAGATCCCGAGGCAGGGCTTGATCTCACAACCCTGAGATCACAACCTGAGCTGAAATCAAGAGCCTAACTGTGCCACCCAGACACCCCCATACTCCATGATTTTAAACTGCACACAAAGCTATAGTGATCAAAATAATATGGTACTGGCACAAAAACAGACACACAGATCAATAGAACGTAATAGTCCAGAAATAAACCCACACTTACATGGTCATTTATCCTATGACAAAGGAGGCAAGACTGTAAAATGGACAAAAAACAGTCTCTTTAATAAATGGCTCTGGGAAAACTAGATACTTATGTGCACAAGAATGAACCTGGACCACTTTCTTACACCACACACAAAAATAAACCCCAAACGGATTCAAGACCTAAATGTAAGACCTGAAACCATAAAATTCCTAAAAGAGACATAGGCAGTACAGTCTTTGACATTGGTCTTAGCTATATTTTTTTCTGGATCTATCTCCTCAGCAAAGGGCAACAAAAGCAAAAATGAACAAATGGGCCTACATCAAACTAAAAAGCTTTGCACAGTGAAGGAAATCATCAATAAATGAAAAGGCAATGTACTGAATAAGAGAAGATATTTGCAAATGATATATCTGATAAGGGGTTAATATCCAAAATATATAAAGAACTCACACAACTCAATGCCAACAATTCAATTTAAAAATGGACACAGACTCTGAATAGACATTTTTTTCCAAAGAAGACATATAGATGGCAAACAGGCACATGAAAAGATACTCAAGATTACTAATCACCAGGGAAATAAAAATCCAAACCATAATGAGGTAACACCTCACACCTATTAGAATGGCTTTATTTAAAAGATAAGAGATAACAAGTGTTGGCAAAGATGTGGAGAAAAGAGAATTCTTGCATACTGTTGGAGGGAATGTCAATAGGTGCAGCCCCAATGGAAAATAGTATGGATGTTCCTTAAAAAATTAAAAATAGAACTACTATGTGATCCAGCAAGTCCCGTTCTGGGTATTTATCCAAAGGAAATAAAAACACCAACTCAAAAAGACAGCTGCACTCCCCTGTTCACTGCAGTATTATTTACAGTAGTCGAGACAGGAAAACAAAAATGTCCATTGCTAAATGAATGGATAAAGAAGACGGGGTATATACAATGAAATATTATTCAGCCATAAAAAGAAGGAAGTCCTGCCATTTATGACAACAAGGATAGATTTTTAGGGCATTATGCTAAGTGAAATAACTCAGAGAAAGACAAATACTGTGTGATCTCACCTGTACATGGAATAAAAAAATTTTTTTAATGAACTCATAGATACAGAGAATAGCTTGATGGTTGCCACGTATATAAAATAAATCCTGGAGATATAATGTACAGCATGATGACTATAGTTAATACTATTGTGTCGCATACTTGAAAGTTTGCTAAGAGAGTAAATCTTAAAAGTTCTCATCACAAGAAAAAAAATTATAACTATGTTTGGTGATGGAAGTTAACCAGACCCTTTGTGGTAACTAGTTCATGACATATACATATATTGAATCATTATGTTGTATACCTGAAACTAACATGTTATATGTCAATAAAAACAATTTTTAAATCAATTATATTTCTATAACAAGAAAGAATCAGAAATTGAAATTTAAAACTACCATTTGTATAGCATCAAAATATGTGAAATATTTAGACAGAAATATGACAAAAGGTGTATAGATCTGTACATTAAAACCACAAAAATATTTCTGACAGAAAATAAATAAGACCTAATTAAGTAGAAACAAATACTCTGCTCAAGAGTTATAATACCCAATATTGTTCAGATGTCAATTCTCTCCAAATTGATGTGTACATTTAATACAATTTAAAGCAAAATCCCTACAGGTGTTTTTGTTTAGAAGGTGATTCTAAAATCCATACAAAGTACAAGGACCTGGAATAGCCAAACAACTTCAAAAAGAACACATCTAATATTAGCAACCAGACAAGTGTGTCCAATCTCACCACTCTTATTCAACATTGTACTAGAAGTCTTAGTAGAGCAATTAGGAAAGAAAAAGAAGTTAACAGTCAACAGAATTGGAAAGAAAGAAGTAAAGTTGTCTCCATTTGCAGATCATGATTTTATAGATAGAAAAATCCTACACTCAACCAAAAAACTGTTACAACTAATCAACAAATTCAATAAAATTGCAGGATACAAAATCTATATACAAAAATCTGTTGCATTTCTATACACTAATAATATACTATCAGAAAATTAAGAAAACAGTCTCATTTAAAATTGCTTCAAAAGAATAAAATACCAAGGAATAAATTTCACCAAGGAAGTTTCTACTCTGAAAACTGTAAGACACTGATGAAAGAAATCAAATAAATGAAAGGGTATTCTGTATTTATAGACAGGAAGAATTAATATTGTTAAAATGTTAATCACTACCAAAAGCCATCTATAGATTCAATGCAAACTCTATCACGATTCTGATGGTATTTTTTACAAAAATAGAAAAAACACTTCTAAAATATACTGAACCACAAAAGACCCTGATATATAGTGATTTTTTTGGAAATCATGTCAAAAACACAAGCAACAAAATCAAAATTACACAAGTAGGACTACATCAAACTGCAAAGCTTTGGCACAGCAAAAGAAACCATCAACAAAGTGAAAAGACAACATATGGAATAGTAAAAATTATTTGTGAACCATAAATCTGATAAGGGGTTAATATCCAAAATATATAAAGAACTCATACCATTCAATAGAAAAAAATCCTTTAAAAATGTGCAAAGAAACTGAACAGACATTTTTCCAAAGTAGATATATGAATGACCAACAAATACATAAAAAGATGCTCAGCATCACTAGTCATTAGGGAAATGCAAATTTAAAACACAACGAAATATCATCTCATGCCTGTTAGAATGGCCATCATCAAAACCACAAGAGATAACAAATGCTGGCATGAATGTGGAGAAAAAGGAACGCTTGTGCACTGTTGGTGGGATTATAAACTGGTACAGCCACTATGGAAAATAGTATGGAAGTTCCTCAAAATTTAAAATAGAACTACTATATGACCCAGCAATTCCACTTCTGGGAATACACCTAAAGAAAGTGAAAATACTGACTGGAAATACTACTTTCTGTAGGCCTGTGTTCATGGCAGCATTATTTAGAATAGCCAAGATGTGGAAACAACCTAAGTGTCATCAATGGATAAATGGATAAAGAAGTTGTGGTATATGTGTGCACGTTTATGGAATATAATGGAATATTATTCAGCCATAAAAAACGAAGAAATCCTACCATTTGGAACAACATGGATAGACCTTGAAGGCATTATGCTAATAAGTCAGATAGAGAAAGACAAATACTGTATGATCTCACTTATATGTGGAATCAGAAAAGAGAGAGAGAGAGAAAGAAAGAAAGAAACCACAAAACTCATAGAAAAAGAGATCAAATCTATGGTTGCCAGAGGAGAGGGGTGGAGAAGGGGAATTTAAGGAAGGTGGTCAAAAGATACAAACTTTCAGTTATAAGATAAATAACCAGAGATATAATGTGCAACATGAGGACTATCATTTTCACTGTTGTAGGATATATAGGAAAGTTGTTAAGAGTAGATCTTAAGAGTTCTCATCACAAGAAGAATTTGTTTTTCTTTTCTTTTTAATGTATCTATATAAGAGGATGAATGTACGCTAGAACTATTGCAATCATTTTACAACATATGTAAATCAAACCATCATGATGTATATATTAAACGTCAATTATTTCTCAATAAAACTGGAGGGGCGGAGAACACAGTTGAAGAATTAACACTACTTTATTTCAGGATTTTTCACAAAGATACAATAATTAAGACAGTGTAGTATTGTAAAGATAGACAGATTTATCAATAACACAGAACAGATGGTACATAAATAAACCTACACACGTATATACACCTTTGTCTTTTGACCAAGGTGCAAAGCCAATTCAGCAGAGAAAGAATAGATTATTTTTACAAATGGTGCTGGAACAACTTAAATATTCATAGGCCAAAGAAAAAGTAACTTTGATCTATACCTTCCACTGTATACAAAATTTAACTTAAAATGGATCAGACACCTAAATGTAAATCCTAATGATAGAAAACTTCTGGAAGAAAACATAAGAGAAAATTTTCATGACCTTGGTTTAGGCAAAGATTTCTGAGATATGACACCAAATGGACAATCCAGAAAGGAAAAATTGATAAATTGTACTTCATGAAAATGAAAAACTTCTGCTCTTCAAAACACACCATTAAGAGAACAAAAAGCAAGCCACATACCTGGAGAAAATATTTACAAATCATACATCTAATATAGGTTTTATATCTAGGACATATAAATAATTCAACTCAAAAAAAGAAGAAAGAATTCATCTTTTAAAATGGGCAAAAGATGGAATACTCCTCAACCATCAAGAAAAAAAAAAAAATCTTGCCATTTGCAACAACAAGGATGGAACTTTATATTTAAATAAGATGATCAATTCAGCTAAGTATCTTGCTTTTCCTTCTACTGAACATTTTAGCCTATGACACATTTAGGACTCTGTGCTGAAACAGAAATTTCCATCCAAACTGGCTTAAGCTACCATGGGAATGTGTTGGCTAAGGGAAATTTGAGTCCAAGGTTTTGGGGATGGGTTGAACCAGAAATTTCATACTGTTATCTACGCCTTAGCTCTATTTCTCTGCTTTGACCTCTGTGATGTAGGCTTTGTCCTCTTTTTTTTTTTTTTTTTTTTTGCCTCTTTACATCACAAAGGAGGGTTTCTTCTGGGGATGCTCTCAGAAGGGGAAAGTGCCTGTGAAAGAATTTCTCAGCCCCATCTCCTTGCTTCTCACTGGCCCAATCTGGGTCCTGTGCGCATTCCTGTACTAATCGCTGAGGCCAGACAGAAAGGTTGTGCTGATTGATTTAAGCCTACTAGACACAATCCCTGACGCTGACAGTAGGGTGAGCCTCCTCTGAGCGCATGGGCTGTGTGGACGTAGAAAGAGGAGACCCAAACAACTAGGGAACTCTTCCTGAGAGGAAGGAGAATGAATGCTGGGCAACGCAAACAGCAAAGATTCACCTTGATGGTATTATATTTACTCTTTTTTGTCAAGTTATAATGCAAATATAGGATATACATATTCATACACGAAGGCAAGCATTACATGAGTAAATATCATGTAGATAATTGTATGTTTTCCCCCATCTGTATTGAGATATAATGTGCAAGTTTAAGGTGTGCAATGTGTTGATTTAATCCACTTAGGTATTGCAAAGCAATTATGACCATAGCATTAGCAAACACCTGTATCATATCACCTAAATACTATTTCTTCTTTGTGGTAAGAACATTTAATTTTTATTCTCCTGGCAACTTTCAAGTATATAAACAGTATTATTAACTATAATCATTATTCTGTTACTTTAGCTCTCCAGAACTTACTCATCTTATAACTGGAAGTTTGTAGTCTTTGACCAGTATTTCCCTCACCCCTACACTTTGGTAACCATTATTCTAGTCTGTGTTTCTATGTGTTAGGCTTTTTTGGATTCCACATATAGGTGATATCATGCAGCCTTTATCTTTGACTGACTTACTTCACTCAGTACAATGCTTTCAAGGTCCATTCATTTTGTCGCAAATGACAGGATGTCCTTCTTTCTCATAGCTGAATAATATTAAAATATATATGTATGTATGTACACACACACACACACACACATGTACCGCACCTTCTGTTGATGTACACTTAGGTTATTTCCATATTTTGGCTATTGTGATTAATGCTACAGTGAACACGGGAGTGTAGATACCTCTTTGAGATCCTGTTTTCATTTCCTTTGGATGAATACCCAGAAGTGGGATTGCTGGATCATAGAAATAGTACTATTTTTAATTTTTAAAAATTTTACTGTATTCTTTTTTATTGAGATTTGATACAAAACATTGTATTAGTCTTAGGTGTACAACATAATCATTTATGCATATATTATGAAATGATTACCACAATAAGCTTAATTACCATCCATTACGAAACAGTTAAAAATTTTTTTCTTGTCAAAAGAAAAATGCTAAATCAGATATCTAATTTATTAACATTGGATTGGTTTTTAGTTTCAACCATTTATGATGAGGAGGAAGAAGATCATGTTCATGATCATGAAATACATATACAGAAAATCTTCACAGACAATGTTGTGTAACTGTCATCCATTAAGAACTTTGGTGAATTGTGATGCCTATCTTGTGAGCAATACTAACAAGTAATATAAAGACGAAAACAATTTCAGAAATATTTTATCTGATAATATTTTGTTTTCCCAGAAGGAAATAATTTTATTATCTTTGTAAAAACAAGTCTGTCATTTCTTCCTCCACCAAACTGCTTAGCCTTCTGCTTAGAATTCAAAAGCCTTACTTGCTTCTAAAAGTTTTGGATGAAGACCAATAAAAATTCCTTTAACACTAAAGTGGATTCTCCTAGTAAAACACTCCCCTAGAAAGTTCACCAAATACTCCTTTTTTAAAAATTTTACTGACATTATAAATATACTGAGACTACTGAATCAATCTCATTTGTCTCTGCTGGAATCTAGTTACTGTTCTTTTATTTCTTGTGTGATCCAAGTCCAAAACCACTTATTAACTGGTTCCATCTTTCAATAATCTTCTCCCACTGCCCAGAGATTCACATTGTCAGAGCTACTGATAGGTAAG
This sequence comes from Phoca vitulina, assembly GCF_004348235.1. NCBI lineage: Eukaryota > Metazoa > Chordata > Mammalia > Carnivora > Phocidae > Phoca > Phoca vitulina. The sequence continues at coordinate 7,315,180 of NW_022589723.1, read as the reverse complement.
CACTTCTCTCTTTAATTAGTACTTTGCTAACAACAAAGATAGACTTGTTTTCCCTAAACTCTACCCTAATGCTCAACTAAAAAGGCATTACAGCAGTTCACAATGGAAGCCAACCCCCCATTACTCAAGTTGCTCAATGGGACACAACTGTTTTTCAGTCCCCAGTTAAAGTTAATGTGAATTAAATTCAACTCTTTGAAAGAATACTTTTCTCAGTAAACTCAGTTTTAGTTGAATCTAAATGTAAAAATATCCAAACCATGATCTGTATGTCCCAAAAGAGTCATGGGTTCCAGAAGGAATCCCTGGATGGACACCACTACACCATTGTAATTTATGTAGCATATTTAACCATGTATTGAACATGATAGAAATCACCAGGATACTTATAAAGACAGAGGGTGGAGGTGTGGGGTGAAGGGGTGGGAGATAATTATCTTTGTCATTAATTGTGTTAATTTTAAAACATGCCCGCAAATTCTTTGACATCTGTACCACCAAGGGGTGGAAGCTATAGCTTCCCCTTGAATGTGGGAGGACACGTGACTGATAGACCCATAGAGTACACTGGAAAGGATACTATGCTATACTCTAGACTAGGCCATCAAAGGCAACACAGTTCATGACTTGTCTTCTTGAGACACTGACCTTTAGTGCTCTCATCTGTCATGGGAAAATCTGAGGCCATCATGGTAAAAAGAAGCATAGTCTACCTGAAGAGGCATTCTGGCCTAGAGCCTCAACAAACAGCCAGTGTCAACTGCCAGACATGTGAATGACAAAACCTCCCCCTGATATTTGCTCCCCAGAATCCTTACCCCTAGCTTTTGAGTCATTTCAGCTGAGGCTCCAAATATTGTGAACAAAGATAAGCCATCTGCATTGTATTCTTTCCTAATTCTTGACCCATAGAATCCATAAAGATGATGAAATAGTTACTTTAAGCTGCTAAGTTGGTTTGATAAGCCGGATAGATAACTTGAACTTAGTAGTAAAGGAAAAACTTCTAGAAGAAAGATAATCAGATGGATAAGATCTATATTGGGCTGCCAACAGTCACTCTGTCTTAGTCTGCCATATTCACTTTTCATTTGACCTTCACCTACCTTTCCACATTCCTATATACATTAGGTTTTTGTGTTGAAAATTAGTTATATGGAATTGGGACTGGTAGGACAATATAACCTTGGCTTTTGTGTGATGCTAGATATGTCCTTGGTGATACAAGTTAAAAGCATTCAGATCCATGTGGAGAGTTCCCAGTAAAAATGGATAGATGCATCATATGCTCTCACTGATATAAGGAATTCTTAATCTCAGGAAACAAACTGAGGGTTGCTGGAGTGGTGGGGGATGGGAGGGATGGGGTGGCTGGGTGATAGACATTGGGGAGGGTATGTGCTATGGTGAGCGCTGTGAACTGTGTAAGACTGTTGAATCATAGACCTGTACCTCTGAAACAAATAATACATTATATGTTAAAAAAAAGAAGATAGCAGGAAGGGAAAAATGAAGGGGGGAAATCAGAGGGGGAGATGAACCATGACAGACTATGGACCCTGAGAAACAAACTGAGGGTTCTAGAGGGGAGGGGTGTGGGGGCATGGGTTAGCCTGGTGATGGGTATTAAAGAGGGCACGTATTGAATGGAGCACTGGGTGTTAGATGCAAACAATGAATCATGGAACACTACATGAAAAACTAATGATGTAATGTATGGTGATTAACATAACATAATAAAATTAAAAAAATGGACAGGTGCTGCATAACACAAGAAGTCAAAATCCCACAAGAAAATATAATCAGAAAACATCCTCTAAGAACTAATTTGGGTAAAAGTTATACATATAGACTGGTTCCTCCCATGTCTCTGTTAAAATTTAATTAGCTAGAGACCACAAAGCACAAATTTATAGTCTGACAAAATCAGATGTATTGATTTGCAATGAGGGAGGGCACTGCATAAGAATGGTATTAGTCAAGATTCTCCAGAAAAACAGAATAGGATTTTTATGTAGGTTTCTATGTAGAGAAGATTCATTACAGGAATTGGCTTATACAGTTGTGGAGGCTGAGACATCCTACAGTCTGCTGCCTGTTAACATGAGAACCAGGAAAGCCAGTATATAATTCAGTCTGAGTCTGAAGATCCAAGAACCTGGACCTCAGATGTCCAAGGGCAGGAGAAGATGATGTTCCAGTTCAGGAAAAGAGAGAATTGGCCCTTCTTCTGCTTTTTTGTTCTGTTTGGGCCCCCAGTGGATCGGACGAGGCCTGCCCGCATTGGTGAAGGTGGATCTTCTTTATTATTCAGTCTACTGAATCAAATGCTTCTCTCTCCTGGAAATACCCTCACAGACACACTCAGAGATGATGATTTATCAGCTATCTGGGCATACCTTAGCCCAGTCAAGTTAACTAATAAGATGATATCACAGGAATCGTGACATGCCACTCAGCAAGAAGAAAACATCTTATGTAAGGTGAGGGTCCCACTAAAGGATTCTGAGGCTGGTCTAGGAAGTGGCCATCATTTCTGGATTGGTTGCCGTTTCTGAGGTGGGATTAGGAGAAATGGGGATTGCCAAGGGTTTGGGTGCTGTCATGAGGTGTCCCCTGCTACATGAGTGTAGTAAAGCAGGTCCAGGGGCATCAGAGGTAAGAAAGCAGTTGTCAAAGAGCAGGTCACCATGCTGTTGGAAAGCAGCTGTTCTCTGAGATTGCTCATTGTAAGACTGCTTCGCCCTGAAGTTGCCAAGGGTTATTTTATCAAAATGTGGAAAGAACTTGTCTGAAGAGCAAATCAACATGGACTAAAATCAGAGCTGGGACACACTGGAATCCCTAAATTCAGCTGCGTCTGAAATCTCTCTTTTGAATTCCCCATCACAGAGGCCAATACATACTTGTTTTTGTTTAAGCTACTCCTTAAGAGCTACTCCTGACTAATAGAACCCTGATAACGTTTCCTAAGATTCTACAAATCAGACTGATCTCTAGACACTCTTTCACCTGACCCCAGAGAGAAGCTTGCAGTCTGTGTGTGTGCTGAGCATGTGTGCATGGGCTTGTATTTCTAGGTAACCAATAAATAAGCATCTGATAGTCAATAGATTCTGTGAATTGAGCACACATTTTGTACAAAATACTGAACTATACCTTGAGGAGGAATGAATAATAATCCAATATCATCCAGGTCTTCAAAGATACAGTTGCTTAGAAAGTCTTAGTCAAAACCAAAAGTCATACGGGCAGGGAGCCTTAATTACTTCAGTGGGACCAAAGACCATTACAGGCTGGCAGAGGCAGAGGGAACTCCCCATCAAGCACAGGATGGTAGCTGGGCTTTACTGAAGGTAAGATTTAAACATGAGTAAGAAAGAAGATATTTTGGAAGAGATTCAGATGAAGAGGTGTAAAACAATTATGGAAAGAATGACTAGAACAGTTTGGGCCAGGAGAAGAGCTCCTAATGGGAGAGGAATGGAACATAAGTTTGGAAATGTTAAGTTCAGATCAGTCTGCGGAGACTCTGAAATACCAGACAAAAGATTAATGTCTTGTTTGGTAGGAACTAGCAAGCCATTGTAGATTTCTGATTAGAGTAATATCAAAACAAAAAGAAGTGTTTAGAAAAATGTATTTGGCAATTTGAAGTTCTTGACTAGGGAAGGAAATGGAGAACACTGGATTAGACAGCTAATGTACTTACTGAAATGGGGGAAGAGGTGATCTTACCACTGATACAATAGGAGGGAAAAGAAGAAGGAAGAATCATAGATGAAGTAGTACCATTTTGTTAAACTAAAGAGTGCTTGGGGATTACCTAATCTAGACCCATTTTGCAGGTGAGCTGTCAGCTCCAGAGCAGCCGAATGACTTTTCCAAAGTCACACATGTGATGCTGGTCACCACCAGAGCTGAGAAGCTGCCATAAAACCTAAGCCTATCCTCCTGGCTCCAACCTCCTCTGGGTGAAGACGCGGTTACCAGGACATCATAGGACAGAGTGATGGAGGAGGCTGGAAAGACCACAGAACAGAGTGGATAGTAATTACTGATAAACTAAAAGTAGATGAGATAATAGCCCAGGGAGCAGAGGCTGCAGGAGGTTATATTGATCTAAGTCTCCCCCCATTTCTAACATGAAGCCATCAAGATATTAGGGAGTAGAGCCTCTACTAGAAGTAAAGAGGTTATGAATATTGGAGAACTGGTAGGACTGAGCCTTCTGAGAGATCTGTGTGAAGAGAAGGCATTTAGTAGCTCACTGGAAAGAGTGAGGCCTGGGGAGAGGCATCTAAAGCTGCTTAGTTTGAACCATCATCTTTCCTTCTATCTTGTCCAGCTTGGTTCACCAGGAAAGATCAAGAGTTAAAAATCCAGGCTGGTGCCTATTGCCTGAGAATAAGGACCATGTCTAGGGCATCAAGGGCTTTATGTCCCAAGAAAGAAGGAAGGAGAAAGGTGGGGTAATAGGGGCCCCCTAACAGCAGCCTCCTGACTTCTTGGTTCTGATTCCCGAGAGCAAGAAGAATGGAGATGTCGACAGAAACTGGGAATCCCCAGTGGGAAAGGCAGAAGCAGAGAAATAAATGAAACGCAGATTTGTAAACGCCCCCTCACAGCCCTGGGGGTTCCTTCCCGGTCAGATGTAGCTCATCTCCAGTACCTTGACCTACCCCCCCCTCGCCACCAAATGGAGTAATTCCAGTTTATCTTCTTGCTGTTCTCCATTTTACAAACCAAGCTAACATTTCTTTGAACAAAGATTTCTAACGAATATTTTTGAGGACCACTACTGCAAGGCATCATTCCAACTGCATTTTAGATCCTAGCTTCTCAGTGTTATTTGATGAAAAATGTGAAAACATGGAGACTTGACTTACTTCACCTGTGCTGGCCCAGAAGCAGGGATGTCTGCTACTCATAATCACCTGGAGAGCTTTCTACACAAACACGTATCCAGGCTCCATCAGCAGAGATTCTGATCCAATAAAAGAGATGGGACCTATGGATCTGTATGTTTTTAAAACTCTTCAGATGATCTAATGAAGACTAAGGTTTGGAAACGACCATTGTACTAAATATTTACATACATTTTGAATTTAAACAACAGCATAGATCAGCTAGCTTCCCCTTTGAGTTGTACATTTTAAAATATTGATAAATAGATTTTAAAAATATATTCCTAAAGTGTGGGGGGAGCAGGGAAAGGTGAAGAGACTCAGTGAGGTACCTTACATTATGCTCCAGTCTTTTCAGTTCTCGAAATACACACACATACATCCTTCTCTCATCAGTTGGTCATCGCATGCAAGTTTTACGGCTTCTGATCCCCACTGCTCCAGTAAGCCACCACTTAGACTGCAGGTCTTCATTACACCTTTAATATTTCACCTCGTCTGGTTTTTTCCAGTCTGAGCCACTGCTCTAACAGCCAAGCTGTGGAGTCTCATCCTGTAAGCTAGGGACTCGGCTGCCCGAGCCAGACTTTTAGAGGCTACTCAGGTGATGCAGATGATCAGCCTCAGTGCTATTTTCAATAGTCTACCCTAGCTCTTCTCAACAGTGTTGTGTCCCTTCCAGGTGAAAATACTAAAGGAGATAAATCCTATTCCTTTGGAAGATTTTGAAACAAATCAACAAAACATTAGTTTCACAACCTGAAATACGTTTCTTCACACAGATATCAATAGAGACATGCAAACATCTAAGCCCTGAGTAAGTGCATCAGTTAAAACCTATTTCCCCATGAAGAAAAAAAGGGATAAGACCTTCTTATGGGTGGGTTTGTAATGAAAGAGGGATTCGAGTTACAAGATTTCCTACACTTGAGTTAGGAATAATGTGAACAAATACATTAAAAGCACTCTTTAAATTTCACTGGATGTTCTAATCTGATGGGATTTGTAACTGAAAATTCTATAAAGGCAGCAGTTTCTGAGTTCTAAGTATTGCTTAAAAATGAAACAAGGAAATGCTATCACGTATCAAATGAAATTCGGCCCAGCCAGCAGTAACTTCTGAAAATACCTTTTGGGGAGAGCTTTCTAAAGCAAAGTGAAACTTCTGATCAGAAAGACTTCATTAAGGGGGGGGGTGGGGTGGGGTGTGTGTGTGTGTGTGTGTGTGTGTGTGTGTGTGTGTGTTCTTGGAGACTTAGCATATCTAAATAAACATTTCTCTCTCTCAGCTTTAGGATGTGGAAGAAAAGATTGACTTTAACAACTAATAGACAATTTGATTCCTTCAATTGAAATACCGCAGGATTCAAGAAGAGGAGGAAAAGTGCAAAGATTTTTTAAACATTTCATGCTAGGTAAAAAAACACTTTGAACCTGTGCTAGTGATGGGAAAGGTCTGATAGAATTTGGAGCAAGTTATAAAGATATGTACTAAGCAAACTCTAGAACTAAGGCAAGGGTCAAATTAAAAAATAACTGATAGTAGGTCATGATTATTAAGAAAAATACATTACTATTTCTTTATAATGTGGCACTGCATGAAGAAGCACTATAAATCTAACAGCAGTTTTTATCAAGGTATGGGATGTATATGTAGACTAAAATTTTCAGTAATGGCAAGATATTTTTAAAAAGTATACGTAGTAGCAAAAAAATAAAATAGTTCGTTCATAAATGTTAGTCCTTAAAAATCAACATGTTAACAAAAGACAAAAATAGAGAAATTGGACTTACATCAAGATGAAAATCTTTTGTGCTTCAAAGGACACTGTCAAGAAAGTGAAAAGACAACCCATATAATAAAAGACAATATTTGCAAATCATATATCTGATAAGAGACTTGTACCCAGAATATATAAAGAACTCTTACAACTCAGCAATAAAAAGACAAATAACTCAGTTTAAAAATGGGCTAAGTATCTGTGTACACATTTCTCCAAAGAAGATGTACAAATGGCCAATAAGCACAGGAAAAGATGCTGCACATTATTAGTCATCAGGGAAATGCAAATTAAAACCACACCCACTAGAATGGCTATAATCAAAAAGTCAAATAATAATTCCCTTCCCCTATGTTCATGTTTTGTTTCTTAAATTCCACATATGAGTGAAATCATATGGTATTTGTCTTTCTCTGACTGACTTACTTCGCTTAGCATAATACCCTCTAGTTCCATCTGTGTTGTTGCAAATGGCAAGATTTCACTCTTTTGATGGCTGAGTAATATTCCACTGTGTGTGTGTGTGTGTGTGTGTGTGTGTGTACATATATATATATACCACATCTTTATCCATTCATCAGTCGATGGACATTTGGGCTCTCCATAGTTTGGTTATTGTTGAAATACTGCTATAAACATCGGGGTGTATGTATCCCTTCAAATCTGTATTTTTGTATTCTTTGGGTAAATAACCAGTAGTGCAATTGCTGGGTCATAGGGTAATTCTATTTTTCACTTTTTGAGGGACCTCCATACTGTCTTCAAGAGTGGCTGCACCAGCTTGCATTCCCACTAACAGCATAAGAGGGTTCCCCTTTCTCTACGTCCTCGCCAACATTATTGTTTCCTGTGTTGTTAATTTTAGCCACTCTGACTGGTGTGAGGCGGTATATCATTGTGGTTTTGATTTGTATTTTCCTGATGATGAGTGATGTTGAGCATCTTTTCATGTGTCTGTTAGCCATCTGGATGTCTTCTTTGGAAAAATGTCTATTCAGGTCTTCTGCCCTTTATGTGAATGTTCTTAGTGGCACTGTTCATATAGCCAAAAAGAGGAAACAAATCCACCAACTGATGAATAGATAAAGAAAATGCAGTACATTCATATGATGGAATGTTATTTGGTCATAAAGAAGAATGAAATACTGACACTTGCTTCACCATGGATGAACCTTGAAAATATGCTAAGTGAAAAAATTCAGTCATAAAAGACTGTGTATGATATGATTCTACTTCTATGAAATGTCCAGAATAGGTAAATCCATAAAGACAAAAAATATATTCGTGGATATTAGTGGTTGCCTAAAGCTGCAAGAGTAGGGGAGGGATTTGGGAGTGATAGCTAGAGGGTCCAGGGTTTCTTTTTGAGGTGATAAAAACAATCTAAAATTGATGGTGGTGGTTTGCACAACTCTGTGAATATACTAACATACATTTAATTATATATACATTTTAAGTGGATGAATTGTATGGTGTGTGTGCTATATATATCAATACAGTTGTTAACTCCCTCCCCCAGATTAAAATGACATGTTGAATTTAAATTGCCCAAAGCAAAAAGCAGAGCTGAAAATCAGTACCCTCTATCCCCTAAGCACTCTTTCTGCTGTTTTTTTTTTATCCTAATTAAAGATACCCCAAATCATTCAGTAGCCATGTTGGAAACCCTGTCTCCTCCTGTTAGCCACCTTTCATATTCAACTGAATGCAACAGTTTCTGGGTGTATCATGGTCAAAGGAACATGGTCCAATTACAAAGTAATGGAAGTTCTTTACTGAATTTCTCAAACATCGTGGGGTGGGGGATGCATAATTCCCAGTAACGTTCTTAGAAACCCCCCATTCCCCTTCCATGTGTTTCTTTCATGCCTCATAGCTTCTCCAATGTCCAATTTCCCCAAATTTCTGTTCATGCTCTTGGCTTTGTACAACACTGTTCTGTTTATTCCTAAGTCTGCTTTTTAAAAGCTTTGAAGAAGCCACCTAATGATGACAGAACCCTTTCCACAGGTCAGGTGTGGGAGAGAAAGTGAGTAGTCAGTTTCTCTTAAAAAGGAATCTCTTTTTAGGATCTCTTAAAAAAGGTGGGGGTGAGGAAAGGCTTCTCAGGATGGAGATCTTATGTTAGCTTAGTTTATTAGGAAGACCTATTTAATAGAGCTGCACCTTATAGCTGTCCAGGGCGTGCACTGCACAACCCACACTATTCAATAGATAATGCTCTGATTCCCTGGCCTCCAGCTTCCATATGGAGGAACTTCCATTAGGTTCTGGGCTGTCTCCACTCCTTTATGGACTTCTCTGCAGGAATGAGTTACTTGATCGAAGAGATTGTAGAAGGAACCGGATGTGCCCAAGCCTGCCACTTCCTCTTTGTCTTTCCAGCTTTGCTTGCTTACAAGGAGAGTTCATTCTGATTGCTCTTTGCCATGTGGCAAGGAGCCTGCCTTTGTGAGAGAGACCTGTGGTTGCCCAGCTGTGCCGAGGTCCCCATTGTATAAGTCTAATTCAGAGATGGCATATTAGTAAGCTCACTTGGTCACACATTGAAAGCCGCACTGTCCAATTAGCTTTATTGGGTGATAAAGATGATTTTTAAAATCTACATCTTTTAAATCCTATATATACCTTTCACCTGCTCCCAAACTCTGGGGAGGAAGAGAGAGGTGTTATAGACTGACCCTTAAAACTCCAGCATATTATTTCAGCTTTTTGTTCAATCCCATGAAGCTATCCGCAGTTGTCCAAAAATTTATTTTTAGTTTAAGTTAGTTTCTTATTTGCTTGCAACTAACCAGACAAAGGGAAACATCACTCAATAAATATTTAATTGAAGCTAAAATTTATAGTAAAAACAACGTTAAATTTAGGACTAAATGTTACAGAACAACATTTAGATGCCTTTAAAAGGAAAGAAGGCCTTTATCCAGAGTCCTGTAGCTGCTTCCTATAACTTTGAAATACCCTAGAGCCCAAGTCCTGTGTAAATTATCCTGTTGACAGCAGACTCGTTTTTCATTCCATTCTCATCAAACCTATTTTATTAAGATGCCAGGTTTTTCCTAAATTATAACCAATTCTATTCATTACTATTTTGTGGTTTATTTCAAATTGATTACAAGACAAATTTAATGATCATTAAACTAGAAGGGAGCATGATTAAGATTTCTGAAAGTAGGTTAATTTTACCTGGAGTCTGGATATGATATCTTTTAAAATATACTTTTCCTTTCCCCAAAGAAATAGTATCAAAATAGTCCTTGCTCTAATAAATTATTACAGAAAACTATTTTTTAAGAACCAAGTAATTTTCATGTCATTCTAAAGTGCATGCTAAAAAAATAGGTAAGATTTAACATTGTTGGAAATGCAGTAATCTCTCAAAACAGAATTAGTATCTTTATACCCGAAATGAGCAAAAGCATAGGTATGTCACAGGTCCCTTCTTTCTGTATAATTTGTGACAAATTTCCAATGATTATGTTGTCTTGAAATACTAAGATAGATGTTGGCCCTATTACTTAGAGTGATGAAGTGATATGGCATTGTTTGCTGCAAACCAGGAGTCAGAAATAAAATGGACAGACTTTGAAAGGACACCCTCAATACGAGATCACAGAAGAATTTGGGAGACATTTTTGAGTCTTGTAATATATGTATACACATCCTCTATCCAGCTTGATTTTTCACAAGCCGAGAATGTTATAATGCTGATTACCCATGTAGAGTTTGGAAACACTAGGCAGACCCTAGCATTCCAGCACCCCAAATCATCCTCACCCACTTGCTCATTTCTGGAATTCCACCGACGTCTTGTGTCAGCATTTTGGCTTGATATCGTGTCAGTCATTAAAATGCAAAGGCCACTCAGCTCTGGGATTCATAATGGTTTAGGAACGGGACAAGGTGACAAGGTGGAAAGAACCTGTGTTTTAGTCCCAGCTCAGTCACATGCCAGGCTATAGAAACTTGGCCTGGGGACCTGGCTGCAGAGGCTTGGCTTGCAATAGTACATGCCACAGTACTGAGTATTTCATAAGAACGCATTGAAAGAGAACGATCGCCCCAGCATTCTGCTCCCCAAAGAAAGCTTCAGACTCTCACAGGCCTCTCTGAGACCAATCCTTTTCGATCACCACCTGGCCACTCCTAGGAGGGTTGGGACCTTCTCAAAGACTCAACCATGCCATCCCTGAGCCAGTGATAGATCTGTCCACCAACCCCATCCCCTTGCTGCTCTGGGGCAATTTTACTTCAAAGGATCCATAGCCAGGGTCCATCTCACTGGTCCATCTCAACAGGACTCCCTAACTTTGACTCTTTCAGGACATAGAGTTTGGGATATCAGTTCCTTCTACCCCAGGAGACCCTGATCTGCTTAGGACAATTGTTCCACTTTCTCCCCTTGGGGCTTTGCTTTCTGGTTCAGATGGCTTCCCAGTTTTCCAAGGGTAATAACCAACTGTGGTATCTGGCCAAATGAAAGAACTTTATCAGAAGACACAGGGAGCACTGTGTTGTGACTGGTGACAGAGTTTACTAGATAGTAGAGGGTGTTCTTCCTGTCCTCACCACTCTTGTCCCCCTTCAGCAGGGCAGCAATCAGAGTGGAGCAGATCAAGACAATGCCAGAGCAGACATGGGGAGTAGAGCAGAAGGGGGTTCTTGGGGGAGTCATGCCAAGCCAGGGGTGGGGCATCTTATCTAGCAATGATCTGAGAGCCGAGGAGGTGGCAGGAGGATGCTGGAATTGTAGAGGCATGCATAAGGGATTCTAGCACAAGAAGGAACAATTTCCTCAGTGGAGACTAGGTCAGAGGCTACTGTTTAGTTGCACTGATTCATAGTTCTTCATTTACATTTTTAATATTTAAAACAAAAGCTAAGATGGTTGGCTCATAAGACCAGAATATTTTAAAATCTAGAGTAAGAATCACAGACTCCTCTAACAGAGTTGGCAGGGAGCTTAGAGTTTGTCCAGTTCTCCAATAACACCCTGTGTTGAACTTTTCTTTACATCATCTCTGACAGAGGCTCCCACAGCCCCTCTTTGGACATCATTCTCTCAAATGGCAGCACATTTTGATTGTCAGACCGAATTGTTGGAGTGGTCAGCTCTCTATAAGACTCCAAAATGGATGGACTTAATGGCTTCAGACCACTGTGATTCACAGATCTGCATCCTAGATTTAAACAAACAATGTTACAGTCTACGAGATTTTCAGTTTGTCTCCCAAGAACGGGTCAAAAACAGGAATACTTTGTTATTAAATAAAGTGTTGATCTCTTCAAGGACCATTTTCAAGTATCCAATGATTCTGAAGGGCAAGTAGCCAAGGGAAAGAATGCATTTGCCCCATGAAACCAGAGTTGAGATGGGGTGTGAGAGACACACGAGTACCTATTCATTGTTTTATCCTATCAACACATATTAAGCGCATCCTATGTGCAAGACTCTATGCTCAGAAACAAAGGAGTCCAGCATTCAATGAGCTAGTCTACAATTCAACAGAAGAAATTTCTAGCACCCCGGGGCCTTTAAGGATGCCCAAATTGCTTCAAGAGCTTAAAAGAACTGCTTAGTTCTCTTGCAGGGCTTTGGAACACAAATCAACAGAGCTGTGCTCAGAGAGAGCTGGGTTTCCCGGGAGTGGACCTTTGGAGGTGCTGTGTCCCCAGCGCTCATCTTCAATGTCTCTGTACACCTCCCTCATGTTCTCTCCAGCAGAACAGGGAAAGGATTCATCTGAAGAGGACAGGTAACTAACAAAAGAGGAAATGAAGAATTTCACTTACCTACTGTTTCCATGCTTCAGGGACCTTTTCTCATCTGAAGCCATGCAACATAACACAAAAAGCCCTGAATGTAACTGATTTCAAAGAGATGCAGAACTTGCTGTGATTCTCTAAACACACTGGAGCCACCAGCTGGCGGGCGGTGCGGCCCAACAGAATAAGGAGGAGGCTCTACAAGGAGGAGAAACGGCCGCTAGGGGGGACCGCAGCTCCAGGGAGCAGAGGGAGACTCCTGCACCCGCCAAGAGGCCACAGGGACTGTGGTATTGATTTCAAAATTCTTAACCATGGATTTGTGCCTCTTCTCTGGAACGTCCACTAACAGGAGAGTACCCGGTGCTGCATGTATACATTAAAAACAATCATTAGAAACAAAAGGATGTTAAATACAAAGTAATTGAGGTCTCCATGAAGGGTCAGGAAGTTCAGGGTTTCATCTCAATCTGTCCTTTTAATTCCGTCATAATTTTTCTTTTACTCTTTTTAAATGGAACTATAATTAACATACAATGTTATATTAGTTTCAGGTGTAGAATATATTAATTCAACAATTCTGTGCCTTCCTCAGTGCTTACCACGATAAGTGCAGTCACCATCTGCTGCCACACCATGTTATTACAATATTATTGACTATATTCCCTGTGCTGTACTTTTCATCTCTGTGCTCATTTATTTTATAACTGGAAGTCTGTACCACTATTTCATCCGTCCCCCTACGATACTTCCCCCTGGGAACCAATTTGTTCTCTGTATTTAAGAATCTGTTTTTTGGGGGGTGCCTGGGTGGCTCAGTCGGTTGGACATGGAACTCTTGATTTCAGCTCAGGTCCTGATCTCAGGGTGGTGAGATGGAGCCCCACAATGGGCTCCACACTGAGCATTCTCTCTCCCTCTCCTTCTGCCACCCCCACCCCTGCTCCAGTGCTCTCTCTGTCTCTCTCTCTCAAAAAACAGAAGAATCTGTTTTTTGTTTGTTTCTTTGTTTGTTCCTTTGTTTTGTTTTTTAGATTCACAGTGTTAGCATGACCACAAAACAAAAGCCAGATGGGATAGATGGGGGTAAACTATCTTATACGTTGTTAAGGGGCAAAAATGCTCAGACCTAGCAAGGGGATCAAGATGGAGAGTAGAGTCACCGCCCAGCCCTGCTTCACCAAGGTCAAACACCTCCAAGGCTGCAAACTGTTTGCTACAGACTGGCAAAGGGAATGCTTTAGAGGTGAGAGGCGTTTCAATTCCTTGCCTCTCTTATCAGTCCAAGAATGTGAGGCCTGCCTCGCCCTGGGTAGGACAAGTGCCTCGCTGAAAACTCCCATTACAAAATGGGCTCACCTTTCAGAAAATTCAAAATAAATGCGAGATCAGATGGAACCTATAAAATAACAAAATACAGACGTCTATTCATGTGACAGATGTGCTCACATCACAAAAGCGCTATCACTTTTTAAAAGCAGGTGCTCGTTGTGGGTTTTCATTTGAAAGAAATCTTCCTCGTACATTTAAGATAGGTGAAGTTGCCAAAATTTAAAAGATGTGAATTCACCAAAATTTTAGAAACATACCTTTCCAGCGATGTACTTATGGCATACTGAATTACACTAAGAACAGGGGGGAAGGTATATTCTTTATTTGAAATCAGTGCCATTCCCATTGCTTTTAAAAATATATATATATTTTATTTATTTATTTGACAGAGACACAGCGAGAGAGGGAACACAAGCAGTGGGAGTGGGAGAGGGAGAAGCAGGCTTCCTGCTGAGCAGGGAGCCCAATGCGGGGCTTGATCCCAGAACCTTGGGACCATGACGAGCCGAAGGCAGATGCTTAATGACTGAGCCACCCAGGCGCCCCTCCCATTGCTTTTTTATTCTAAGGTTAGTTATATGTACAACATAATTATCTCATAATGGTGGTAATTAAAATATTAGAGGCAAGACATTACAATTTAAATTGGGGGAGGAAAAATCAGTTCTTCAAAAAACATGACAGACACAGTAAGGGTAAGCTTAAAAGCAATGGGAACAAAATCTCTACTCAAATTGTTTTCTCCTTCAACCATTTACTGTTTAAATGCAAAGATGTCCATCGTACCACTGAACTGGAAATTGCTGAGATCTTCAAAAATATCGTTTACAAAGGGAAAAAAAAAATTGCATGAGCCCTACATTAATTAAAGCTATGGATATACATTTTTCAGGAAAGATTTGAGCCCTGGGTTTATAATCTCTGCTTCCGACTGGAGGTAACACGGGCTGTAAGAAAAGATGGAATATGGGGAAGCTGAAAGGCCCATCCCCCTTTATTTTATAACTGGAAGCATCCGTTCCTCCCGCCCCCCGGCAACCAGAGTATCAGGCAGAGAATGCCTCTGGCAGCGAACCTGCAGGGTCTAAATATTGCACAGGACTGACCTAGAGCAGCAGTCTCCACACAGGCCTGTAGACAGCTGAACGTCCAGCAGATGGGCCTGTGGGTCTGCTGTGGGCAGCGTGGGTCAGGTTAAGCAGCGTGCCCAAGTCTCCTGCCTCCAATCCAACCCAAGTAGCTACATCTGTTTACAAATTGGGCCTCCAAGTCCGATTTCATTGGAAGAAAAGTTTTTTTTGCTGCTAAAAGATATTAATTAGAGGACTTGAACGTGCTGAAAAGCTTCTCTCTGGGTGGCTTTTATTTTGGGGATCATCAGTGGTTATTTTCCTATTTTTGCATTCTGCATCTGTGGGACGTCCCGATCAGGTGGAGGCCAGCAGCGCCCATGGTGAAAGATTTTACCCGAGGCAGAGGAAAGGAGAGAGCAGTTTATTGAATACGCTGCAAGGGAGCGATGAGCGGGACAGCAAAGGAGAGACTGTCCCCAAGGAAACAGTGGGGAGTGGGGGGCTGGAGTTAAGGGGGACAGTGAGGAGGTATAGGAATGTATGAAATTCTCCTTTTTTGGTACCTATGCTGTGTTGTAAGTAACCCATTGCTCAGCTAGGGCTTCTGGCTATTTTCAGGTGGGTGGCCTAATGGGTCTGTTTTCAGCCAGGGGTGGGGGTTCCCTGTGGGCCCCTCTACCTGACTCAGGCTTCCATTGTTCAAGTTGGTTGCCTAAAAGCGGCCTCTGCAGCATCTTCTAAATTTTCAACAATGAAAAAGTCTTACTTTGGTAATTAAAACACACACAAAGTTATATTAAAATAAAAGAATACGTTTTGCCTACTTCTCCAAAAAAAAGTGCTGAAAACAGGCTTTCTGCCGGGATCGGGGCATTTTGAATGTGAGTTGCAGTTTTCAAACATAAAGCACAGCTGTTTTGTCTCTTATCCTGAAGCTGTGAAAAAGGGGAAAGATTCTGAAAGCAGGAACAGGAAAAGACTATTGAGAAAAGTGGCTGCTATTTCTAGGCTAATGTCTCCCTGGCAACACTGTTCTCAGAGGCAATGCCTTCCTACATGGTCTTATTGGGATTCATGAGTGATGAATCCAGAAGATTCATGGGACCCAAAGTCAGCAGAGACCAGGAGAGATTTGAGCCGAAGCAGAGAGTCAAAGCAGCTGTGATAGACCCTTTACTGCAGTCGCTGCTGTCTAGTGGTCCCCCGAGACCGGCAGGAAGGCAGGAACAGAAAGGTCCCACTGGGCTGACAGCCTTTGCAGGTAAGGACGAGGGTCCTGGGATGCAAGAAGGTGGAAGACGTCAGGGACTGGAGATGAAGAAAAAGCGCCGCTTCAAGGAACAGTTACAAAGAGCAGAAGATGAGCTTAGTCAGCAACTGGCCAGTACAGGAAAACTGCATCATAAAAAATGGGTACTGGAAATTGGAAGTAAGGGATGATTTAGAAGTGAGAAACCCTAAAGCCAACACCATCAAAAACCAAAAAAAAAAAAAAAAAAAACCCCCAAAACACACAAAAACCCTAAGTCTAGGGCAATTTTAGAACAAAGTGCAACCAATAATAATAGTCCTAGTTTTCCTGACTAGATCACAGAGATTCTCCGGTCAATTGTGTAAAGCAATACATAAACGCATGAATGAAAGGAAACAGAGATACACTAGAGATTTAAAAAACCAAAACAGGAAACTTGCATCAGAAAAGGCATAAAAAACATACATAATGGAAACTGGACTGCAGCTGGTACAGGAAGAGCCTGAGTACCCTTCACCGGCAGCAGACATCAAAGGATGGTCCCCAGCCCAACAGCACCAGCAGGACCTGGGAGCTTGTGGGAAATGCAAATTCCCAGGCTCTGCCTCAGACCTACTGAATCATGAACCCCTGCAATGAGGGCCAAAAGTCTGTGCTTTAGCAAGCCCGCCAGATGATTCTGATCAAATTTTCAGAACCACTGGTCCAGAGGCATTAAAATCATCAGGAAAAGCTACCTATTGAATACAGTAATGCAAAGCAAGGATCATCAAAAGAGCATTATGCCAAATGCAGCCAATCGAGGATTGCAATTCAGCCTTCAGCCCCCATGGCTAGAACGCTTACCAATCCCTCCACCCTAGCTCAAGTCACCACTGTTGCCTGGACTACCATCATAGCTCGGTACCATCTGTCCTGGCTTGGCCAGGGAAGTCCTGGATTGAACCTATGGTCCTGGTGTAAAAGGTATCATTTTCACTCTCAAAATTGTCCAGATTTTAAACATCATTATATGGCTCCCCTAGTGGCAGCCTCCTGACCATTTCTGCTGCTTCTACTCTTGCTCATCTTCAACATGTTCTCCTTTCAGAAGCTAAAAATATAAATTTTCCATGTCACTCTTCTTCTACAAAACCCTTCAATGACTTTTCATGGCTTTAAGTTAAAACTCAAATGACCGACAGTGGGCCCAGAGTGCCTACGTTCCATCTTCATCTAATTCTGTATTCCTCCATGCTTTCTTTGTTCCAAGTACATTAGCTTCCTGTCAGTACCTTCCCAAGCCAAGTTCACGGACCTCAAGGCCTCTGCATGTGCTGGTCTTTCTTCCTGCATGGTGCCCAATGGCCATCCCTCTCCCAGTGTCAGGTAGTAGGCTCTTGTATTCATTTAAGAATATTCCAAATGATTTCTCAGATATTCATTGAAGGTATTATTTTAATGACTGCATAATTTCCCATCATGTGGATGTGACATAATTTATGTAAGCATTCCCTAAGATTGTTGATTAAGACTGTTCCCTATTTTTTTGCTATTATTAACAAAACTGTTACATGAATTAGTTATGGTTCTTGGTTGCAACCAACTCAAACTAGCTCAGGCAAAAAGGGAAATTTATCCGAATGATATCAGGGTTTCTCCATAAATGGAACAAGGGTTCAACAATGAAACTGCAGGAAAGGCAGGGTTAGAGGAATATCTGGGACCAAGGACATAAATGTCACCAGGACACACTCGATAGATGACACATCAGATGATAGAGAGATAGATAGTATGTACATGTGTATATATACACACACATATATACATATATCTATACATATACATGTATATATGTATATCATACTCTCTAGTCCCAAGTTCAAAATCTCCCAAGGAAGGATTCTAATCAGCTCAGCTTGTGTCAAGTGCCCTCTCTTGGGGATCAATCAGCTTTAACAGCACTTGTATGAAGCCCCCAACTGCTCCATGAGGATGGATGAAGGCCAGAAAAAAGGAACTGTTCTTCCCAGAACAAAGGCAGAGAAATTCTGATCAAACACAATTATGAACTTCTACTACAGATGAAGATATTTGTTTGTAAGAAAATGGGAGAGGGGTTTTTTAAAATCACAGGCATATTTTTAAATAACTTAATAAAGACATAAAAGGAAATGGCTTTTAAAACCCCTAATTCCAATCTCTTAAAAATCTTTTATTTTTTGCTATTTCTCTCAAATATTTTCTCACTTGTTTAACTGTTTTATACAGTTGCATTCAAATTAAACAAAAAATCATATATTAAGTCTTTAGCTACTTAACATTTTTTTTCACAGTTCCACATTGTCTTTCTTGTTTTTTCTTTTTATCTCATTATAAGAAAAAAGATTTGCTCACTACTACTACTATTCTACTAATGGCTAAATTTTGTATGAAACATCTTGTGTGCTGGACACTGTCCCACACACATTCTTATATTTTAATGCATTTAATCTTGGCCTATGTGCCTTAGTCCCAACCTCATGACATAGATGTAATTACTATCGACATTTCTTTTTTAAAGATGTTATTTATTTATTTGACAGAGACACAGTGAGAGAGGGAACACAAGCAGGAGGAGTGGGAGAGGGAGAAGCAGGCTTCTTGCCGAGCAGGGAGCCCGATGGGGGGCTCGATCCCAGGACCCTGGGATCATGACCTGAGCTGAAGGCAGATGCTTAATGACTGAGCCACCCAGGCGCCCCTGTTATCGACATTTCTTTGGAAGAGGAAACCGAGGCACTGAGAAGTTAAGTGACAAGTGCTCCAGAGTGGCAGAGGCAGAGCTCAGTCCCAGGGAGGCCAGCTCTTAGATCATCCGTAACAGCAACACATAGAGGAAGCTGGAAAAACACCACACATGATCCTGACTCCCTGAGGCCATGTCTACTTACATTTCGGTATAACTTCCTCACATCTTGTTTTGTTTGCCTTATTCTCCTTACACACCAACAAGATGGATGGCAAATATTTGGCAGGTATCACACCATTTCCTACCCTGACCCTCATCCCACTCCAAACAATAACATCATTCACACCATTCTTCCCACTGAGCCTAGATATGGCCTCAAAATCTACGTGAAAAAAAGCAAAAATCACTCACTCACCGTCAGCTCTGGTTGACAAACGAGCTAAAACCATATACAACTCCTATACTACATCTCATTACGATTCTTGCAGATCCCCATGTTGTTAAAGATCTTTTAAATGCATCACTTTTAAGGCACTCTTCCATTTCCTAAAGATAATCATTTAAATCATTTAAGTATTTTCCTATTATAAATAGTACAGGGCTATCTTTAAATAATACATAATGCTATAATGAATAACATGAATTTTGTCTTGACTTCTATTTTTTTACTTAGAATAGTTTCCAGTAGGAAACATAAATGTCAGACCTTTTAGATCACAACTTCCTCAATTTTCAGCTTTTCATTTGTACTTACTTCTCCGGCAGCTGCACTGGGGCGGGGGCAGGGGGGCAGGAAAAGGAGGTACAGAATGATACAAAAGGGAGAAGAGGGGTGCTTCTTCCTTACTCCTGATGTCACCAGTGGAACATCTGGCCCCCTTTCCCACCCCCTCCCTCACTTTCCTGGGCTGGAGTGGGAGTGGAGCAGTTGGGGGCTTAAAAATCAGCCATATTTGGAACTGCCCCATCCTTTCTGAACCAAGCCTACCTTCAGGAAGCATCCATTCTGCTCAGCCCCCTGCAGGCTGAATGTTTACCAGGAAAGACATCCACAGCAGGGAGACATTTGTGGGTACAGCTGTCTAATCCTAGGTTTCGGTTAGGAAATCCAGTAGTTCGTAGACACAAGGCATATTCTCCAATAGGAGCTTTATCAGTAGCATAAGGGGAATATTTTAGCCCATCTGCCCAACTTGTATTTTTAAATCAGTTCAGAACTTGGGCAGAGAAGATGGGTGCTATTCACTGTTCCCCAAACCCTCAATAAGTTAGAATACTTACAGTAATTTTCATGATATTTTCCAAACTCTAACATATTTTAAACCATCTTTGCATTTTCATACACAGTTATACTGTGCCTAAACTTACGTGTTTCTGACCATTTTGCCTGAAAATTTTGGCTTTTTTACTACATTTTCATCTGGCATTTTTGTTTTACAGGTGAAAGGTCTGTGGCCAGCCTGCGTGCTGTTTCTTTATAGGTAATTTTGCTCCTGCATGAATGTTTTTAAAATCATTTCTAAAAATTACTGTTAATTTTTTAAAATTTCAGGTTATGCTTAAGATGATTCCCTTTTCATTGATTTTGCCTGGAATGTGGTAAACTAGTTCCATTTACCTGTCATATTTATTTGTTTTTATTTTTTAAGTTTAAGAAAATATCTTTATCTTTGGTCATCTTATATGCCCCAATTGTCCTTGTTTTTATTTGTTTGTTTATTTGTTTTGTTTTATTTTGTGTATCACCAGACGCATCTATTACTGCTGGATTAGACCTCCAATTCTTGTCCTCCATGTCGTTCATCTTCTCTGCCATGTTCATCTCTTTGTTCTCCCTGTATTTTTGAAAATCTACTGAAGTTTGTCCTCTACATCTCTGATTTAATTTTTACCATGTTAACTCTGCTCTTTACTGCTTCTATTTCTGTGCTTGGCACATATGTGAACATTACATGTTTCCTGAACAAATAACAAATGTATGATTACTCTTGGATTTTGGTTTTTCTATTTGCTCTCTTTTCTCCTCTCATGTATATCTTTTCATTCGATGCCATTGTTTTTCACGGAAGCTACACTTTTTCTAGTTTTTTTGGTACACATTTCAGAGTCATCTCTCTCTACATCCTAGAAGTACCCGAAACAATTTTCTCTTGGTTCTTATGATAAACCATTTTTCAGATTTCAGATTTCTCTGAGTCTTGAGAATGATGCTTTCTTCCTTTTACTTGGTAACACCTTTCCCCATGAGACCCACATTTCACTCTGTCTTGTCATCCTAGAATGAGGTGAAGTCCATTCAGAGCTTATGTTGGATAATACCAACATGGAGTACATGCTTTTCACTTGGCCCCGCTCGAAGTGGGGTGGATTGAGTACCTTCTCACATCTACATCTGATGTCTGTGCATGATGAGTTGATGCACACAATTTTTAGCTAGCCCCCAATTTCTAGCAGGATTTCATCTAATAGGGATAAGCCAAAATGAAATAGAATCTTGCCCTGCCATGCTGCATGAGTCCCAGATGCTCTGAACAGATGGAGTTTATAAAGCACGACAGTCCCCATGCGCCGACAATGCTCCCCGGCTGCTCCCACCACAGCTCTTTACTTGTGGGAATCAAACCTCCCAGGATGAAACTCAGTCCTCCATTACTTCCTGCCCAGTTGTTTCCTGAAAGTGTTTTATTCTGCTGAATACAGAGAAAAAGAGGTACAGATGGGAAACAGGGACAACACTGGCTGCTTCAAAAGAAAAGCGTCAACACAGGAGAGGGAAGTCTGCCCATTTTTTCATTTGGTGCAGATCTTCCGTTTCTGAATGACAGATGAAAAGGTGGCTCATCCCATCTTTGTTCTGGTTTGCATAGCACACAATAGATGACCAATGGTGTTCTCAAAATCAGCTACTTGGGCTTTACAATTGCTGTAAAATTCTTCTAGATTCTGGCACTGGGTTGCCTAGTAGTCGACCAACATTAGGAGGTGGTCTTCATAATGTAGGCTTCCAGAGTCAGAAAGGTTTTCATTCGCATCCTGGCTTCTCCATTCGCTGGCTTGTTGATCTTGGGAAAATTACCTCCTATCTCCAAGTCTAGTAGGCTCATCTGTAAAATGGGGATGATACTAGTGTCCATGCCATCAGAATGTTTATGGAAATAATCCAGTTAAGCATCTGTCACACAGTAAATGCAGATACTCTTAGTGCTGTTGTGTTTCCATCTTTATTTCCACAGGTATTATCAACTAATTTTCCTATTTCTTATATGATTAATGAATATTCATTGTATAAGATTTGGAAAATGTTGCCAAGCAAAAGAGCAAATAAATGTAGATCACCTAGAATCACACCATGCAGAACAACTGCTTGGACATTTTGTGTGTTTTTTCAGTTTTCTTCCCATGAGTGTTTGTGTGGTGGGGGAGATGGGAGGAGAGGTGGGTACACATAAACAGAAGCAAGCCAATCCTATTTTCTGACTATTTTTTCACTGTGTTCTACAGATGTCTTCTTTGTTACTGTTCTTTGACATTACTTCTGATGGCCGCATAATAGGCCACTGTATGGATATGGTGGAACTTATTTTATTTAACTTATCATTGGACATTTAAGATTCCTGAAATTATTTTACTATTAGCAACACATAGATGGACATTCTTATACATTTTTCCTCTTTGTCTATGTTCATTTTCTTAAACAAATTCCTGTAAGTGAAAGTGTTGGGTCTTTTTACTTTTTTAATATGTAAGATATGTATTGATGTCCCTTTTTTCATTCCTATTGTTAATAATTTGTGATATCCTTTTTTCCCCTGATGGGTTTAGCCAGGGGATTGTCCATTTTCTTAGTCACTTTGCTTTTACATGTGTTTGTGTGTATTGGTAGTGTACTGATTTACAAAAGTTTTATATTATTATGTAAGTCCATCCTTTTCTTTCTTTGCAATTACTTTCATGTTTTCCCCTCTCAGAATCAGATAAATCATTATTTGTATTTTCTTTTAGTTGTTTTTATTTCTTTTGTAGTTATTAAATTAAAATTGTAAATTAAAAATATGCCCATATTTAAAGAAAATATACCAAACGGTTTGGAAGGGTGGAATCCAAAGAGTTACATTCTCTTCACCCCCATGCCCCATTGTACTTCTTAGGATTTGTGTAATGAGTTCTTGTGTATACTTCTAGAATTTATTTATGCTGGACCAGCGTGTGTGTGTGTGTGTGTGTGTGTGTGTGTATTATTATAATACACTTCTGGACAGACATGGGGCCCAAGAATCTGCATTTTTAGAAAACCACCTGAGGCAATTTATACCACCCTTGCATGTTGTGATTCAGATCTGGGGTCCAGACCAGTGGGGAAAAGGTGCTTTTCCAGAGGAAGCAGGGAGAGGCATAATAAAAAAGGAACAAAGAACGGAAATAGGCATCTACCTACAGCCACCAACTGCCATTGATTAGGCACCTCCTATGTGCCCTGCACCCTTTTAGGCACCTTTATGCCTGTTACCTCCTTGTGTCCTCACAATGCTGTGATAAAATGGGGTTGCGGAGTTGAAGGAAGCAGTGCTGGTAAGTGGTGGCCCCGAGCCGCTCTGCGCTGCCTCCCTTGGCCGCTTCGCCTGTGTGAATCAGGAGGCGGGTGAGTGCGCCCCTCGTACATGTGCTGACCTTGACTGGGAGGTGCTGGTGGCGGCAGAACTGTTGGTGCTCGTTCCAGGGATGTGCCAAGTGACGAAGGGGCTAAGAATGGCTGAGTCACTGGGGAAGCTGGTGATGCGGAGAGCCAACCTGGACAATGAGAGCTCAAGTAGTTTTCCATCTAACTTGCTCAGTTTGGCCACTGGCGATGCCTCATTTCTCAGGCAACTCTTCAGTCAACCATCCTGTGAGTCACCATCACCAAAAAATACTGAGTGTGATTATAGAAACCCACCAGGCACCAAGAACAGCAAAGCATTTGGAGGCTGGGAAGGCCCCACACTAACATTGCCAAGTTCTCCTTCCTTCTAATTTTTAAATCCATGTGTGCTTCTTGGAAAATTTAATCCACATGTTTTGGGATCATTTCTACTAAACCCATCAAAATGTAGTTTTATAAGACGCATTTGATGTCTAAGAAGCCTGATGTACTTTCTCTTCCTTTTTTTTTTTTTTTTTAAAGATTTACTTATTTTAGAGAGAGCACACAGGAGTGGGGGGGAGGTGCAGAGGGAGAGAATCTCAAGCAGACCACGCTGAGCACAGAGCCTGCCGCGGGGCTCCATCTCATGTCCTTGAGATCGTGACCTGAGCTGAAATCAAGACTTGGATGGATGCTTAACCGACTGAGCCACCCAGGCGCGCCCTCTTTCTTTCTTTTTTAATCACAAGCCTCTAAAAGCACACTCCTTTTCCACCCCATCCCTAATTTCTAAAGCTGGAAGTTATATTTTGTCAATAAGAACTAAACCTAGAACCTGAAAACAGGCAACCTCAGGCCTCACCTAGCGTATGAAAAGTGACAAGTTTGAAGTCTGGACTAATATGTTCTCTCATTTCCCAGAAAAGTCCCCCAGCAGCTGTGGGAAGAAAGCCCACCATGCTGCAGACTCGGCCTCCTCCACAGACAGCCCTCCGCCTGGCATGGGAACACAAGATGTATTCCAGACCCTTGGTTTTAATGCAAAGAGAGAGCTCTGCCCACTTTTCTCAGGGTAGCATTCTGGAAGCCCAACTTAGTGATTCATTCCAGTGAAATCCACAGGATACCAAACCATGATGAATAGACTTCAAACTGTTTCTGTCTCACTCCCATGGAAGTGTTTCTTCAGGGAGAGCATCCTAGCATTTGCCAGGTGCTGATCACCCAGAGCCTCTTTGGGGATACCTGAAATAGAAGGAAATTAGTGAGCGTTACCCACAGCACAGTTCCAAGTAGGGAAAGAGTAATTATATCCAAATCCATTGTTCATTATTTATTTCATATGTTCTTTTCCCCTTTGTGCTTTGCTAAGTTGGTTGTAATTGCCATATAGTTTTTCTAACTTGGAGCTACTATTAAATTACTAATATTTAGACTCTGTTTTCGGCAGTCTTTTCTTTTTTTTTTTTTTTTTAAAGATTTTATTTATTTGACAGAGACAGTGAGAGAGCACAAGCAGGGGGAGCAGCAGAGGGAGAGGGAGAAGCAGGCTTCCTGCTGAGCAGGGAGCCCGATGCAGGGCTCGATCCCAGAACCCTGGGATCGTGACCTGAGCCTAAGGCAGACGCTTAACGACTGAGCCACCCAGGCACCCTCAGCAGTCTTTTCAAAAGCAAACCCAAATCCTAGGTGAATTGCTCCCTATCATGAGATTCCATTTTAAGTTAAAGGGAATAAATTGATAGAAAACAGTGTGATGATTCCTCAAGAAATTAAAAATAGAATTACCATATGATCCAGCAATTCCATTTCTGGGTATATATCCAGAAGAATCGAAAAGAGTCTCAAGAGATATTTGTACACCAATGTTCAGAGCAGTGTTATTCACAAAAACCAAAAGCAACCCCATGTGTCCCTTGACAGATAAATGAATAAACAAAATATGGTGTGTGTGTATATATATATATATATGCATACAATGGAATACTATTTAGCCTTAAAAGGAGGGAAATCCTGACACATGCTAAAACATGGATGAACCTTGAGAACACTATGCTAAGTGAAATAAGCCCGGCAAAAAGGACAAATACTGTCTGATTTCACTTATATGAGGTATCTAGAGTACACACACTCATAGAGAGAGAAAGTAGCATGGTGGTTGTTGCCAGGGACTAGGGGAAGGGAAATAGGGAGTTAATGTTTAATGGGTAAAGAGTTTTGGTTTTACAATACGAAAAGAGTTCTGGGGGAGCGTGTGGGTGGCTCAGTTGGTTAAGCAATTGGCTTTTGATTTTGGCTCAGGTTATGATCTTGGGGTCCTGGGATTGAGCCCCGCGTTGGGCTCGGCGCTGAGTGGGGAGTCTGCTAAAAGATTTTCTCTCTCCCTCTCCCTCTGCCCCTCCCCCCACTCATGCTCACTCTCTTGCTCTCATCTGCGCGTGCTCTCTCTCTCTCTCTCACTCAAATAAATAAATACATCTTTAAAAAAAAAAGAGTTCTGGAGACAGATGTTGGTGATGGTTGCTCAACAGTGAATGTACTTAATGCCACTGAACTGTACACTTAAAAATGGTTAGGATGGTAAATTTCATGTCTATTTTACTGTAATTAAAAGACACAAGGAATAGATTGAACTCAAGTAGGTAAAGAGTATTTATTGAAGTTATTTTGTAACTCATCAGCATCTGCCTTGGGAAGTGTAATCTGGTTTTGTCCTTCGTCATGGAAATAATTTTTGACTGGATAAGAGCACTAACATGTTTCATGGCTTTTACTGTATCTTTATTGCTATCATCACTATTTCTTAACCTTAATGTGGAGCTGGTAAGGTCTTCTGAGAAACTGATTTTGAGAAATAATCAGTTAAATAGTTCATTTCCCCCCAGAAGCCTGTGGGATAATAAAGCCTTCTAGAATAGGGGGGCAGAGTGAAGCCAGATATTAATTACATCCTTCAAAACCCCAAAAAAATTATCCCCAAATAAGCACAACCAAGTGAGAAATGTAGGTGCACAAACTCATGCTATAATCTTTAAAAAGTGGTAACCAAAAAAAAAGAGAAAAATGCGGAAGCTGACTTAGTACTCCTACCTCACCCTCCAGCATAGCCCTCTAAAACAGTGGTGGCAAAAAAAAAAAAAAAAAAAAGGAGTGGAAAAAAGCCTCTGAGTCAATGAGTTTAGGGGTGGGTTGTACTTTTATTTTAGGTGTGTTATCCTTTAAAATATGGTTATACTCTAGAGTTATGGCAAAGAATGATTATCAATCCCTTGATTCTCTTTGACTTGGACTTTTGACCTTCATCCTTAATAGGCATCTGAATAGGCAAGAATTTAGACAGCCCTTGTAGGAGAGAGATACCATGTAGAAGCAGAGCATCAGGTCATTCCAGATCAAAGCCATTGCCAAAGAAGAGCCATTGTTCACAGAATCAGAAATTGGGGGTGGTGATTGGGGAGTGGGGGGATGTCCAAGTTTAACAATGATTAAAAAAAAAAAGATAGGGTAGAAGGTGCAGGCAAGTTAGGAAAGAAAATGTGTGAGAATATAGGATGGGCTCTAGAGACTGACCTGTTGAAGAGGAAGGGATCAGCTCAAAGAAAATGCAGGCACAAGTTTTTGGTCATAGATGAAATCCTGGAAGACAAGCATGCAAATTGTTATACTCGCCTTGCGATTACATGTCTGGAAAAGTGAGGTACAGACCAGAGGGACTTGAATGATGATCAGGGGAAACTTTTAGTGGAAATATGAGAATTTGGATCTCTACCATGGGAGAAGTTGAAGGGATGAGTGATGGGAGGATCCCTGGGCCATTCTCTGCCATACAACCAGAGTAACACTGAAGCTCTCCCACAGTGAGTTCCATCTTGGATATCATATCCAGAGAGAGAAACCACAACCTCTATTTGATTCTAAGCCACTGCCTGACCAAACAGGAAGCTTGTCCTAATGTCTACAGAATTCAAACTGTTTGTGGAAGGTGGAAGTCTTGCCAGCACACAATGAGTCAGCCGCCATTAACCAGAGGAGTGAGTTAGGGCAACCACTTTGGACAATATGTTATTTTGGAAGTGAGGATTTCTTTTACAACATTTGAGCCTGGGAACATGGTGTGCTTTATATAAAGCAGAAAATAAATAAAAGATTTCAAGGAATTCCTCTCCCACATGACCAATTCAAAAACCCAAGCTGACAAACCCAAGTACCAAATAGATTCAATGAGCATGCATTTTACTCCAACTTTAGAAATACAATACACATGAAACTATTTTAGAAGTTTTTTCTCCTAAAAAGGGAAGTTCCTGAAATAGACACAACTGGCCACAATAACTTTGTTTTATCAAGTGTAGGCTTTCATGTGACATCAAAAAGGCACCAGAAAGAATCGGTCTTTTTCTGTAGGAGGATTAGGGGTCATAAGTTTGGTGTGGTGTTAGGAAGCAAAATCAGTCCTATCCAAAATAACTGATAATAGTTCAGCATTGGTGAGTGAACTATATAAGAGTGTCTTGTTTTGGGGGCCGCTGGGTGGCTCAGTCGGTTAAGCATCTGCCTTCAGCTCAGGTCATGATCCCAGGGTTCTGGGATCGAGCCCATGTCGGTGTCGTCACGCTCCCTGCTCATCGGAGAGTCTGCTTGTCCCTCTCCACCCCCACCCCGCCCCTGCTCATGCTCTCTCTCATTCTCTCTCTCTCTCAAATAAATAAATAAAATCTTAAAAAAAATTTTTTTATTTTTAATTTGGGGAGGGGGCACTAAATACCACATTGCTTCTTGTTTGCTGTTATAATGTGGGTTCTTTTGTGGCTGATATCACTTTTCCCTATTATCCATCTTTTTCTCCTTCCATAATAAAACCCATGATTTTTAACTAAACCCATGGCTGCTTGGAATAAAGTAGCTAGGTGTGGTCATGTGACTAATTCTGGCTGATACAAAGAGGAAGTGGTGTATGCAACTTTCGAGTGCATCTTTAAAGAGAGGAGGCATACTCTTCTTTGCCCTCTTCCTCCTTTGTGGAGGTCAGAATTCAGATGTAATGAAGGCAGTACTAGTAAACAGTTAAGGCCATGGGATACCTGAGAATGGAAGGCAGGCACAGTGAAGCAACACAATCGAAGGAGCCTAGGTCTCTGACACTGCAGTGCCACAATTGTGCTGGACTGACAGTCTCTAGATTCCTGGAACATGAGAGGAATAAACATCCATGTTGCTTAAGCTGTTGTTATTTTAAGTCTGTCTGTTACTTGCAGCCAAAGCTAATCCTAGCTAATAATCTATTTTAAAAGTGTTTTGCTTTATTGGGGGAGCAGCAGAGAAGTCTAAATTCTCTAATATGTACAACTTAAACCTGGTTTTAAGATGATGTGTCATAATCAGCTACGCTATCCCTGTCTGTTATTTAGGCATTTGACTCTGTGACTTCCAACACCTACTAGAGACCTGGAAAGCCTCTGAAATGGAGCTGTTGAGAGCAGGAGGTTCCCCACCAAGAATAGACACACTGTATAGGGCCACATCCTGTGTTTTGAAGGTAAAAAGGACCTGTGATTGGTCACCTCTGTCAGGGAAAACTCTGGCTGAAAGAAAAATCCTAGGATTCCAGCTTGATATCTCATCACTAGGGTTTTATTTTATTAGGTTAAAACTTTAGGTACGTTTCCCTTTTAAAATGCAAACTCACTGAGAGGCAAAAGTAAGTCCCTTGCACTTTAGTGTAAAGGTTATCCTATTTCATTCCTGACTCTAGAAAAGTCTTTGGAAGATAAAAGATATGTGTGTTGGGGGAGAGGAAAGAAAAGTATGGAAATTGAGGAGCTGGAAGTAGGAGAAAAAAAAAGTTACTCAAAACACTATCTTCAGGGATTTCATAATTATGCCAAGGACAATGGATGTAAATAATGTCTAGGACACTCATTCCCTGGGTGTCTAAAACCATATAGTAAATAATGACAAGACAATTCTGTGGAAAGTGAACCACATGCTCTAAGCTGCAGTTTAGCTCAAAAAAAATGTAAAGAGGTTAAAAATCAGAGTATGAGAAGGAGGGTGAACACAGGTACTGGTAGGTTGTGTGATATTATTCAAAACAGATAATTCATTTGGAAGTTTCAGTATTCAGTTGACAGCAACCATTGAGCAAATTAATCAGCTGTACTTTCCAACCCCTAATGAAATAATGGAGCTAGGCAATACTCATCGATGATCAGCCATTCACTGAAAGCTGATAGGGACTATAAAATGGATGGGCCAAGTTGAAAACATCAGTGATCAATCTTAACATCACTAAATGAGAGACAACCAGGCAGTAGCAAGTACATGGTACCATCTAGCAAGGCTTCCTGCCAAAATTTGAAACCTAAATCTGATCAAGCTTCTGGCTCTAACTACTCATCTCCTGGGAAATCCAGAAAGTAGAGATACATGGTGAAGCTCTCTTGGGGATGCAATCAGCAAAATCTAGAATGTGGGAAACTCTAGAGATAAATGAATGACAAGGGAAAAAGACATCAAGAGGAGGACCTCTTCGGTTTAAAGAGTCGAGACTTATACACAGATGCAATTTGTTTAGGTTCTTTGGTCAAAAAAACACCAAGTATAAAAAGACATTTTTGAGAAACTTGAACATTGACTATAAATTTGATAACATTAGGAAATTGTTGTGATTTGTTTAGTTGTAATGACAGTACTGTGACCTTGGATTAGGCAAAAGTCTTAAATATGACCCTGAAAGCACAAGCAACTAAGGAGAAAATAAAACGTAGTTCATCAACATTTTAAAATTTTTGTGCATCAAAGGACACCATAATGAAAGTGAAAAGGAAGTTCACAGAATGGGAAAAGATATTTTCAAATCATATTTCTGACAAGGGTCTAATATCCAGAATACATAAAAAACTCTTACAATGCAACAATAAAAAAGACAAATAAGCCAGTTTAAAAACCGGCAAAGGACTTAAATAGACATTTCTCCAAAAAATATCTATAAGTAGCTAATAAGCACATAAAAAAATGTTCAACATCATTAGTCTCTAGGGAAATGCAAATCAAAACCACAGTGAGATATCATCTCACACCCACCAGGATGATTATAATCAGAAAAACAGATAATAACAAGTGTTAGCAAAAATGCAGAGAAATCAGAACCACACACACGGCTGATGGGAATGTAAAATGGTACAGCCACTTTGGGAAACAGTTCAACAGTTCTTCAAAAAGTTAAATGTACACTTACCATACAATCCAGTAATTCCACTCCTACATATATACCTAAGAGAAATGAAAACGTATACTCTCACAAGAAGTTATACATGAATCTTTATAGCAGCATTAATCACAATACCCAAAAAGTAGAAGCAACAACCCAGATGTCCATCAACCGATGAATGGATAAACAAAATGTGGCATATCCATACTATGGAATATTATTCAGCCACAAGAAGGAATGAAGTATTGATGCCTGCTACGACACCAATAAATCTCAAAAATATACATGTTACGTGAAAGAAGCCAGACAAAAATGGCTACATATTATATAATTCCATTTATATGAAATGTCCAAAGTAGGTAAATCTATACAGTCAGAAAGTAGACTAATGGTTGCAAGGATGTGGGTAGGATGGAATTGGAAGTGACTGCTAATGGGATGCTGGAAATATATTGGAATTTCCTGTTTTCTGTGCTCACCAGTGGTGAAGGACAACATTTGTAAATAATACTGAAAGCAACTGAATTGTATACTTTAAAATGGCTCAAATGGTGAGTTTCATATTTTGTGAATTTTATCTCAATAAAAAAATTTTTAAATAGTATTATATATTATGTCTTAAAAAAGAGTCCTCATCCCTTAAAGCTGCGTAGTATGTTTATGAATGGGACGATAATGTCTTGGATTTGCTTTTTAAAAATCTAGTGGGATGGGGAGTGGGGGGTTGCTTGTGAACTGGGAGGGTATGGTTGAAACAAGATTGGCCATGAGATCATATTTATTGAAATTGTGTGATAAGTACATAAGAACCTGTTATATCATTCTGTCTACTTTTGTATGTGTTTGAAATTTTTCACAAATAAGAGTTTAAAGTCAGCCAGTTGGTTGCTATTGGGTCACAAATGGGTTGGCCCTTAATAATGGTGGCAGAGTCCTAACACGTTAGGCATAGATGGGTCCTTACAGATCATCTAATTCAGCTTACTCTTTGTATTTAAATGTGGAAATTGGTACGCTGGGAGAAAGAAGTGTTGGCCCAAATGGGCAGATATAAGTTTAGAACAGGGGTCTGCAAACTGTGAGGAGACATATAGTAAATATTTTAGGTTTTGCAGGCCAGTTTCTGTTGTAACCAATAAACTCTACTGTTATAGCATGAAAGCAGTCATTGACAAAAGACCCGAATAGACATTTTTCCAAAGAAGATATGCAAGAGGCCAACAGATACATGAAAAGATGCTCAACATCACTAGTCATTAGGGAAATGCAGATTAAAATCACAAGAAGATATCAGCTCACACCTGTTAGAAATGCCATGATCAAAAAGACAAGAGATAACAAATGCTGGTATGGATGTGGAGAAAAGGAAACACTTGTGCACTGTTGCGGGGATTGTAAAGTGGTGCAGTGGAAAACATTATGGAGGATCCTCAAAAAGTTAAAAATAAAGCTACCATATGATCCAGCAATTCCTCTACTGGGTATTTACCCAAAGAAAATGAAAACACTAACTCAAAAGGATATCTGCACCCCATGTTCTTAGCAGCATTATTAATAATAGCCAATACATGGAAACAACCTAAGTGTTCATCGGTGGATGAATGGATAAAGAAGTTGTACATCCAGTGGAATATTATTCAGAAACCAAAAAAAATGAGGAAATCCTACCATTAGCAACAACATGGATGGAACTTGAAGTGAAATAAATCAGACAGAGAAAGACAAATACTGTATGATCTCACTAATATGTAGAATCTAAAAAAAACAAAACCAGAACCCAAAGTCATAGAAAAAGAGATTAGATCTGTGGTTACCAGAGGCGGGAGGCAGGGATTAGAGGAAGGTGGTCAAAAAGTACAAATTTCCAGTTCTAAGATAAATAAGTACTAGTTACATAATGTATAGTACGTTGTATGATATATAAGAAAGTTGTTAAGATAACATGTCCTGAAAGTTCTCATCCCAAGGAGCATTTTTTTCTTTCCTTTTTATTGTATCTATATGGGATTATAGGTATTAACTAAACCTATTGGGGCAATTATTTCACAATATATTAAACCATTATGCTGTACACCTTCAACTTGTACAGCAATGTATGTCAATTATTTCTCAAAAAAACTGGGGAAAAGAAAGAGAAAGTAGCCATAGACAGTATGTAAAGAACTGAGCATGCCTGTTTTCCAGTGAAATTTTCTTTACCTACTACATCATTTATTACTTTATGTATGTATTTACATGGGGTGCATAAGCCAGATTTGTTTGGCTCACAAGCTATAGCTTGCAAACCTCTGGTTTTAGAAGAACTGAATTCTCCAGACTCTAAACCCTGTTCTCTTTTCTCTGGGCTAAGTTACAAATAAATAAGTAGAGTAAACACAGTAATTGGCTTGTGCTCACAAACAAGGACTCAAAAGAAAGAAAAATACCATCCTTAAACCAGAGCTTCCTTGCCCCATCCATTCCTCACATCTCCATTTGGATCTACAGATGACAGGGGTATGGCATCTTGAAACCTGTTCTGTGACATAGATACCATTAACAGCAGCACATCCTAACTGTAAATAAACATGACCTCTAATCAAGTTGAATGGGGGGGATGGAGACAAAACATATTTCTCAGAAACAATTTTCAAAGGAAGACATTATCATACATGGTCCTGGACAGAATTGTGGGTTGTTGTTGTTTTTTAATTTATTTATTTGAGAGAAAGAGAGAGCAAACGAGTGAGCATGAGGCAGGGGAGGGGAAGAGGAAGAAGCAGACTCCCCACTGAGCAGGGACTCGATCCCAGGACCCTGAGATCATGACCTGAGCTGAAGGCAGATGCTTAATGGACTGAGCCACCCAGGATCCCAGTCTTTCAGTTTTAAATACTTCAGAAGCAATTTGACATTTCTTATTAATATTGGTAAATAGATTAATTAACCAAAATAAATAAAAGTTAGTAAAGATAATAATATATAAATTTAATCATTCTTTAGTTTATGTCAGGCATTCTGATACAACATAAAATGTCACATTGAATCCTTGCAAAAACCCAGAGAGTCTCCCAGAAAACACCCCTATAAACTCTGGACAGAATGTACGGAGCAATGATCTGAAGACTCCAAAGGTAAATGGTTGCAGATGGATTGAGGAAGGACATCAGAATTCAAAGAACCACCAAACTGGTGATGTTTACCATTTTTTTTCCTCTCTGAGATCCCTGGACCTGAGCTCAATGCAGCCTGGAACCTGGAAGTGGGCATTAGTGTGAACAGACAGAGTTCCTGGAGAAGCTCTCCACATTTGGCTCAGAAAAGGGCATTCTTAAAACTCAGAGAAGATTCAGAGGTCCTCCTCCCTCTATTTTACCTCTGTCCATTTTCTTGTACCCCACAATCCAACAGCAGCCCCCCATCACAGAGGCCAAAATTCAACAGGAGCCAGAACTATGAGAGAAGGAAGCTTTCCTCTCCAGCTGTTGGAGCTGTGATCCCAAGAGAGTGGAGTGAATTAGGTTGTCAGTTTTCTTCTTTCTCTCTCCAACCTTCTACCACTTGGCCCTATGGATGGCAAAGTGGGATAACTAAAGACACTGCATTCTGGCCAGAGGATCAAAATGTGAAGCCCAGGGAACCAGAAATTATAGGAAAATTGCACAGAGGAAGGAGCTTGGCAAAATGAACCAGTAAAGTTTTTTTGTGAACTCCTGGGCTCACACTCTAGTGGTACTCACATGGGTTTGATCCTACCGGGCATACCAAAATGGTCTAACAATAGACTACTACCCATGGTGTATATGTGGGGAAGTAAGCAGGTGTGACTAGAAAGAAATAGTGGGAGGGAGTGCTTCTTGGTATGGAACTGCTCTGTAACCTGATTGTGGTGGTGGTAATATGAATCTATGCAGGTATTAAAATTCTAACATTGTACACCAAAAAAAAAAAACCCACCCCTATTTTGTATGATAATTTTAAAAATAAAATCAACAGTAACAACAAAATCACAGCAAGATAGTATGATCTCTCACATTACTCAGATGCAAGCCTCAGAAATTACTCCAGCTAACTTAGGCAGAAAGGATTTTATTTGAAGACTGTTGATTAGCTCATGGAGTTAACAAGAAGGGCAAAAAACAAGCACTGGGAGGGTGATACTAGAGAAACCTCCTGCTAGCACTGGGTGTTTAGTTCTGCCCAGAGCCACTCATGTCTAGCTGCCCCCTTAGGCTTCCACAGAGATTCCCACACGGGCAGAGGGACAACTGTGAACTGGGGCGGGGGGAGGGGAGGTGTGTGCTCAGATGTCAGGTGGCAACAATAAATAATCAGCCCTTCCTACAGATGAGAAAACTGAGGCATGCAGAGTTCCTGTAACTTCCCTGAGTTCACACACTTTGCCAGGACTCAAAACTCACGCTCCTAACCACTACACAGTGATGGCTGAAAATGTCTCTAGCCTCAGGAGAGCTTTGTGGAAACCGTACTGCCTGTCTAAAAACAAAGAAGAGAAGTAATTTGAAGCAGACACCCCCAACTTCCTCCTGGCTCTGCAATTCAAGGGACTGCTAACCCAGCTGTTTGCTTTTCTTTATAACCGTTTGTTTTATTTTTGAAATATAAACACTGAAGTTTTTTAGTATAGTCACAGCCTCTGATGCATTCCCTAGAGCAGTAGTATCCAAACTTTTTTGATCACATACCCATCAGCAAACATTTTTGAGCATTATCCCAATATACGTAAGTATATTTATAAGTTATAGATGTACTATAATATTTACATATTGTGTGCATTCTAAATAACACCTAAAAACTGGGAGAAAGGATAAAATAATAATACTTTAAAATAATGTTTATTAAAATAGTACAAAATTATTTTTATTTCGTTAAAAAATTATGAATGTGAGTGATGTTACTGAATTTGCTTCAAACATCTGATCTCAAATTCAGCTTTTATCCTTGATTTTAATGGAAGCTATAATTAGAAAACATTCACAGAGATATGTAAATCCACATGGAAAAAGTGCATCATCATTGGCTATGTTTATTAAACTATGGTTGCTATTATTTAAACCTCATCTACCAATTATGCAAAAGCTTTCTGTGGGTGGGAGGAAAGAATCTGATTAGTAAATTTCCATTGCTGTTGCTATTGGGCAAAAATTGGAAGGTGTTGCATTTTTGTATTTTTAAAAAATGGCTTCAAGACTCACTGAAATTTTTCAGCTAGAAAAATTTAAATAGGGGCGCCTGAGTGGCTCAGTCGTTAAGCATCTGCCTTCGGCTCAGGTCATGATTCCAGGTCCTGGGATCGAGCCCCACATCAGGCTCCCTGCTCGGCGGGAAGCCTGCTTCTCCCTCTCCCACTCCCCCTGCTTGTGTCTCTCTCGCTGTGTCTCTGTCTGTCAAATAAATAAATAAAATCTAAAAAAAAAAAAAGAAAAATTTAAATAGGTTAGAAAACCATGATTTCCACTTTTAAACTGCTGTGCAGATGAGAGATGTTTATAAGTGCCAACCTGATACCATTTACAAAAGCAAAATCTTAAGGTGATGGAAATGTTTTTCAAACATTTCTTTTTAAAATTCTCCGTAGCACAAATTTCTTTTAAAAAGTGGTTCCTTGCTTACTGTTAAATATCACCTTTACTTTAAAGGAATAGACCAAGAATATTAATTTAAAAAGAAAAAGCTGCTAGGTAATGTATAGGCTTGTCCAATCACTACGCTGTACACATGAAACTAATGTAACATTGTATGTCAACTATAATTTTTTTAAAAATCTGCTAGGCAGCATACTATCAACAACTATATGGCATCAGAAAAAAATATCAACACATTTAGTACACTTCATCTTTCACAAAACAAATCTCGTAGTTTGTCCTTCCCTTTCAATGGAATTCTGCTTCCATCTTCGGTAGGCTACGTTGTTTCAGAACTACATACCTATTTAAAACAACTAGAAAAATTAAACAAAAAATGTTAAAAAAAATTTATTTGAAAGCATTAGAGAGCTCCTAAGGTGGTGAGGAATTGTGGTCCAAGACCCAAGAGAGAGTGGAGCCCAGAGAGGTGGGCCTCTGGGCAATTGCCAGTCTAAAAAGTAAGGGCTGAAAGGCCAAACAAGCTTCCAACAGATCCCCAGGAGGAGCCCCGGTAAATATTTCATGGGTTAAACCTATAAGTAAGGCAAACAGAAACAAATCATCCCTCTCAAAGACTGAAGCCCAGCTTCGAAGCATGTCAGTTCCTGTTAAAATTAAAGTTATATGAAATTGCTAGCATCCCTCACCTAGATAACTGCCTAAGCAAAAGTAAATCTTCTTGGAGGAAGGTAACATAATCCAGAGCTTTAGAATATTTCTTCAGTGTCAAGATCTCAAAAAAAACAAAAACAAAAACAAAAAAACCAGGCATACAAGAAGACAAGGCTTAACTGACAATCAAGAGAAAGAGCACACTATAGATACAAATGAACAAGGGATCCAAATAATGAAATTTTCATATATAACCTTAAAATATATATGATTAATATGTTCAAGTAATTAAAGACAAATCTGAGAATGATGGCAGGGAACTGGAAAGTATAAAATGTAATCAAATAAATAAATTAATGTGATTCACATATACACCTACCTGTTTTAGTAGATATTTATAAAGCTTAATTTGTTTTTGATTTTTAATTAAAAGTAAAGACTCTTAGAAGTTCTATTATTTTCTTCTCAGACTTTAGTGAATCATTACTTATTATTTGAGTGATTTACTCCCACTTTAACCATGGCCCTAAAAATTAAAGAACATCTGAGACCATGGCACCCTGTTATTTTAAAATACTTTTCTTATCTGAGAACTCCAAAACATTCAACTATGTTCCTACAAGCTATATAAGTATTAGCTCTCAGCATTTTTGAGATCTGGATTCTTTGGAGAACTTGATTAATTCTATAGAATCTGTCTTTAAAAATGACTCCCCACTCAGTTGAGTGCCTCTTCCCTGCCCTTACCCTCAATCCTGTCTCCTTCCCTTGAGTGGGGGTGGGGGACTGGAGGAATCAGTGTTTTAATCTGATTTATCAAAAACGTTTTAACTCTTTGTACAGTTACCATCTTATGTAAAGATGAAATTTGTGTTGAGTTCAAGATTTTCATGGAATAAAGATCATACAGTACTTAAAAAAAAAAAAAGGAATATAAATCTTTTCTTCCTTCCTTTCTCTCTTCCTGCCTCCCTCTCTTCCTTTCTTCCTCCCTGCCTTCCTCTCTTCTTCTCTTCTTCTTTCCCTCTTTCCTCCGCCTCTTTCTCCCATCCTCCTTTCCCCCCTTCTCTTCCTAGTTTGGTGCAAAAAAATCTCTGGAGTCAGGGGTCTGGGTGAAAAAGATGCATATAGTATCCCTGGGGAATATTAGGGACTGCATAAGAAAATTATGCCAGCGTGGGCAGGGACATCTTAGAGGCAGGGAGAGAGCCTACACAAAGAATATATGCTAAGTGGGATAGAGAAGGATTGAGCAAGTAGGTAGATATATTGAGGAAATGGGATCTAGGCTTCTCACTGTGGAAGAAGGGACTTACAACCATGGGAAGAAGGAAGGAAAGAATGAACCCTGTGGTGTTAGATTGGAATCAGAGATATCAGATTGAACATGTGTTTTTAAAATACATAGATAGATAGATAGATAAGGATGTAAATGTGTGCATGCATACACCTGTGTGTGCACATTCATACATACATATATTCCCAGGTGTGTCCACTGAGAAGGCCTGGGAACAGCAATACCTCAATAACAGTGAAGTACCTGGTGCCCAGATCTGGACTTCTAACAGCCATCCTCCACTAATAGGTCCTAGAGCTTATTCGAAAAATGGCCAGTTCCAGGGCTGGGACAGAGAAAGTACAAGATGAGCCTGGAACATCTGTTAGGCCAGAAAATTTAAAAGCACTCAAAAAATGATGGGGATATATCAGAAGTTAGTTTGAAGGGGCTCACACTGGCCAAATCTAAAACAATAGATCATCAACATAAACGATGGTAATAATATATCATAACTCTTTGAAACACCATGAGTCCACACTCACATAATGAAATAAATAATAAGCAAATGTGGAAAAGGGAAAGCTCCATCTTACAGTAGAATGTCAACAATAAATGTAGAAAAGGATGTTAAAATCAGTAGGAGAAAATTTGATGACTTTGATGCATGAATAAATAATAGTGTAACAACAACAACAATAAGATAATATTGGGGAAGCCAAACCACTTGATTGTCCACTGATCAAAGATAGGACAATTTGAACATCATAAAGATAATATCAGTCATGGATTAAAGTACATCAAGTATGTTTAAGTCCACAAGTTCATGGATTTAAAAAAATACTCAAAAAGCCTCATTGGCTACTTCTAAAGGATTCTAGGGAACCAGCTCACTATTTTGAAAACCAATAAGTTGAGGGAAACAATCAAGCATTTATACTGCCTGTTCCAAATGATATAAGCCTCATGGTAACCAAAATGGTTGCCGAGAGACCTTCTCCTTTACGGAAGCACCCCAGTTCATAAATGAAGAAGGAACAGAAGAATCAGAACAGCATCATTTTGTAGCACTTAATGAATTATTGGAACCAAACAGTGAACACCGATGGCTAATAATATTACAAAAAGAGAAACAACCACACATAATCTCCTCATAGAAGCATGCCACCCATGAATTCATCTCACCAAGGAAAAATAAACCTGCATCTGACCAAGACTCTTGATCCAATTTCCAATTTCCACAAAATACCAAGATCAAACTGGGAGATATTAAATCACCAGAGATATAATCAGTAAAATCCTGACTTTGGAAACTACAGAACAAACAACCTCGTTTGATCTTCAACAAAAATTTGCAAGGCAGAAAAACAAAAGAAATTAAGAAAGACGTAAGAGATATATCAACTCATCACAGTGTATGAACCTTAAATGGGTCCTCATTGAAGCAAGCAAACTATTTTAAAAAAATATGAGACAGACAGGAGATATGAGCATCAACTTGGATATTTAATTTTTAATATTAACTGTTTTTAACTGTTTATGATAATTGTATTGCTTATATTTTCATAGAAGTCCTTATTTTTTAGAGATACATATTGAAATAATAACAGATGAAATGATACAGATCCAACACAATCCTTTTAGAATTTTCTTTAGAATACTTGATACGAGGAGAAAGTTAAAGTATATATAAATAAGATTAGCCATGAGCTGATAATTGTTGAAGATGGGTGATTAGTATTTTGGATGCTTAATCTTATTCTTATTCCATCTTTTTGCATAGGTTTGACATTTTCAAAGAAAACATTTTTTGGGGGGCACCTGGGTGGCTCAGTCATTAAGCGTCTGCCTTCAGCTTGGGTCATGATCCCAGGGTCCTGGGATCGAGCCCCACATCGGGCTCCCTGCTCAGAGTGGGAAGCCTGCTTCTCCCTCTCCCACTCCCCCTGCTTGTGTTCCCTCTCTCGCTGTGTCTCTCTCTGTCAAATAAATAAATAAAATCTTTCAAAAAAAAAAAAAAGAAAACATTTTTTCCCCCAAAACTAGTGTGCTATCTCAAACACAAGGCCTCCACAAATGGTATTCACAGAGCACCAACTACGCAAACAGGATGACTGGGGACAGAAGTCCATCCCTGCCTCTCTTGCTAAGCCATGCGCCTTAGAGGACAGTGTGTCAGCAGGAAGAAGGAATGCATTTTTTTAAATGGTTCACTTAGAGAGGTCATCTTTTTGCTCTTTGTAGGGGGGAAATTATTCTCGAAAAGCTTGCATAAAAGTGACTATCAGGAAGCTCTAGAAAGGGTGGCATTTAAGAGCTGGTACCACTGAGTACAGCCTCTTCTCTCTTTGGAGAACTGGCAGGGGAGTTCTAAGAGCAGCACAGATACCAGCACCGGAAGCCGAGGTAAGACCAGATGAGAGAGGAGTGCACCAGCTGCATTCTTCCAAGGTGCAGCGTTTGCAGAAGGGGACCTGGCTCTCAGAAGCTCATGGCCACTAGGAAGTGCATTATGCTCACTGTAGCCTCAGTGATAGGTGGGGTTAAAAGGCATTCCTAGTTCTGGTGATTGCTTTGGATGAGGCTCAAAGCACCCACCTTGCAGTTATACTGAAGCCCATGTCCCTAGGGTGGGGGTAGCCTCAGGAAACATAGGCCTACAGAACACACGCACACATACCACCCTGTCCCAAAGCATTCATAAATTCTTGATACCCACAGGATGCTGGCTAATATCCCCCAGGTGGCCATTCATAGATTCCAGGCAGCTGTGTGAACCTGGGTCTTCCCAACCTAAATCTATGCTTATTAGGTGACTAGACATCAGGAGCCTAGTTTTCAGTAGGTGCATTTCTAAAAGATGACTGGCTTTGCTTAGGTCTCTATTATTTCAGAATGGTTACAAATGTGTTCCAATTGCAGGTGGTCAGTTGATTGGAAGTCAGTGTCTTCACAATGTAGCACACGGTGACGTTCTCCACACCACGCCTCACACTCAAGCATGGACACACAGCCTCCACACATTCCCACACTGCATGTGTACTGACAAGAACATGTCCGTTCTCAGACTCACTGCACGGGGAGCCTGACTTCTTGGCTTCCTCCCTGGTGATTTCCCAACTTGGCTTCTGCAGGAAGCAGATCTGCTTTTCTCCCAGAGGAGGCCAAATGTCATAATAGAGGAAAAGGCTGCGAGCAACAAGGGGGCCCCAAATGAGAGAGCAGGAGAAAGATTGGACCCAAGATCCTGAACAGATCATTTTACTGGAATGGAGAGAGAAAAATGGTTTTTCTAGGGCTGATTCATTTACTCCAGACACTTCTTGTCCTGATGCCTCTGTGTTCCTTCCTGGATTCTGTCCCCCACCCCCCATATATCCCCTTCATTGCTAGTTTTGGAAATCAGTGAGTGATAGGTTAGCATGGTGCTCATCCCATGGTGTCACCTAGCAACATGATGTTCATAAATAGCCACAATCATCTTTTCTCCAAAAACGGCTAAAACTTCTTTTAAAGACATCAGGAAAAATGCTTAGCTCTTTCTGAGCTGGTGTTAAATATTCCCTTGTCTCAGCTCTCCCACTCCCAGCCTTCCTCTTCCCCTTCTCAATTTGACCTCCCAGTATGTTTACTGTTTATACTCTGCTTTTTTTTTTAAATGCACATTTCCTTCTGCAGGGTCACATAACAGCTGTTCATGGAAGAATCTCCCAGTAGTTTTGTGAACTTCATTCAGCTCAAAAACAACTCAAAAGCCAAAAACAGTCCTACTTAATCCTCATCCCTTGCACTGTAGAAGAAAACTAACAGTCATAGATTACAAAAGCTGAGGGACAATTACTTCTAGGTAAGTGAAGACCATACCGATCAGATAAAGGTTTTACACTTTTATTAAAAGTTTATATATAAAAGAACAAAAAGGGTCCTTTCACCCAGACCAGTAATGGCAAACCTTATTAACTCATAAATCCAACATATCTATATTTTGGGCATCTACTATATTTCAGATATAATGTGCTAGGTAATGATGCAAAGATGAATAAGATTACACCACTGAAAGGCTCATAGTGCAGGGAGAAATGGCAGGAAATTCTCATTGCAGATGGGCTACACTGAATGCAGCATTCAGACAAGCCTCAGTCTTCTAATTCTGCAGTTATTAAAGATGGAGAGCCACCGATGAGCAATCTTTACATAAAAACTGTGAAGACCCAACAAAATGCCAACACTTTATAATAGCATCGAGTCTTGGGTTCTTGGCTTAAAGAAGGGGATGAATGCTGGTACCATGCTCTATGGTGGGAGGACTGAGGTCTAGGAAGGATGGGAGTCCTACTGGGGCTGTGTTACCTTTGCCTGGTGGTGTCCATATCCATCCAGATCAGGCAGGAAACAGATGCACTCTCAACAGGGGCACTGCAGAGTGGTCAGTGAACGGACTGTTCCAAGAGCATAGGCAAGAACAGCAGGCAGTGGTGAAGCTCCCCGAGACCAAACACAGCACAGAAGGGTGACCAGCTCTGGGCCTGAAGGGACAAAGGGAGGAAGGGTGGGCTCACCAGAAGCCAGAGGGAAGAGTTATGGCCACTGGGGAGGGTGACCCTGATAGAGGGAGACATCTGACCCATGGTGAGCAGGCAAAGAAGAAGACAAGGGAAAGCACACGAGACCTCACTCTCCTCCTACCTTCCCATCTATTGCCAATGCCTCCCCTTGGGCAAACCCAACTAGAAGCTGGAAGAAAGACAGCTTGGTGATGCTGTGCATCATGGTCAGCCTCAGAGAGAAGGCACAGAACAGAGAGGAGATGGGAGGAGAGTGGGTCTGGAGGGGAAAATGGAAAACATCCAGCACTACATCCAAATGGAGATGTGAAGAAGGTTCTTTTGGTTAGGTCAGTCTGGGAGTACGGGGAGGGTCAGAATCAGAGATATAAATTTGGGAGCTCTTCAATGAATAGATGGTAATTAAAGCCATTTTGCAGATGAGATCACTCAGAGGAGACAAAAGTGTTGAGGCCCGAGCCCTGGAGCACAATATAGCAGCTTAGCAGAGGAGGAGGAGCTAACAAAGGGGTCTGAAGAAGAGCAACCTGAGAGTTTAGGGAAAACCAGAAAGTGATATCCCCAGAGCTAAAGGATGCATGTTTCAAGAGGAGGAGGAGAGGTTCAGTGTCCTGAATTGTCTTTCACATAGACATAAAAAGATAAAAAACACTCCATAAAAATGTACTCATTCCGTTGAATAAGTGGAACTTCAGGGCACAACAAAAAACCACTTAATCCCTTTCTCATAATTGCCTTAATAATTCTTTTGAGTGGGCTAATTTTGCCTCACCCACAAGCATAGAATTTAGGCCAGGCCCATGATTTTTCTGGTCACTCTCAGATATAATTACTTTAATTACTCATGGCTTCCTGAATGTTCTTTCTGTTGGTTTTCAGAACCGGACAGGCCCTTAGAGCTTAGTGGGGACCAGTGGGGACCAGTGGGTGGATGCGCTCTGTCCTTGCAGGATCTCCGAGTAGGAGACCCACATTGCAGAAACAATCCCAGGTACTAGGGGCAGCAGGGACATCCTACCTGATCTTCACCACTCCTCATTTCCCCTCCCAGGGGTCACTCACTCTCTGCCACAATACTGTGTATTAAATGATGTCAGTGCCCTTCTAGGTGATTACAGTCACTGAGGAAAACAGATCTACCAACTTGAAGAGTTCTAGTCCTGAGGTACTTGGGCCTCAAGGGAGAACCAGAGGAAGAGGGTAATGCTTAACAGTATTCATTTATTTTAAAAATATTTAGTGAGCTCCTACTCTGCTAGGTGCTGGAGATTCGAATGATGAACAAAAATAAACATAGTTCCTGGTCTCATGGGAATTACAGCTTCTGATTTATCAAACAATCACATGAGTAAATGTCAAGTGCATGCATAAAGCTATGAGAGAGCCTAACCAGCCAGGGAGTCCAGGGAAAGCTTTCTTGAGGAAATGATGCAGGGCTTCTCGAAAGGTGAGTAGGAGTTCATCAGGAGAGGAAATGTAGTGGGAGCTGTCAGGCTGGAGACTGCACAAGCAAAGGCCTTGTGGTGACATTATGGATGGAAAGAAAGAAAGAAAGCCAGGGGAGCTGGAGCTCTGAGGCCAAGGGGCCTGTAGAGAGCCTGCAGCAGTATTAAGGGGCCAGTGAGAAGCCATGGAGGGGTTCAGAGCAGGGGAGGCACTTGGTCAGACCTGAAGTGTAGAGAAGGGGTTGAGGGAGATGGGCCAGGGCACAGATGGGTGTAGGTGGCATAGACTAGTGCCAAGTCTAGGCAAGAGGTGATGGCAGCATGGACCAAGGAGGTGGTGCTGAGCAGCAGCCCCAGTAATGAGAATGCAGAACAGGGTGGGTCCAGAAGGATGCTGGGTTTCTAGCTTATAGACTGGTCAGATAGTGATGACAATCACT
Organism: Phoca vitulina; assembly: GCF_004348235.1. Lineage (NCBI taxonomy): Eukaryota > Metazoa > Chordata > Mammalia > Carnivora > Phocidae > Phoca > Phoca vitulina. Next base: position 7,270,560 of record NW_022589723.1, on the reverse strand, counting down.
GATTCATGGAGCAAGGCAAGGGCAGAAGACCATGAGGAATGTGAGGAACATTTTATTCTTTATACCATCTCTCAGTAGAACCTGCTTTCAGCCGTTTCTCTCCTTTGTGGGCTACCATCAGTACAAAATAGTCACCAATTTTGTTAAGGAGACAGCAAGCTGCTGAATGTAGTGTTTCACTCTTCAATATGGGCAGGACTTTGCATAAGATGCCTAAACATTTTCAAAGCATGTTCACATCCAGCATTTTATTTTATCCTCACCATAATTTCATGAGTTCCCCCTACTCATCCTTATTTAAAGATCAGCGCGTTCACAATCTTGATCCAATTGTGGTGTGTATTTCTGGGCTCATCATCAAAAACCTGCAGCTGCTAAATCCATTATGAAATCTTAGAATCTCAGAGGTTTAAGGGAACATTAGCTCCCAGTTATTTCCAAACCACTCATTTTACTGAGGTCCAAAGAGCTAGCCAGAGGCAGAGCCAGGATGATAGTCAAATAAAATAAGGACACATCCAATTAATACTCACAATATCTGATAGTTACTATGTCACTTTCATATAGGGTTTTAAAAAAATACATAAAAAATTTAACTCACCTTAGCATGTCTCCATCATGCTAACATGACAATCCAGTTCTACTAACAAGCAGTCCTCATCAATCAGCAAAAGGTGTATAGCTCCATGCAATGTGCTGTGGGCACTGAAAGACAGAAAATTTTCAGTCCCCTCTCCTCTGTCCCTCATTGGTGGGGATTGATCCACACTAGGCATCAATTGTCCTCTTTGAGAAAGCTGCCTCTAGCCCTAGAACTTTGATAGAGACCCCCAAAGTGTGAATAGGTGAATCAGAAATGTCCGCTCTAGCAGGGACCCAGGGTAGTTCTTTGAAGGTGTGTTAGGGTATTGTAAATTGGGTGGTTGCCTGGAACTCACTGGTTAGGGGATCTGAGGACAAGAAGACGGAGACAGGGATAGGAAATGATGAGTCAGTCGTGTGGTGGTGCTAAAACCAACCAAGCAACCAACCAACCAACAGAGCTTCATACATATAAAATCAACTCCAAAACTCCTAAGACCACAATAGTCTTCAGGATGAATTTTTGTTACTCCTTTACCTTTTGAGTTGCCCGTGTTTATCTGAATCTGATATGTTCTACAGGAAAATGCTGGAGGCAAGAAATGAGAGTGTTCCAGAGGATTTGCCCCAAATTTAAATCTTACCTCTCAGTCTCAGGACTCCCTCTGCCTCAGGTCACTTGTTCAGCCAAGGTTCTTTGAGTTCTCATCAGTGCTAGGCTTCATGCTAGGATCTGGTGACTTGATACGAACATGGAAAAGATACTTTTCCTGGCCTCCAGGGGAGTACAGTCTAATGGGGACTCAGACTGCTAAATAGATATCACTGTACAAAGATTGACACTCATTGGCCATGAATAAGTGCTGGAGAAGGTACCGGGAGAGACATCACAAAGGAAATGGTGTGATGAAGCTTTGGAGTACATATAATTTGATAGGCAGCCAAGGGCATCCCAGGAAAAGGACATCGTGTATGCACAGGGCACAGAAACACGGAACCACTGGGAAGATACTGTCAGGTGATGGCAGGAGATGAAGGACCAGAGGCAATCCACCACAGTATATTCTCTATATGCTCAGGGTGTTGGCACACCCTGTAGAAGCTTGTTTTGCTACAGTGATGCTGAGGAACAGTAACCAGAATCTCAGTGGTTTGTAGCAACAAAGTTTATTTGTCATTCATGTTACATATCAGCAATGGACTAGCTGAGGTTTGGCAGTCCTGTGAGTCTGAGGTTCTGCTCTAGGTTGCAGGTAGACTGTGTATCAGCCCCCCATGTCTTCCCATTCTAGGACTCAGGCTGACCGAGCAGCCCTTCTAGGAGACTCACTGTTCTCGTGTTAGAGGGCGTGGAGGAAAGTTCCCATATCCCTAAAAGCTTCTACTTAGGAGTCCCGTCTACCCACATTTCCATTGGCCCAAGCCAAAGAGAGGAATGAGGAAGTATACTTAGCCTACAGGAAGGTAGTAAGGTATAACAAGGATGGGGATGTAAAATAGTCTTTCGGGGGGAGGGAACGAATGATTGGAAATGATAACACAACGTGCTGCAAATGGATTGAGAAGGAACAAGGAGAGGCTGTTGCAGTAGTAAAAAGTAATGGCAATGTTGGCTGCATAACAAATTATCCCAAAATGTAGTGGCCTAAAGCAAAAACAATCATTTTATTATTGCTCATGGTTTCTGTGGCTCTAGAATTCAGGAAGGGCTCGGCTGGGCAGTTCTAGCTCGGGAGTTTATAATGCACTTGCAATTGGAGTTTAAGGGGACTGAAGCAGCTCCTTCTCAGGGACTCTCCAAGTCATCTGTTTTGCTTTTTCTTACAACATGCTGACCCCAGGGCACTCGGTCTGCTCATGTGGTGGTGAAGGCTTTAAAGTTAAGCACTGCAGTCAACAGGGCAGAAGCTGTACTACCTTTTACGATCTAGCCTAGGGAATTACATAGCATCACTTCTGTTATACTCGACAGCAGGGATTGATAGCCTTTTTCTATACAAGCCCAGATAAGAAATGTTTATGCTTGGTGGGCCATATGGTCTCTGGCACAACCACTCATAACTATGCAAGTTGGCCACCGTAGCATAAAAGTAGCCATGGTCAATTCAAATCCCAAGAACACTTAATTTATGGACAATGAGTTTGAATTTCACATAATTTTCATGCCACGAAATATTATTCTTTTGACTTTTTTCATCCACTTAGAAATGAAAACAACATTCTTAGCTTGCAGGCTATATAAGAACAGGCATCAGGTCAGAATTGGCCCCCACGCTGTAGTTTGCCAACCCCTGCTCTACCGGAGAGGTGTCCAGGTGGCTATGTCCACAGGCAATTGGAGACACAAGCTTTACACTCATAAGAAATATCTGGACCAGCATTATAGAGTCGGGTATCACCTGCATATGAGTGGCAGCTGAAGCCCCCGAGACCAATGAGATTTGCCCACAAGTGTGCACTTTGTAGGAAGCCAAGGTATCCTGGGATGGTATCTTCAGAACTCAAGCATTCAAGACCTAATTTGAGGATCCAATGAAGAAAGGTCAGAGGAGAACCACAGCCCAGCCTCCCTTTCACCTTTTTTCTCCACTCTACATTTCCATCTTCTTGTCCCTACCTCCCATTCCTGTCCCCAACACCAACTATCCACCCCCAGACACTATTTTCAAAGTGCGAGTTAGACAGCAAGGCATATGACACTTGTAATTTGGAGGAGATATGCTTCACACTCCTTTCTGTCCCATTCACTCATGCAAAAAATATAGTAACTTTATTTGTGAAATCATATGTTATTTAAATACTAGGTGGCATTACTGCATGTTAAAGATTTTCTTAAAGCTAGCATAACAGATAGCTACAAACCATAATGGTTTACCAAATATAGAAACAGACCAACAAATTTAACCATATGAATTAGTATTTGAAAACATTATTTGCACTTTATTGACTGAGAAGGAAAATAAATTTCTGTAGAGGAGGCACTAAATTGCAGCCTTTTGGAAAGACTAGAAGTTGCTTAACTATATTTTCTCCACTTTAATCTTCAAAAATCTGTCGAGAACTTCTTCAGAGAAGGGAAGCTAACACTGGGTAAATAATTGAAGTAATGAACATATTTTTTATCCAGTGTTGGGGGGGTAGAGAATGATACATTTCTTGGCACATAAAACGTCTGGGCAGAACAGGCAGTAATATTTGATAAGCAAGGTATTAGAAGTGAGTACAGATAATTTTGCAAATTGAGGCCAGGATAAAAATGACAAAAAAGTAGAAGTAGCAGAGTGTCGTGATGTAGTTCAAAAGAAGGCAAAAGTAGTGCAATCATGTGACAAGTTCTGAGAAGGCAGATTTCTAACTGTGGTGAGTTAGGAATGTGGAAAGTGGGACCCTCAGGGACCTCCCCCTTTCTGTGATTCATTTATACTGTTCCATGTGGCTTTAAATAACATGTCGCCAATTATTCACTTATTCAGCAAGTATTTAGTGAACTTCTAAGCCAAGATACAAATCAAAATGAAGATTACTCTGTCAAGCTGAACTATAAACAACATTTAAATAACACTCAGTCCCTGCCCAAGGGAGATTATACCTTGTTAGGGAAGATTCCATATGTACATGAAAGGATTCCTATGGATGACCTCCTTCTCTAGGCTGAGATTACTGGAGCTAGAAGCCCTGTCTCAGGAAACTGTCATTTCAAAGACTGGTTTGCTTGTAGTGCTCATAGCCAAGGATCAGGAGGTTGGCACCTTTGTTAAGAAAACACCCTAGAGATGAGGTGCCTGGGTGGCTCAGTTGGTTGGGCATCCAACTCTTTGTTTCAGCTCAGGTCATGATCTCATGGGTCGTGGAATCAAGCCGGCATCAGGCTCTGTGCTCAGTGGGGAGTCTGCTGGAGATTCTCTCCCTCTGCCACTGCTCCCCACCCCTGCTCATGTGCATGCATGCTCCCTCTTTCTCTCTCTCTCAAATAAATAAATAAGCCTTTAGAAAAAAAAGAAAAGAAAACATCCTAGACGGTGTAGGCAAATTAGGTCCTGGGGCCCAGTCTGGAGGACGAAAGCTTTCCAGTCTAATAATCTAAATGGTTATCTGCTTTCCCCTTTACGGACAGGGAAATTGTTGCCTAACTCCGTATTGCTAGAGGTTATTTTAGAATTTATAGATAAATATTTAACAGTCTGCCTTCAAGTTATAACATTTCTTATATAGTCTAAGAACCTTATAATTCCATTTCTCTCCTCCCAGCTTTTGTCCTATTGTCATAATTTCTATTTCTACATCTGTTATAAACCACATACTACATTATTTTTGGTTAAACAGTCAATATTTTTGTAAAAAAGAATTAAATATGAGTGAAGTATTTATTTGATTATGTAGTTACTACTTCTGGTGGTCTTCACTCTTTTGTTCAGATCCAGATTTCTATCTGGTATCATTTTTATTCTGGCTAAGACTTCTTTTCACATTTATTACAGTGTGGGACTGCTAGTAATGAATTCTTTTGGACTTCCTATATCTGAACAAGTCTTTATCTGACCTTTGTTTTTGAAATATATTTTTGTTGGATATAGAGCCCTGATCTTATTTGTCCCTTTTTCATTTGGTCCAATCTTGCCAGAGGTTTATCAACTGTATTAGTTTTTTTCAAAATCAACTTTTGGCTCTGTTAATCTTCTATATTGTATATTTTCCAGTTTATTTAATTCCTACTTTATCTTCTTATTTTCTTCCTTTATAACCTTTCTTCAATTTTATTATACTATTCTTTTTTTTTTTTTTTTTTTTTTTTAAGTTTTTTTTTTTTTTGCGAGAGAGAGAATGAGAGACAGAGAGCATGAAAGGGAGGAGGGTCAGAGGGAGAAGCAGACTCCCTGCTGAGCAGGGAGCCCGATGTGGGACTCGATCCCGGGACTCCAGGATCATGACCTGAGCCGAAGGCAGTCGCCTAACCAACTGAGCCACCCAGGCGCCCCTATTATACTATTCTTTCTAACTTTTCCTATTGGCTCTTTAGTAGCACATTAGTTTTAAGATTTTCTTCTTTTCTAATATTAGAATTTAAAGCTATACGTTTCTCTCCAAGTATTGCTTTAGCTGCATCTTACATGTTTTGATATTTGATATCTGTAATTTTTATTATTGCTCTAGTCTAAAGAATCTTAAATTTTTATAAGTCCCTCTTTGAACCACAAGTTATTTAGCAGAATGATTCTAATGCGCCTTACATGGTTTCCTTTTTTCTAATTATCGTTTTATTCCCTAATTTCAGTGAGATCATAGATGTGTCTTGATCAATCTTTTAAATGTACTGAAATTTGTGTTATGGTCTAATATATAGTCAATTTTTGTAACTTTTCTAAATGTGCTTGAAAATAAAGGATGTTCTACAATTTTGAGGTACAATATGTGTTCATTAGATCAAGCTTACTTATTATGTAATTACTAATCATATGAGCCCCACGAAATGAAAACTAAAGGCAAAAGCAAAATAATTTATATACCAATTTTACCTCTCTAAATCTGATTGCTCCTTAAACTAATTCATATATTTATTTATTATTATTTATTTATTTACTTGACAGAGAGAGAGAGAGAAAGAGCACAAGCAGGGGGAGTGGCAGGCAGAGGGAGAAGCAGGCTCCCCGCAGAGCAGGGGGAGCCCGATGCAGGGCTCGATCCCAGGACCCCGGGATCATGACCTGAGCCGAAGGCAGTTGCTTAACCAACTGAGCCACCCAGGTGCCCACTAATTCATATATTTAAATTCCTATTCAACATCTCCACATGGATGTCTAATAGTCACCTCAAATGTGATACGGCTTTCTTTTCCACTCCCACCAAGACCTGCTCCTTCCCCAAGCCTACTTACATCATCTCTCCAGACTTATTCTCCTTCATTGATTTCCTCCTCCCACACCCCCCTTTTAGTCCATTAGGAAGTCCTTCTGATGCCTCCTCCAAAACTTATGTGGAGTCTGTCCACCTCTGTTGATTCTTACTACCACTACCCTGATCCAAACAAGAATAATTTGTGAAGACTACTATAACAGCCTCCTAATTGGCCTTCCTGCTTTCTGTTTTACCTTCCTCCTCCTAAATCAGTTCTCCATAGAGTTGCCACAGAAATCTTTTAGAATTGTAAATTATAAAATGTCACCCCCCCACTTAAAACCCTTCAATTATTTTCTCTCATACTTAGACTAAAGTAAAAACTCCTTACCTCAGTTTACAAAGCCTGTATGATCTGGCTTCTGACTGTTTTCCCATGCTCACTCTACTCTTATGCTGGTCTTCCAGCTCATCTGCAAGCTACAAAGCTTGTTCCCACCTCAGGGTCTGCATCAGACAGGATAGGATAGGTTATGCTACTGCAATATAAAATGCCCAAGTCACACAAAGTATCCAGTAGGGCTAAGACAATTCCATAGGAAAACTGATATCCATGATGGGGACTCAGTAATCCAGGCAGCCTCAATCTTGAACTTCCACCATTTCAGTATGCAGCCTCACCAATGTTTATTGTGGTATTAGAAGAGAGGGTTATACGTCAGCCTGGACATTGTATCTATCACTTCTTCTCACAACCAGTTTTCCAGAAGTTGTCCATAATCCCACCTACTGGCAGGATGGTGGGGAAGTTTAATCCTTTGTATGCTAAGGAGAAGCAAGTCAGATATGAGTACCAGAATTGTTCTCTGCTCCTGGAATGTTCTTTCCTCTCATTTTCACTTAGCTGCCTTTTTATTGACATTTGGGCCTCATCTCAAAAGCCACCTTCTTAGGTTGTCATTGGCCACTCAGGTACTCTGTGTTCCAACTAAATATTAATTTTCTGTATATAATTTTGAACTCTCTAATTTGGTTGTCTATTGAATACTCTCTCCCCTACTTAGAATATAAGACCCATGAAAGCAGGTAACATGTCTATCTTGTTTACCCTGGAATCCCCTGAATAAATATTTGTTGAATAATTTAAAAGAATAATCACTTGGGGCACCTGGGTGGCTCAGTTGGTTAAGTGCCTGACTCTTGATTTCAGCTCAGGTCATGACCTCAGGATGGTGAGATCAAGCCCTGTGTCAGGCTCTGTGCTGGGCATGGAGTCCACTTAAGATTCTCTTTCTTCCTCTCCTCCTCCTACTCCCCCTGCATTTTCTCTCAAAAAAACAAAACAAACCAAAACAAAAAAACATCACTTGAAAATGCAAATCTGATCATGGCATCCCTCCTCCACTAAGGGATTTTTATAATCTGTAAGATAAAGTTTAGACTTCCTGGCATGACATATGAATCTTCATAATACAACGCTTAACTTTCATTCATCCCCCAGAGGTTGCCACTGAAGATATGGTAGTAAACTTAGAATATCACACAAAGCTTCATATCTAGCTCTACTCTTTCCTGTACTCTGTGTTAGAAAAGTCACATAACAATTTAAGCAGCTAACAAATTCCTGTTTCTTCAGATAGATCCTCTTTAAAGTTGAGGATTTATTTAGTAAGGATGGGGACAGATTAACAGTCTACCAATACAAATTGTACAAAGAAAAAGATTCACTTTCTAATTCACTCTCACTGATAAACTCAGTAACCTACAGTAATTCAGGAAAATGTTTATGACTTATGTTAATCAGAACAATGCTAGATTATGTTGCTGAAACAAAACAAAACAAACAAACACAAAATCCAAAGTGCCATGGGCTTAACGCAAAGGTTTATTTCTTATTCAGGCAAAGTTCAATGAAGTTAGGTGGTTCTCTTCCATCTTGTAGCTACACCAGCTACACGTGACATCCGAGAGTTGTGCAGCAGGGCAAGAGACAAAGGAAGCACACTGGTTCTTAACTGCCATTCCCCAAAGGTGACAGGTGTCACCACCCCTCAAATTAGACTAGCTAGAATTAGTCATGTGGCTTGAACGCATCCCCAGGGGAAGCTTAGCAATGTAGAGAAGCCCATGGTAAAAATCTCTGCCTTAATGAGGGCATCAATTATTCCTTTGATCCTTTCTATCCACACAAAGAACACAATCCATTCCCAAGCGAGACAACCTAAAATACAGATCTTCCCCAATTTATGATGGGATTATGTCCCAAAAAACCCATCACAAGTTGAAAATATTGTAAGCCAAAATGCATTTAATACACCTAACTTACTAAACACATAGCTTATCTTAGGCTACCTCAGATGTGCTCAGAACACTTACATTAGCCTACAGTTGGGAAAAGTCATGTTACACAAAGCCTACTTTATAATCAAGGGTTGACTATCTCACATAATTTGTTAAATACTCTCCTGAAAGTGAAAAACAGAATCATTTTAAGTGTACTGGTTGTTTACCCTCCTGATCGCCTGGCTGACTGGGAGCTATGGCTTATTGCCCCTGCCCAGCGTCACAAGAGAGTATCGGACTGTGTATTGCAAGACCAGGAAAAGATCAAAATTCAAAATTTGAAGTATGGTTTCTACTGAATGCAAATCACTTTTGCAGCATTATAAAGTTGGAAAATCGTTAAGTCAAACCATTGTAAGTTGGGGACTGTCTGTACCATGCTATTGTTGCATCCAGCTTATGTTCTAGATCTTCAAGTCATCTATGCATTTCTCTTTTTGAGACGTGTTTCTTCTGTGTAGATTTATAAGCCAAAAGAGTCAACTATCTGCCCTTCCCTCCAACACATCCAATGTACAATGCTGAAGCAAGAACAGAATAACCACAATAAAAACTCTCATTTGAAAATTGGAGGAAAAGCAGATATAAAGCAATCAACAGTCATAGCAATTCTCCCACTTGGGAAATACCAGGAAGGCCTCCTATCCTAGAAGTGGGAAAGAATCCTTGATTGTTGAGAAACACTGCCTTATCCATTGTTCTCTATATAGGGCCCAATGCTCTGCCTTTTGAGAGATGTATTCATTTTCTGTGGCTGTTGAAAAATGACCACAAACTTGGTTGCTTAAAACAGCAGAAATTTATTCTCTGACAGTTCTAGAGGCCAGAGGTTTGAAATTAGAATCACTGGGCTGAAATCAAAGCATCAGCAGGGCTGTGCTCCCTCTGGAGACTCTTGGTAGGGGAGAATCCTTTCCTTCCGCTTCCAGCTTCTAGCGGCTGCTGACATTCCTTGGCTTATGGCTACATCCCTCCAATCTTCAAGGGCAGCATTTTCAAATGTCTCCCTGCTCCATCTTTGCACATTGTGTGTGTGTGTGTGTGTGAGAGCTACCTTTCTCTTATAAGGATACTTATGATTGTATCTGGGGCCCATCTGGACAATCCAAGACAATCTATCTCAAAATCCTTACATTAGTCATACCTGCAGAGACCATTTTTTGATAATTATCAAATTATCTTTGGGGACCATTATTCAGCCTACCATAGTAACTTAATCCTCTTTTATTATCCTCCATAACTCCATCTGAAGTGGGCCTTTGGAGGCTGCATAGCTTTCTCAGCCGGCTTCTAGCTGGTGGAAGTTTAATGGTCCAAGGATTGTCTTAAGTCTTGAACACCACTTTCCCAGAGTTGTTGTTGATTTCTTTTACAATTTTCTGAATTGAATGACTTCTTGAGAAGCACAGGGGAGCTTGGAATTTAGATACTGTTACTACTAATAAGTAACAATTTATTTCTGCTTAAAAACACTATCATGTATCATTAGGTTTACTTATATTAAAATTGGAAAAAATTAAAAGCCTAAGAAAAATACAATTCATATAGAAGAAGATGATTTTTAAATGCTGAAAAGGAGAAATTCTCCATTAAGATATACACAGATTAAACCTATATCACGTCATCAGAAGCAGAGATGGTTTTAATCAATTGTGGATAAACTACAGGAAGAAATGCATAAGTGCCAGCATTTACTAAGCACCATAGACTTAATGCTCTCCCATTACCAGGACAATGGCCTCTTTATCAGAATGTACAGCACTGCAGACACATGCTACAGAGGCTCAGCCTGACTTCCCAGTTAGTCATTTTCTAAGTCTTCAACACATAGACTTAATGTCTTTTTTTTTCCAAAAGATTTTATTTATTTGAGAGAAAGAGCACGCATGAGAGAGCACAAGGGGTCGGGGCGTGCAGAGGGAGAAGCAGACTCCCCACTGAGCAGGGAGCCCGACTCGGGGCTCAATCCCAGGATCCTGGGACCATGACCTGAGCTGAAGGCAGACGCTTAACGGACTGAGCCACCCAGTCGCCCCAGACTTTAACATCTTTAAAAGGTCTTTATATAGACAGCAGTCATGAAACTAATCCTGCCCTTTGAAAATACAGTATCGCTTCAGTGTCATTTGTGGATAAGAATAGGTCAGTGAGAGTATAGTAAGAGGAAATGCAGAATATGAGAGAAAAAAACCAAGTCAGGAATTTGGAGGAAAAGAAGGCAGAATGAGCAAAAGCAATAAAGGAATAGAAGTCAAAGTTGAGGAGAAACCAGGGACTTAAGGAGGGGACAGTGGAGGAAAACCCCCAGAGGCAGAAGCACAGCCAGGAGAGTGGGGGTCAGAAGAATAGGGTTTGAATTTCAGTTCCCACAATTTAGAATGTATGTAAGTTTCTTAATTTTGGAATGCCCTCAGTTTCCTAATTGGTGAAATGGAAGTGATCATATCTACTTCACAAACTTACTGAGGAATTAAATAGTATCTGTGAACATGTTCAACACTGTGCCTGGCACCTGACAGGCATATAAACATTAAGTTCTCTTTCCTTATTACCTGACCACAAAGTACAAGTGGGAAGGAAAGGAAAAAGAGTAGGGGAAATAACTGTCAAATTAGGAAAAAAATGTATGAATTCTGAAACTATGATCATGGAAAAGACAAATGTTCCAACGGACATAAGGTAATAAATCAATTCTAAAAATAAGATATCGAAGAAGAGTGAAAGAGTGGAAGAAAGAAGTGGTCACAGAAGTATAGGCAAAAGGTGAGTGAGGCTTGGACTAAGATGGTGGTGGCACACCTGGTGAGAACCGTTCAGATTTACAATCTATTTTAAAGTCTTTGATGAGGAAAAAAGTAATTCTTGGAGCAACTGGGTAAATTATGATTATTTCTTAAAATAAGGCAGATTGGAGGTGGAGCAGGTATGGGGGGCGGGAATCAAGAGTTCTGTTTCGGTCTTACTGAAATGAAAATGCCCGAGACAGCCAAGTGGAGATGTCAAGTAGAAAGAAGACCTAAATGTGGATACTACCAGCATATGCATGACAGGAACTGAGACGGAGTAAGATCCCCTAAGGAGAGTACTGCTAGAGGAGAATCTATTACTGTTTCCTGAGGAATTCCAACTTGTAAAGATTGGAAAGATGAGAGGATCTAGCAAAGAGAAGAGGGACCAGGGAAATAGGAGGAAGCCAGGATCATGTAGTGCAAGGAAGGAAAGAATATGTCAAAAGCTGGTCAGTGAGGCGAGGTCTATCTAAGACACATCCACTGGATTTAGAAACGTAGAGTTGGTGGAGGACTTTATTGAGAGTATTTCAATGAAATGGTCAGGATAAGACTTGAGGTAATACATGACAGCCCAACATCTGAAGCCAGTATTGGGTTTTCTATTAAAAAAAATTCAATAGAGTGATCCGAAGGGGTACGTGCACCCTGATGTTTATAGCAGCAATGTCCACAATAGCCAAACTATGGAAAGAGCCAAGATGTCCATCAACAGATGAATGGATAAAGAAGATGTGGTATACACACAAACACACACACACACACACACACACACACACACACACACACACACACAAATGGAATATTATGCAGCCATCAAAAAAACCCAAAATCTTGCCATTTGCAACAACGTGGATGGAACTAGAGGGTATTATGCTAAGCGAAATAAGTCAATCAGAGAAAGACATGTATCATATGATCTCACTGATACGAGGAATTCTTAATCTCAGGAAACAAACTGAGGGTTGCTGGAGTGGTGGGGGTGGGAGGGATGGGGTGGCTGGGTGATAGACATTGGGGAGGGTATGTGCTATGGTGAGCGCTGTGAATTGTGTAAGACTGATGAATCACAGACCTGTACCTCTGAAACAAATAATACATTATATGTTAAAAAAAAAAAAAAAAAAGATAGTAGGAAGGGAAAAATGAAGGGGGGGAAATCGGAGGGGGAGATGAACCATGAGAGACTATGGACTCTGAGAAACAAACTGAGGGTTCTAGAGGGGAGGGGGGTGCAGGGATGGGTTAGCCTGGTGATGGGTATTAAAGAGGGCACGTATTGAATGGAGCACTGGGTGTTAGATGCAAACAATGAATCATGGAACATTACATCAAAAACTAATGATGTAATGTATGGTGATTAACGTAACATAATAAAATTAAATTAAAAAAAAATCTTCATGAAAGTGTAGAAGACACAAAAAACAAAAAAAATAAAAAATTCACTGGGGCACCTGGATGGCTCAGTCAGTTAAGTGTCTGCCTTTGGCTCAGGTCATGATCTCAGGGTCCTGGGATCAAGCCCTGCATCAGGCTCCTTGCTCAATAGTGAGTCTATTTCTCCCTCTGCTCCTCCCACCCACCCCCATCCCCACTTAAAAGTCACAGCAGGCAGATCATTAAATTTCCCTTTCAAAGTCTTCCAGTGGATTTCTGTCACCCACATAATAAAACCAGAAATCCTTCCCATGAGCTTCAAGTTCCCACAAGATCTGACACTTGCTATCTCTGACTTTTTCTCCTTTCATGAGCTCTTGCACTCTGCCCACTCTAGTCATACTAACCTTCTTGCTGTCCTTCAACAAGCCAAGCTCCTTTCTCTTGGGAGCCTTTGCATTTGCTCTTCCTTTAACCGGGATGGCTCTGTCCCATTCACCCTTTAAGTAGTCAGCCTTGCCTGGAGACATGACCCTGTGACCTTCAAAAGGGAAATCTGTACCAGGTAGGCTACTTTTGATGTTTCATTAGGGAAAAACAAGTTGTAAAAAGCAAAGAAACCCTTTCGAATATGGGCTCACCTGATTATGGAGCTCCTGATTTGCTTACAATGCTATCAGCAATAGGATCTCAAAGGTTTCCTGCAATGGACTCTTCTTTTACCTAAGCTCTTAGAAAACAACCACCACCACCACAAATTGACAAGCTTATATTACTGGGGGGGGGGGGGGGGGGACGGGGGGGGAAGAATGGCTTTAAGGAAAGGTGAACATACAGTTTAAAGCTTATCATTTTTTAAGTTTGTACCTTACAGTTCAAGTTGCTCTTAATTCCCTAACTGGTCCTACGTGCAGTTGAACTGTTCTTCAAAGTCACTATCACTTGATCCCTCAATCTCACCATAAACCATTTCTTTTGTCTGAATCTGGGTATATCTCAGTCTGAAGATGTCCACTTTTTATCACCCTCTTGTTGTAGTCTAAAGTGCTTTCATCTTCCAATGATATTTAAAATATAGACCATCCTTTGTTAAATATAAAAACGTACAAGTGACTCAATGCCTAATCCCCAACATCAGTACTGACATGATTTGTACTAGGATAGCAGCAGTGAGGATAGAGGAACACAGATTTGAGAGACATGTAGGAAATAGAACTGTACAAAACTGAGAATTAATGGTAAAAAGTAAGAGAAAATGAGAAGTTGATGATGACCAGGTTTCTTGTTAAGACTACTGCAAACACAGTGGTGTCACTATCCATCAAGACAGAGAAGAGAAAAAAAGGTTTGAGGAATGGGGGGATATTAGTTTGGTGCTTACTGAATTTGAGGTGCCTGCAAGAGATACACTTCAGGCAGTAGGGTGTTATGGGTTTAAAAATGCAGGCTGTGTTATTAAATGAGTGAATGACCTTGCATTAATATCTTAACCTCCTTAGGCCTGTTTCTAAATTTGTAAAGTAAGGGTGCTGTGTGAATCTCTAAAGAGAGATTAGTATAGTCCCAGTCCTAAAATTTCAGTGACCTCAACTTTATCAGCAATCTTAATCTGGCTTGGATCCTTATTTCCTTCTTAGAATTTTGGAGTATCATGCTATCTGTGTGCATTTCACTTTGAAAATTTAACAAGAACTTTAATAAGAACTGTTAACTAGCTAGGGATTCACAAATTCATACAACTTGTTTTCTCTTAAATTTTAAGTGATAGTCAAACACTTGTTTCCCTTACTGATGAAAAACACACATTTAAGCTTGCTGGTCATTCCTGGGAATAATACAAGCACTTTAAAAAGAATTATAATATACTGCTGAAATTTCTTCTCCGTGTATTTTTCCCCTCCATGAATTTGGAGAGGTTGGAGACATTCCTGTAACAGGGGAAAAGGAGGGAGGAAAATACAGAGGCAAAAGGGGCTTATGTTGGACAAGTAATATCCGTAAGATCTTCTATATCACAATACATTCTAAAGAGAAAAAAATCATTTAAGTTAGTATCTTGCAATTTGACAATGCAAAATTAAGAATTAATAGAAATGAAAATGAAACAGGTCTCCTTAAGTTTTATCATCCAGAATGATCTTATTGCAATATTAGGAATTCTGGAGTTCTTCCTGTCCTTTTCAAATTGCACACAACCTCTTGGTTATTGTAAATTATTTCTAGGTTAAAATTAAGTTTGAGGGAAGGGGGACACTAACCTCATCGTGACATGTGTGTAAGGAGCCCTGACACTAAATGCAACTTGGGTTCAAAGACAGGCTTTGTGGAATAGCTGACATACAAATGGCTATTTGAAAAAAAGAGTCCAAAATCCAGGAGAAGACTCATTTGAGAATATTGTTTTATACTGCCTCAACAGGAAGTATCACTGCTTTGGTGAAAAAGAATCCCTCAAAATCCTTAGGGAAATGCCATCTAATTGAGCAAAATGAACAATACCACACACTGGACATGTATGTCTTCAATACTTTATATTAGACCAGCACAAACTGATAAATCTTGATGATATGTTGAAGTATTACCACAGTCTTATTCTCCCAACTTTAAGGAACCCCACATGCCATAATGCAGTTAGTGCACCACAACTTAGTGAGATAGATGAATAGGGGAACCAGAATTGAAACAAAAAGGAGTGGGAATTAAGAAGTTATTCCCTTATAAAATTTTCCAGCTTAAATAAAATTTCATTTTAACAGAATAATAAAGTTATTCTGTTAAGTACATATGTAACCCTTGTAACAAAATACAACATTGTATTGTAACTAAAAGCATAGATTTTGAAGTAAGGCAATTTGGTTCAAATCCTGGTGCCCCCTAATGTGATCTTCGGAATATTTTTTAACCTCTTGAAACCTAAATCTCCTCTTCAGTCAAAAAAAAAAAAAAAAAAAAAAAGGAAGATTAATACTTCATTATGGGATTGAGAACTAAAAAGTGATCATTTAAAATATATTACATAACAAAAATAAAACCTGATAAGACAAAAGAAAACACCATTTCAACTATGATTTTGTTAGACTTTTATTATGAATATATTTTTTGAGCCATCATTTCAAAGGATCTCTATAAAACTGCAAATCTTAAAGCAGTTAATTTTAAAGGAGTCAACTCCAGTTTTATTAATACCAATGTTTTTTTCTTTCAGGACCACTGTGAGCATGACACTATACTGATGGCAAGCAGAAACCCTAGTTTGAATTCTCTGATGTAAAAATTATTCTACTTACTTGTGGATATTAACTTGATTGTGAAGAATATAAAGTAAATTTCTGAAAACCTGTAAATAAGCACATGAGACTACATTTCATAATTCATGGTAAACAGTTAATTCTTGATTCTTCAAGTAAATATAACTAATACAGTAATCCAAAAGTTACTCTGGTGTTGAAATAAGCTATGATTTTTGAGTATTGTCCTATTAATTTTTCATCTAGAATATTAGTTATTTTTGTTTATATTACAAATGAAACTCTGAAACTGAGTATGACACACAAAAAATCAGTAGTAGTCTTGGGTTAAAAATTTTCCACATATCATTCAAGGATTACCATTTAATCCAGATTTAGCGGTATCATGTTCCCAAACCAATAAATATAACATGTTTATATTTATTGTATTTACCTATTTATAGGTAACAACCATTAAAAAAATCTGGATACAATCAAAGGTGAGTAAGTGTCAATAAGATGAACTATATACATGAACTTTCAGTTAAAAATGTACCTTAAAAAATGACCAAAAAAAAGTCCATTTCTACTGCTTTCTCCTTGAGTAATTACTATATCTTATGTGACAGCTTGTTATCCTCTAGAAGAGTAAGAAAAAGTCCTTTTGTATTTCATGATAGGTTTAATCAGGTAATTAAAACAAATTCTTATGATATCATCTGATATGTCCAATTACATGGGTATGATGTAACAAAAACAGTTACAAACTTATATATGCATATTTACATTATATATCCAAACTATCAAGCTAATCAACTATATCTAAGGAGATACATTATGACATGAGTTAAACAATTTTTCATTGCTTATTAGAAAGAATGCAGTCAAGCTTTTAATGGAATATACAAGTGAGGCACTTTTGAGGTCAAGAATAGAAAGCAAATGACACTACATACTGGCAATATTCACAAAAATCTATGTGTATCTTTAATACAAAGGTTTTTCAACTAGATTATTCTTGAAAAGTTTCAAAACTAGCAACTTATGCAATTTAAGGAGCTTTCAGGAACAATGGCTAACATCAGTGTATCAAAGCATATGAAAGTTTTATAACCACCTGGCTGCTAGGCAAACAGTACCTTAATACCTTAAAGCCCTTTTTTTTGTTGTTGTTGGGGTTTTTTTTTTTTTTTGGTTTATATAAATCACCTCAGGTTGTGATTTCTTAATGTTTTGACTCACTGCAAAACAGTGAGTCAACAATAGTACCTTATGGTACTATTATTATCATGGTTCATAGACCAATTTTTTTTAAGTGCAACAATGTAAGTTTCTAGTGTGCTTTCCCTTCTACTTAGAAATATGATCCTGGAGTTCAAATTAAGAATGAGAATATTTACTGAAGAATCTGTTTTCTAGGTAACTAAAGTTTTCCAAGTTTTATGTAGAAAAATGTTACACTTACTTAATGCATCTTTGGGCTAAAATTAAAAACCCAATCTCACCCACATATTCCAAAAAGTAATCACAAAGCCTAAAGTAAATTTCAACAAAAGAAACATCCTTTAAATTGCCCATCTGGAGGAAAGTACATGTTTCCTGTACTTTGAAGACTTATATGGATATTAGAAAACATCTCTGTGGCATTCAATTAAGGGGGTGGGGTGGGGAGTAAAAGAAAAGAAAAAGCAAGACTTACCCAAGATATCAGATGGCACTATACACATGAATTGAAAGTGCGTTTGTATTACTTCAAAAGTTCTTTTTAGGCACTGCTGAATAACCAATGAAAATAGGTAGTTTCAAGTTTTCCCCTTTACATTTTAACCCCTGTCCCAACATCATCCCAGAGACATACACACACTCTCTGAAGTTGTCATGATCAAATATAGGTGATGTTTATTTATTTTTTTTAAAAAACTCCCTGGCTAGTAATGGGAGGAAAATTAGAATACCATTTTGGTAATGGCTTTTGCAGGTTAAAAGAATTAGTTTTATAAATGCTTCGGCACATCCATTAAGTTTGATTGCCAGTTCCAAAGATCAATAAATACTTTAAGACAGGATATGTAAGAAAAAAGTGCTTAAAATCTTTCAGGGACCAAAAGACACATTAGAGAAAAGGTTTGTTTTACAGTTCCTTTGAGATATTTCTTACTCTTGCTTTCTCTGTTTGGAGGTGGCCACTACTTAAATAGCCCTTTTTATTGGTAGTAGTGATGAACCCTGTCAGATCCTGATTGCCACCTCATGTCTCTGGTCTATAAATCATCCAGTAGGTGGTGCTGAAGTTCCATACCTCATATTTGTTCAGAAATCAAATGATTCCCCTGTCAAGGCAGGAGAAAAATCATTTAAGAACTATCAGTTCTGAACACAACAAGCCATCAGACCAAAGTCCTTCTTGTTATGCCATCTAGATGATTTCATTTTCAATATTTACTATTACTTAAGCTGGTTTAGCCATTTGCTTATACTACCAGATTAAAGGCAAAGAGAAAGGTTTCAGAGGAAAAGTCAGTTGGCAGAACCAAGTCCGTACGCAGGAGAAAATGTTCCTGAACATACCTATACACGTTTTAAGAACGAGAAATTTAAACTATCCTTTTTTTTCCCACAGAACTCTAATTTACTCAAGAGAACATTTCCACAGAGGGATTCAGACAACATTATATTATCAGTTAGTATTCTAGACTGGTTTGGAATCTGAGTGTGTTAACTATAAAGATCCAAGATGAAATAAAAACCATTTCATCACCATAGTTTTTAATGAAGAAACTTGTTTAAAATTGTAAAGGAAAAAAATGGGAATGGGATGGCAAAATCTTAGCAGCAAAGTGGTTAAACAAATTGAAAATATTAATGCACAAACATTAAAATATTAAAGCATATATGTTGCATATAAAATACAGTACAGAACCAGGAGTTGCACTATACTGATTAGTGCTTAACAGAAGAAATGATTAAATTTGTTCTTCCCAGAAGTATATACACAGTTCATTTCCACAGCATTTTCCTATAGGGCCAGCAAGTTATTTTCTTCAGTTATTCACACCTTGCTCAAACCTGAATTATGAACTCAGCACTTACAAATATGAAAATTCATTCACAAGGAAAACCAGTATTTCCATTTTACCAATAAAAAGTAATTTTGAAAGTTAACAGTCTATTCTAGGAAACCAAGTTTAGCTGAAAACTTCAGGGATGAAGATCATCTGGTGTAGCAGTGTTCAATTATATAAACAGTAAAAATAAGTCTTAAAACTGCTGCTACAGTGTCGTATTTTGGATTTAGTTCATCCAATTGATTTTTAGTACAAAACTAGAAATAACCTCTTCTTCATAACATCTATAGTTATCAATATATTTTTCTTCTTTTCAATGTGAAATAATACTTCAAGATGATCTATATACACAATGTTGTCAGTTCAAGCTGTCATATAAATATAAATGCTTTCTTAAAAAAAAGTATTTTACAGACAGATAGTGTTATATACATTGTTCAGTTTGATCTGGGGCAAAAGAAGAAAGCTAACACAAGCTTAAGTGTGATATGTAAAAAGAACAATACATAAATGACATTTTAAAACCTGCATAGAAATGAGCTTCAAATGGTAGTGTGATTTTAATTTTATCACTTCTGAAACTTCAAGCCATTAAAAAAAAAGGCACACTTCTCAACTTTATCCCTCTAAGGGAATGTTCTTAAAGAACCCTTTACTTGTTAGAGTTTTAATGTAACACTTAGACAAAAAAAAAAAAAACAAAAACCAACAAAAAAACAAACCAACCAGACAAATTGACCCCAACTACTTTAAACAATTTGTTGGAACATTTATCCAACTACTTTGTAAATAAAACATCCAGTAATACAATGCTCTGCAAAAGAAATAAAATTATATGTACAAGATATTTCATTCACAATGTTGGATTAAATACTTTCCTGGGATAGTTTAGTATATACTTTAACATAAAATAATTCTGCTTTTGGCAAGTTTAAATAAAGTAAAATGCAACTGGGAAAAGTTATTGTTATGTGAATAATAAGCACTGAGAATTAAGCTAAAAAATTAACACAGCTGAACATATTCTAGTTTAGCAGAATGATAAATGGAGATCTCAGGAGGAAACTTTTACATGAACTATCCAGTTACACTTTTTGCCTTGTAAAACATTTGTAAATGCAATGTGATTTTTTGAAGGAGGAAACTCTGAAAGAAAACAACTTGCTGGTTGAATACCACAAAAAACAAAACAACCCCAAAACCTCACTTTTTTCTATGTTTACTCAGTCTCTTTTTATATAAAAATAAGTGTTACGTTCCCATCAGAACATTAGACAATTACATCTGTGCTTTAAAAAAAAAAATTGGTCACTCAAGGCTATTAGAATATTTTTAAAGATTTTAGATTACCAGAATGTACAGATAGAACTCAATATAAACTGTAGCCAAAGGGAAATGAAGATGAAAATATCAAATCATTCACATGGAATAAAAACATTATTAACTAGATGAGTAAAATATTCAAAATATAATGGAATGTGACAGTAGATATATGTACATCTACTTCAGAACTAGGAAGGGGAAGAAAAGTTTAATATGTGATAATTCGTACCTTATATTTAGTTAAATACAAACATTTGTTATTTATACATAAAACCGCTTTCAAAAAACAACTAATAAATGATTTAGTTGCACTTATTTTACTTCTTACAATTCCCAAGTGTTAACTTTTCTTAGATTGAAAACAACTGTCCCCTAGTGCACTTTTAGTTTGTCTTAATGAATTCAAACCTTTAAAAGTCCCATCACCTAATGCATAAATATACAAAAATGCCAAAAATTAATCCCTTTTAAGTTGGATATTTTATGCTCACTTTGTATAGCCAATAACCAGAAATGGTTTCCTTTTGCAAATACGCTTTACAACCTGTAACAAAACATGCCATGCTCTGAAGGGAGAAAGTTAGGCATGGCTAGCGTTTGTGAAATGCCAAGAACTAACGAGTTCTGCTTCCTCCACGTGTGGCCCCAATGATACCAGGCAAGATTTCATATTGCTTGCCAAAAGCTTCCACAAATCCAAGTTAGCTAATTCCTGGAAACAAAGATTTTAAGCTCATTTTGGCACGGGATCCTTTCACCCAGCAGCTTTATGCTTCCCACCACAGCACCCACACGCCTCGCCACAACGATGGCACATTCTCAAAGGGACATAGCAGCACATACATGGTACGATGAAGGACAAAGCTACTAGGGCTAACCATCGCAAGCAGAACTTGTCATCACTAGTGTCACATGAACAGGGATCAGAAAAATCTCCCTCTGAGTCTGACATACAATGATATAACATGCTCTCTGCACAGAGCATGCAACTAACTTGATATATGCATCTTTTAATAGGGTCTGGAGCATCCTGACATTTTCCCCTGCCGTTTTCTTCATGATTAAACCTTTCCTGGCAGTATACGCAGCGGGAACGTTCACCATCTTCTTTTCTTCGTTTTGACTTCTTAAATTTTAATGAGGAAGGCTGTGTCTTAAATACCACAGAGTCTTTGAGTGAACTTAACTTAGTTTCATCCCCACAAGAGTATAGATAGTCTGATTTTTTACTGTCTGGTTTAGAAAATTGAATATTGGAATCAGTATCATCTCTCTCTAAGTCATTTTTCCACATGTCAGGATGTCTGTAGTCTGCATAACGACGTATTAAGATATCTCGAGGGTTTATTCTGACAATCTCATCTTCATCTTGAAAGCTGACATGTCGGATTGATTTCAAAGGGACCTAAAAAGGAGAGAGATGAAAACGGCGATAAGAACGGTGAAGGTTAATTTTATATGTCAATTTGGCTGGGCTGCAGTGCCCAAATATTTGATCAAACATTATTCTGGATGTTTAAGTGAAGATGGTTGCTTGGATGAGATCAATCTTTAAGTTGGTGGATTATGAATGAAGTAGATTATCTTCCACAACATAGACAGACTTCATCAATTAGTTGAAGGCCTTAATAGAATAAATGTTGACCAGCCCAAGCAAGACAGAATTCTGCTAGCAGACCGCTTTTGGATGGGATTGCAACTCTTCCCTGGGTCTCCAGCCTGTTAGCCTACCTGCATATTTTGCATATGTACCTTCCTTATTCCATGAACCAATTCCTTAAAATAAATCTCTCTCTGTGTATATATACATAACTAGTTGGTTCTGTTTCTCAGGAGAACCCTGACTCATACAGATTCTAGTACCAAGAATTGGAGTGTTGCTGTTAACAAGTACGTAAAAACGTGGAAACGCCCTTGGAAATGGGTAGAAGTTAAAAGAGTTTTGAGGTTCATGTTACAAAAAGCCTTGAAGAGACTGTTGTTAGAAATATGGACATTAAATGTGCTTCTGGCTCAGATGGAAATGAAGAACATGTTGGAAACTGGAGGAAAGGTGATACCTGTTTTAAATTGGTAAAGAATGTGGATGAACTGTATGTTAGCGTCTTATGGAAGATAGAACCTGTGACTGATGGACTTGGATATTTGGCAGAGATTCTAAGCAAAGTGTTGAAGGTGCTCAGTTTCTCCTTACGGCTAACACTAAAATGTGAGAGGAAAGGGATAAACTGAAGTAGAAATTTTTAAGCAAAAAGGAAGGAGATCTTGAAGAATTGGAAAATTCTCTGCCTATGGGTAGTGCAAAAATTGAGAAAGCATGTTCTAGAGAGAATACCAAAGGTGTGGCTAACCAATCATATAATAAAGAGATTATGGTGTGATTCCTGAATCCAATCAACTATCTCAGCTACAAAGCTGCTACAAAGGACTACAGGAAACAGAGGTAGCATGAAACGAAGAAAAGCTTTTTTGGACTTCTAGGATTTACAGGACTGGCAAATAGAGCTTTCTGACTGAAAATATGTGTTATCCTTTAAGAAAAGGAAAGAATGATCCCAAGGGTGAGGCTCTCTCCTCAGTTTCAGTGGGCCAGAAAACCTGGAACCTTGGGTATGAGGCTATCACCCACTACTGCTAAGGATTTGGGGTCACCACTCTGCTGGGCCCATAGGACAAAATACTGAGCCAGAGCCAAAGAGGATTATTCCCAAGCCTTAAAATCTCACAGAACTTGCCCTGCTAGGTTTTAGACTTGCTTAGGACTCATGACTGCTTTCTTCTTTCTAAGATTTCTCCCTTTTCAAAAGGGAGTATCTATTCTATGCCTTTCCCATCCTGGTATTTTGGAAGCAGGTAATTTGTCTTGCTTTACAGGTTCCCAGGTGGAGAGGAATATTTGCCTTAGGATGAAACACACCCTGCATCTCACCCACACTCAACTTAGAGGGTACTTAGAAAAGATGCAGGACTTAGAATTGATGCTAGAATGGGTTAAAACTTTTGGGTTGTTGTGATGAGATGAATGTGAAGAACCAGAGGGCGGAATGTTATGGGCTGAACTGTGTACTCCCAAATTCATATGTTGAGACCAAGACTTCAGAATGTGACAACATTTGGATATAAGGCCTTTAAAAGGTGATTACATTAAGATAAGGTCCTTACGATGGTCTCAATCCAATCTGGTATCCTTTTAAGAAAAGGAAATTTGGGGGGGCCTGCGTGGCTCAGTCGGTTAAGTCTCCGACTCTTGATTTCAGCTCAGTTATGATCTTGGGGTCGTGGGATCTCCGTGCTCAGCCAAGAGTCTGCTGGAGATTCTTTCCCTCTTCCTTTGCCCCTCCCCCTGCTCACACGTGTTCTCTCTCACTCTTTCTCTAAAATAAATAAATAAATCTTTAAAAAAAAAAAAAGGGGAAAGAAAGAAAAGGAAAGGAAATTTGGACATACAGAGAGGCACCAGAGATGTGGGTGTACAAAAGGAAGACCATATGAGGACATGGCCAAAAAGTAGACATTTACAAGCCAGGAAGAGAAGCTTCAGAAGAAACCAAATGTGCCAACATCTTGATTTTAGACTTCCAGTTTCCAGAACTGTGAGAAAATAATTTTTTTTTGTTCAAGCCACTCCATCTGATACTTTGTTATGATAGCCCTAGCAAACCAATACACAGACACACATGTATATAGCTTGGCTATATAGTCTCTGAAAATGACTTAAAACACACTACACCTGCTTGTTCTCATTCCCTCTCCTTCCTCCTTCTCCCACCCCCTTTCTGGGTATATTGTATTCCTGAGGCTCAGGAGCAAATTATATCTTTTTGGGGATAAATCAAATGGGGTCTAAATCAAAATGACCTCTCCCTTTACCTATATAAGCGGGCTTCTTGTAGTCACATTTGTATCTCCTAGTCCTAGTCCCTGGACACAGTGACTGGTCTACAGGAAAGCACCTGATCCAGGTTGAGGCAAACTTCCATTCTCAAGATATTATGGAACTGGGGCTAAAAAAACCCTCCAGATCTGGGCTAAAGGTGGAATGATGGATACAGTCTATTAAATTACCAATATATAATTCCTATTGGCTTTATTCGGTGATAAATACACAGTGGCAATCCCCAGACTCAAACCAGAAACTTGGATGGAATTTAAGTAATAATGTTTATAATTATATATGTAGTAAAGGTACACATGAAAAAAAAATTTCTAGTATAATTCAGCTACATGGAGACTAAAAAATTTCACTTATATTTTCATTAGTTATAGTCTATATCAGAAGATAAAACTAAGGGGTGCCTGGGTGGCTCAGTCATTAAGCATCTGCCTTAGGCTCAGGTCATGAGCCCAGGGTCCTGGGATCGAGTCCCGCATCGGGCTCCCTGCTGGGCGGAGAGTCTGCTTCTCCCTCTCCCTCTGCCTCTGCCCCTGCTTGTGCTCTCTCCCTCAAATAAAATCTTAAAAAAAATAAAAAACACTAAAAATAAAACAAAACAACAACAACAAAAAAAGAAGATAAAACTAAGATCACTTACCCTATTTTGGGATTTTAGGTTTCCACATTCCTTGGATATTTGTCGTTGTACATATTCTATACTTCTGCTCTGACTGTCTAGGCCCGGATGACTGAACGTTATCTAAAATATAAACAATTTCTACTTAAGTGACAAGAGAATGTATTTATTTTTAATAAAATTATATGCAGTGTGTATTCCAAAACTTCATAGCCTATTAGTAGTGAAGCCTTTCAAAATAGTTTTAATAAAAAGCATTATTTGAATCATCCTATTATTTAAACTTAGGCGATTCCTTACACATTTAAATTTTAATTTCGAAAGTAACAAGAACTTCTGGTTTCTGATTCTGCATGTAAGGAACTTAGTAATTGCCACTCTGTCCTAACAAGTAAAAAACCTAAATAGAAAAAATATGACCAACTCTTCTCAGATCTGTAAGAGAGAGGAGGACACAGTGCAAACCCCTGCCTCCAAGACTGGAGACAGACAGGAAAATAAAGGGAGTCACAGCCCACTAGAGCAGATTCATGAGGAGAAATTCCCATAGAAACCAGTGCTGAGGTAGGAAAACCTGAACTATAATTGATGAGTTGCCAGAGCTCAATGTATATACTGAGTTAAAAACTCTAAGTGGACCCAGTCATAGTGAAGCTCCCAAATTTTTGTTGTGTTTACCTCCACCAGGAGCTCAACCAAGTTCTTGCAGTAAATATCAGAAAAATCCTTGCATGCTTCCAGAAGGGGGATGGGAAAAGGAACCATTTTTTAACTATGCCAGAATATTCCGGTTTTTGGTTTGTTTTTTTTAAAAAGGTCTGCCCTCAGGAGAAACTAGTGAACCAGAGCCTGACCTAGGATATTATCAGAGCCTACCTGACCTAGGAGAAGACAAAGAGCCAACTCTAGTCAACTCTAACCAGCTGACCCAACTAAAAAGTTAGAAGAAACTGCGAAATACTTGTGGAGTTAACAGTCCAGAAGCACAGGCTCATTCTAAAAGACTGAGACCTAATCATAGGACTACAGAATGCTTCCCCACCCCACCATACCTCACCACCACATACTAAAGGCCTATTTCTAGCAGTTCCTTTTACCCAGTACATCATGTGTAGCTATTAAGAAAAAAAAAAAAACTGTAAAATATACTGAAAGGCAAAAACGCAATTTGAAAAGATAGAACAAGCATCAGAACCAGATATAGCAGGGATGTTGGAATTAGCAGACTAGGAATTTAAAACAACTATGATTAATATGCTAAAAGCTCTAATGGATAGACAGCATGCAAGAACAAATGAGCAATACAAGGAAAGAGATAGAAATTCTAATAAGGAACCAAAAGAAATGCTAGAGTTCACAAACATTAAGAGAAATGAAGAGTGCCTTTGCTGAACTTATTAGACTGGACATGACTGAGGAAAAAAATCTCTGAGCTATTTAAAATAGTAATGACTGAGAATTTACCTAAATTAATGCCAGACACCAAACCACAGACCCAGGAAACTCAAAGAACACCAAGCAGGATAAATGCCAAAAAACATACTACACCTAAGAATATTTTCAAACTATAAAAACTCAAAGATAAAGAAAAAATCCTGAAAAATGAACAACAAAAAAATTCCTTACTTATACAAGAGCAAAGAATTACATCTGACTTCTCCTCAGAAACCATGTAAGAAAGAAGAGAGTAAAATATTTAAAATGTTGAAAGAAAAAATCTGTCAACCTAGAATTCTGTACCTTGTCAAAAAGCAAACAAACTTCAAAAAAGATATAAAGACTTTCTCAGGCAAATAAAAACTGAAGAAATTTGTTGCCAGTAGACCTACCTTATAAGAAATGTTATGAGATTCTTTAGAGAGAAGGAAAATAATACAGATCAGAAACTCAGATCTACATAAGAGTAAAGGAGCACTGAGGAAAGAATAAAATAATTTTTCACAATAAAATACAATTTTAATTTTTCTTATTCTTAATTGAGCTAACAGAGAATAGCTTATTCAAAAATAGTAACAATGTATTCATTCATGTATGATTATATATATACATATATACTCACATATATAAAGTGAAATAAATGACAGTAATGATATAAGAGATGGGAAGGAGGAGTTAGGATTATTTTGTTATTATCAGGTAATCCCAATACCTGTAAAGTGATTTAGTGCTCTTTGAAAATGGACACAGATGCAAACCACAGGGCGACCATAAAAAAAGGTAAAAACAAACAAATATAACTTATATGCTAAAAAGGAGAGAAAATAAAACCATATAAAATGTTGAACGAAACCACAAAAGACAGAAAGTGAAAGACAAAAAGAGAAACAGAGAACAAGGGCAACAAATTGAAAACTGTAAAAACAATGATAGATATTAATCCTACTGTATCGATAATCACTTTGAATGTTAATGCCCTAAAGGTACCAATTAAAAAATACAGACTGCCAGAATGAATAAAAAAGTTAAGACCCAATTACAAGAAACATACTATAAGTATAAAGACACATATAGAGTAAAAGTAAACGGAGAGAGAATAATACACTATGCTAATACTAATCAAAAGAAAGCAAATTTAATTCATTTCAGACAAAGCAGACTTCAAAGCAAAGAAAGTTATTGGTCATAAAGAGTGGCATTAAGGAGCAGTTGGGTGGCTCAGTCGGTTAAGCATCTGCCTTTTGGTTCAGGTCATGATCCTGGGGTCCTGGGATCAAACCCCACATCAAGCAGGGAGCCTGCTTCTCCATCTCCCTCTGCCTCTCCTCCTGCTTGTGCGTCCTCTCTCTCTCTAAGGAATAAATTAAATCTTAAAAAAAAAAATAAAGAGGGCATTACATAATGTTATGAGATTAATTTTCTAAGACCTGCAATCCTTACTGTGTAGTGCTTAAGAACAGAGCATTAAATTACACAAGGCAAAACTTGATAGAAATGCAAGGAGAAAGAGATGTACCTATTACCACAGCTGGAGACTTCAACACCCTTCAATCAGAAATGGACAGATCCAACAGGCAGAAAATCATTAAGAATCTAGCTGAACTCAACACCATCAATCAAGTGAATATAACTGACATCTATAGACTACTTAACAATAGCAGAATACATATTTTCTCAAGCTCACATGAACATTAACCAAGACATTTATGGCCCACATTCTGGGCCATAAAACAGATTTTATTTTATTTATTTACTTATTTTTAAGGTTTTATTTATTTGACAGAGAGAGACACAGTGAGAGAGGGAACACAAGCAGGGGGAGTGGGAGAGGGAGAGAAGCAAGCGTCCCGCTGAGCAGGGAGTCCAATGTGGGGCTCAATCCCAGGACCCTGGGATCATGACCTGAGCCGAAGGCAGACGCCTAACAACTGAGCCACCCAGGCACTCCCATAAAACAGATTTTAATGAATTTAAAAGAACAGAAATTACACAATGTCTGCTCTTAGACCACAAAGGAATTAAACTAGAAATCAGCAACAAAAGGGTAAGTGAAAAATCCCCAAATATATGGAGATTAAACAAAACAACACACTTCTAAATAACATGTAGATCAAAGAAGAAATCAAGAGAAATTAAGAAGTATTTTGAACTAAATAGAAATGAAAATTGTGGGATAGAGTGAAGGAAGTGTTTACAGGGAAATTTATAGCCTCAAATGCATATATATATATTAGGAAAGAAAGACCTAAAATCAATAATCTAAGTCTTGACCACAGGAAATTAGAAAAAGAAGATTAAATCCAAAGGTAGAGTGTCTAGCTAATGCACTAAGACAAGAAAAGGAAATAAAAGGTATATAGATTGAGAAGGAAGAAATAAAACTGTCCTTGTTCACAGGTGACATAATCATCTATGT
The DNA here is from genome assembly GCF_004348235.1 of Phoca vitulina. Classification (NCBI taxonomy): domain Eukaryota; kingdom Metazoa; phylum Chordata; class Mammalia; order Carnivora; family Phocidae; genus Phoca; species Phoca vitulina. The sequence continues at coordinate 7,241,658 of NW_022589723.1, read as the reverse complement.
AGAAAATCTGAAAGAACTGATAAAACAACTCCTAGAACTAATAAACAATTATAGAAAGGCTGCAGGATACAAGATTTATATATAAAAGCCAATCACTTTCCTATATATGAACAATAAACATACAGAGTTTGACATTAAAAACACAGTACTATTCACATTAGCACTCCCCAAAATGTAATACTTGGGCATACATCTAACAAAATATGTATATAACATCTGTATGAGCAAAACTATAAAATGCTGATGAACAAAATAAAAGAAAATAAATGCAGAGATACTCCATGTTCATGGATTGGGAGACTCAATATTCTCAAGATGTCCGTTCTTCCCTAATTGGTCTATAGAGTCAATGCAGTCCCAATTAAACCCCCAGCAAATTATTTTGTGGATACTGACAAACTGATTCTAAAGTTTACAGAAAGAGGCAAAAGACCCAGAATAGCCAATACAATATTGAAAGAGAATTAAAGCTGGAGGACTGACATTACCTGACTTCCAGGCTATATTAATCAAGACAGTGTGGTTGATACAAAAGAACAAATAGATCAGTGGAACAGAACAGATGACCCTGGTAACGGTGGTGGCTTTTTAAAAAATTTTTATTTTATTGTTATGTTAATCATCATACATTACATCATTAGTTTTTGATGTAGTGTTCCTGGATTCATTGTTTGCGTATAACACCCAGTGCTCCATTCAATACGTGCCCTCTTTAATACCCATCACCAGGCTAACCCATCCCCCTACCCCCCTCCCCTCTAGTCAGGAAACGACAGATGTTGGTGAGGATGCGGAGAAATGGGGATGACTTTTGAGATACAACACCAAAGGCACGATCCATGAAAGAAAGAACTCATAAGGTGGACTTCATTAAAATTAAAAACTTCTGCTCTGCAAAATACAATGTCAAAATAACAAGAAGACAAGCCACAGACTGGGAGAAAATATTTGTAAAAGATATCTGATAAAGGACTGTTATCCAAAATATACAAAGAATTGTTAAAAACCAACAATAAAAAAACAAACAACTCAATTAAAAAAATGGGCCAAGATCTCGACACTTCACCAAGGAAGATACACAAATGGAAAGTAAGCAAATGAGAAGATGCTACATACCTTAAGTCATCAGGGAAATGCAAATTAAAACAATGAGATTCCACTACACAACTAGTAGAATGGGCAGTATTCAGAACACTGATAATGCCAAATGCTGGGAAGGATGTGGAGCAAGAGGACTGCTGGTGGGAATTCAAAATGGTACAGATACTTTGGAAGACAATTTGGTAATTTCTTATAACACTAAACATATTCTTCCCATATGATCCAGCAATTGTGCTCCTTGATATTTACTCAAAAGATTCAAAATCTTATGTCCAGGCAAAAATAAGCACAACAATGTTTATAGCAACTTTATTCATAAGTGCTAAAACTTGGAAGCAACCAAGATGGCCTTCAGTAGGTGAAAGGATAAAGTGTGGTATACCCAGACAATAGAATATTATTCAATATTTAGAAAAAAAGACATGGAAGAATTTTACATACATATTACTAAGTGAAAGAAACCAATCTGAAAAGGCTATATTAACTTTATGATTCCAACTATATGACTTTCTGATACAGGCAAACTATAAAGATAGTAAAAAGGTAAGTTACCAGGAGTTGTGTTTTGGTGAGTGGGGTAGAGGTGAATAGGCGGAACATAGAGAATTTTTTAGGGCAATAAAAAAACTTTATGATACCATAATGATGGATACATGTCACACATTTGTCTGAATCCACAGAATGCACAACACCAACCGAACCCAAATGTAAATTATGGATTTTGGGTGCTTATGGTATGTCAAAGTAAGTTCATCAGTTATAACTGTACTTTTCCACTTTGGGGCTATGTATTTACACACACACTCATGTATGCCTGCATTTATGTGGATCTTTAAAAATTTAGTGCTTCCTTACACTTGTTACATTACAGATACCCTTCTCTGTTTATACATTTAGCTTTTCTTTTAATAGCAGCTTAATAGCATCTTAATATTCCATTGAATGAATAATTTATTTAACTAGTCTGATTAATATACACAGACTTTCCCCCAGCTTTTGCTGTTATAAACACAACTGAACAAATATCTTTATATTTATTTTTAATACACATGTCCAGGCATATCTGCATCACAAATTCCTAAAAGTAGAATTGCTGGATTAAAAAGTTTGTATACTTCAACTCAATAATGAATTTAAATGGGCATATCCAACATGAACCACCTACTTAGTAGTATCTTAAACAAAAAAGAAGTTTAATAAAAATAGTTAAGGACAGGGGTGCCTGGGTGGCTCAGTTGGTTAGGCATTTGCCTTCAGCTCAGGTCATGATCCCAGGGTCCAAGGATCGAGTTCCACATCAGGCTTCCTGCTTAGAGTCTGCTTCTCCCTCTCCCCCTCCCCCCTGCTCATGCTCTCTTTCTCTCTCTCTCTAAAAGAAAATAAAATAGTTAAGGACTTAAATAAATTATTTCATTCCCAGCCTTGTTTCCTACAGTTTTAAAATTTTACTTTAGCACTTTAGTCACATAGTAGGACCATAAAGAGAAACAGAAGCATTCCAATTTTAATTATGAGGAAGGACTAAATGATTAATGTGGGATGAAGTACAATTTCTGGATTATGGAGTTTACTTTCTCTAACCTGTCTTTATTATGCATCCTCCTATGTCTACCTATTTCTATATAGTGTGAAAAATTATGAGCTGACATTTCCCATTCAGTTTTCCTTTTAGTTTCAGTATGCAACTATATTTGATTTCCTAAAAAATATATAATACTAGGCACTATGGAAAGCATGATAAAGTAGAAAAATGGTTCTTATCCTCACTGAGGTAAAAGGATAAAGCATAAGCTTACAAAGTTATGTAATTATAACTTAAGGTGGAATGTGTAAGAATTCAGGAGTTAACAGGAGAAGAAATCACCATGGATTCAATGGTCTGGGAAGGTGTCACAAAGAAAATGGGATCTGAAGTAAACACAAAATGAAGTAAGCATTTGATCAGATTTTTAAAAAGGATTCAAAACATGCAACTTGATATATGAAGATATGGCACTGCTTATCAGTGGGGGAAGGAATCCAATAAATGGTGTGGGAACAATTAATTATCTATTATCTATATGGAAAAAATAAAATTGGATCACTACCACAGAAATTAGTTTGAAGTGGGTTACAAACAAATTTAAAACTTTTAGAATAGGGAGAAAACCTTTGAGACAAAAATAGGGAGGAATTTGTAGAAACACCATCAGGAAAAAGAATGATAAATTCAGTTGCATTAAAATTTAGAGTATCTATTCATCAAAACCCCCTTAAAGAGAGTGAAAAACTACCATTAGCTAAGAGATATTGCCCATAAATAAAACTAAAAATGGAGAAATGTCACTGAAAATTTTATTACTCAGATTACTCAGGAACAAGGTCATAGAAGACCACTTAATTAAAACCATTTTATAAAGGAACAATCACAGCTATTTCTATAATCTTGCAAATGCTCAGTAAGTATCTCTTACTCAGAGAACACATGAATCCTATAGACTAATTTGTCTAATTTGTTCAGAGCCTTCTGTACACACCAATGTCAAAAGCCCATTCCTATACACCCTGAAGAAAGTCTTGCATATGAATAGTTGGAACAAGAAAGTTTGCACTAGCAGTATGCCTAATAACAACAAAAATATGGAAACAACTGAAATATCCACTGGCCAAAGAAGAAGAAATAAGTGGTTGAGCTACCAAGAAAAGCACAGGAATGCAAAGTAAACAAAATCCAAGATAATGGTCACCTCTAGAATGAAGCAAGGGAATGGGACTGGGGGTGTTCATTTCTTTAAGTTGTTTGCTGGTTTCTCAGGTGTTCATTATATATATTGCTTTCTAAGTACTAAATACGTCATAAATTTTCTATCAGAAGCTCATTGATACATGCGCCTTTATTTGTCCACAATGAAATGATCTTCAGGAACTTGAAAGTAAGCAAAATTGAGTAAAAGAGCTATAATGCTAGCTTCTAGGTCTATTAGACCTAACTGACCTAATACCTGACTGAGAGCATTAGCATTTTGAAAGAACGTACCTATCCATGAAAAGGATTTAAATAGCCCATGGAAGCATTGAAAATGAGTCAAAGACAAACACAATGCCTACCTAAACATAACTTGAGGAAAAACCTAGTGTTTTTTCAGCTAGTATTAGGTAATAATTCTCCTTAGGTCTCATTTCTGCAGACCTAGTGAGGAGAGGCACTGTTTGCCTTTGTTTCAGACTATTTCTATGCAAAGATGTGTGTAAAGTGAGACCACTGAAACATAGTGTCTTCCCAGTTTTCAGTTATGTTTGTTTAGTATCCAGTATATGACTATGACACTGTCTCCCTCCCTGGCAAAAGTCAGGCAAAACTTACTGTCCTTTATAAAAGACTTTGGGTTCCCTAAGCCCAGGGTTCCAATGCTGTGATGCAAACCCACTGAGTGTGCAACATCTACCTGAGCAGCTCAGCGCCATCCCCATGGGACTTGGAAGTCCAGGGGACCAACACAAACATGAAGCTCACGCTACTTTATTGTGCTGTGAGTAATAATGACCTTTGTCTCTCATCTACCAGTCTTGTCTTCTGTCAGCATCCATACAACTGGCAGGTTAACCTGTTAGCCAGGATAAAAATCTCAGACTCTTCATATTTCTTGACAGCAAGGAAACAGTCTAGTCCTTTTGGCAAGACTGTTCTGCTGTAGAGAAGGATCCATCAAGCTATCCAGTCAAAGGCAATTAAACATTCAAAGCATGTAAGTACTCTGTTGAGCATATTCGCATGAAGCTAGATTTTGGCAATGATCTAATATCTCATGAAGATCTATTTTATGTAGACAATGTACTAAACAAGCTACCACTAGTACTACAGTCCACATGATGGCTTAAATTTTACATTCTAATTTTTATAAACCATTTTTCTTAAATTTGATTATTTTACGTCATGAAAGAGGACTCCAGTCTTAACATCCTGACAAAATATGGTTTCTGACCTTCAAGTTTAAGGCCAGATTCTGTAATATGGGAAATTCCTCTCTGAGGCCTATTGGGTGACATCCAAATGGACAAATGGTATACCACTATAACAGGACTGTGCCAAATGCAAGTGTACATTAATCCTGTTAAGAAACTTCTGTAATTACTTATTAAATGCATAGCTAATATCCACTGTAGCTTTTTTTTTTTTTTAAGATTTTATTTATTTATTTGACAAAGAGATACGTAGCGAGAGAGGGAACACAAGCAGAGGGAGTGGGGGAGGGAGAAGCAAGCTTCCCGCCGAGCAGGGAGCCCGATGTGGGGTTCGATCCCAGGACCCTGGGAGCATGACCTGAGCCGAAGGCAGACGCTTACCGACTGAGCCACCCAGGCGCCCCTCTACTGTAGCTTTAAAGGAGAATACCTACTCTATTCTAATCCCTAATAAACTGAGTTCACTTATTTTAACATCAGAAAATGTGTAATTAAATGTCTAGTTATACAAACTCATAAAACATAACCCTTGTTTCTCTATGTCACATCAATCTTGGAGATAAGGAGAAGTTGTAAAGTTGTAAAGAAAAAAAAAGTTGTAAAGTTGTAAAGAAAAAAATGTTGTAAAGAAGCTAGACTTCAATTCCCTAATAGTCTGGCTCCAGAAGCCATGTTCAAAATCCCCATGCTAAGAGCTGCCTGCCAAATGTTGTTTACTTCCCTCTCTGCAGTTACCTAGCACTATTTTACAGTTTTTTGCATGGCGACTACATTCTTCAACCACTCCACCACTATCATCATTGTCATTTTGGGAGAAGGGCTCAGTTCTTTTCCCTCCCATCAGTCAAAAGAGTAGCTTATACTTCCCTCAGCCAAAATAGGTAGGCCAAATAAATTCCCAGGGTCTGGGATGATAACTTTGTGTTACCTTCATCAAGTTTTTTCTCACTGCTCAACTATATCAATCACGGGCCTACCTCAGGATGTACATATATCCACTCTCTCCTCCACTGGTGAGTTTTTCTGCCCATCACTGAAGATATTGGAACATATTTTGTATTTAAAGGTGTTAAACTGGATATCCCCAATCTTAACTATCCTATTTCCTAGGATGCCTAGATGTTGATGAGCAAATATGATTCCAGATGGATTGCTTTGATTCCAAATTCCTGGAAAAGGTATGCAAACTATTTTCAGCCTCTATTTTTGCTATTATTTTTTCTCAAAGTAAAACTGGCTTAAAATTACTGTTTTCCTTCTTGTACCAATTAATTTTTCTTGCATTTCTTATAAAATTTCATAGTAAACTTAGACAAAAACATGCGTAAACTATGGATAATTTCTATCCCCCAAATGAGGCAGTTTGTCATACAGGTTGTTGTGAAGATCAATATTAGTTATGTAAGTGCTTTAAACAGTACTCAGCATACAGTAGGGACCAGCTATGATAAGGATTAACAAGCCATACTTACAGATTTAATGAAATATAAAGCTGCCTGATTAACATAAAAGGCAATATTTTAATCTGAGCTAGAATAAAAAGGAAAAGAAGGAGAAGAGGAAGGAGGTAGAAGAAAGAAACATTTAGCATTTGTAAATAACCTCAGAATTCTAACAATTCAGCAAGTATTAATCTAGTGACTGTTCAGGTACTTAATGATTCTATGCATGAATTTCTTCACTGACAAAAACTAAAGATATTAGCTCTGCTCAAATGAAATATTAGAATCAAAAGCACTTAGCGAAGCACCAAAAGACTATAAAATCTCATTCTTAAATAGTCTTCTTGATTTCCCAAGACAATTACAGAGGTCAGATAAAATTACTAAACATGAAAACACATATAATACTTTAACAACTAATCTGAAAATAATTAAATAGGAGAATGAAAGTCATCTTCCAAAGTAAAAGCAGAATGATTCTCAGAAATCTAAGTGTTGCTTTCAGTAATGTTTTTTCAATTTATGAAAAACACCAAAAAGAAACACTAACAGGCTTTAAAAAAAAGAATAAGAAATACTAACAGGTTTCATTATGCCACTTCATATACCATGATATCAGAGGGGAAAAATGTAAAGAATATCAATATAAATTGCAGGTCTATGTACTGGGGGAACACTCATGTGTTTGACAGAACAAATTAAGACAATCAAACACTATCAAAGAAACAAGAGTCTTATCTTCTGAGAAGGAAAAAACACCCCTAGCAATAGATGATAACACCAATGTGTTTGAAAAATGGCCAACATGAAAGTGAAAGGGGCTATAAAGTCTGAGGCCAGTGGGGAAAGTAGAACTTAAGTAAACATTTAAAAACTATCTGATCACAAGAAAGATTTAAGATCCATCTATTTTCACCATGAAATAATCATGACAGTTTTTTTCACCGTGAAATAATCATGACAGTTTACTTAATCATGACATACATCATTCAGAATATAAGAGCCTACATGTCCTAACATACAACCTCTGGATATTAGGCAAGTCTTTCACTCTGGGCCGAAAGGAGTGGGAAGTGGGAACGGCACTGTATTGGTGGTGACAGAGGTAACTGTCCTAGTCTTGTCCATCTCAGATAATGGCACCATCACTCATTCCATTGCTTAGACCTCAAACTCAGAAGGCATCCTGGACTCTAAACTATTATCAAGACTTTTTTGGCTCTTCCTTCCAGAATTTACCCCTTATCTCACCATTTCTCATCATTTCTGTCTAATCCAAATCACCAAAATCTTTTACCTGGATGAAAACAATAGCTTCAAAATTGGTCTTAATTCCACTCATGACCTCATCCTAACTGTCCACACAGAAGCCATAATAATGTTTTTAAATGTAAATGGGACCTTTATTGGAGATTAAAAACCTTTGAATTGCTTCTCACTGAAACTAGAACAAAATTCCTACTCCTCCCAATAGGCTACACTATCCAAACTCTACCAAATTCTCTAACTGTAACTTGCAGTATATTACCACCTTTACTCACTAAACTGCAGCTCCATCAGCCTGTTTCTCTGAAATACCAAGCTCCTGCTTGGATATCCCACCCTTCACCCCTGGATTTTCATATGGCTATTATGTTTTGTTTTGGTATTATTCGTATCTCCATATAAATAGCTCCCCAGAGGATCTTCCCTATCATCTTATAGATCTGTATAATTCCTACTAGTCTATTTCCCTGTATATTCCTACTATTCTATTTCCCATTACTTTGTTTCATAGCACTATTACTATCTGAAATATTATTGGTTTAACTTGTTTAACAGTCTATCTCCCCTACTAGCATTTATATCCTTCATGAGGCTAGAGCTCATATCTTTCTTGTTCACAGCTATTCTCAGGGCTTAGAATAGGGCCTGGCACATAGTAGGTACTCTAACATTTTTAATATGCATATATTCCATATACATATCAATGTTTGCATGAATGAATGATCTTCCTTAACCCCTAAAATAACACTATGGGAGTAAGTTTTATTATTGATATTTACATATGAGGAAACAGTAAGACAGAGAGCATTAGTTTTGTAATTGTAAGTCAATTAAAAGGACAAGATTTAAAACTAGATCTGCCTTTGTCTGAAGCCCAAGATCTTACCCACTGTTGGAGAAATTTCTATCCAGGGAACAACTTTTTCCCCAATGCCTAGTTTGGTTCTATTAAGCAAACAGACCTTATGGAAAACGGCAAAATAACAAGTTTAGGCAGGAAATGTAAAACACATAGCTTAAATTTACACAAGACAAAAAGAAACATCTCCTTGCTCCAAGGTTGCCATGATTAGCCTTGCCATTCTCCTGCCAATCAGCCATAATTATGATTAAACCAGGATCTGGCACTTAACACGAAGGCAAGCCATAAACTTGTAAAATAGCCTAGAACTGGAGCTCTGCCCAAAAGTGGCAATGTTGGATAGAGTGTGCATCATTTTATCTCTTCTCTGCCTAATCGGCTCATCCTGTAACCTTGGAATGGAGAGCTATGTAGAATATATAAATAAACTTGCCCTAAGCTGAGCCAATCAGCTTCCTTCTTATAAGAGTATGGAATTGGTTTGGGACTATAGCGATCTAGGCTGGAATGTCATGTCGACTAAAGGGCTAAGCCTGACATTCTGATAGTCATAATACACTACTAATCAATGAGGCAACAAAGAACCTAGGCCATAGAGAAAAAGAATGAAATGGATACGTAAAGAAAGACAGAGATAAATGGTCATACTGAGTTTGTATGAACAAGATAGAGGGGAACAGTGGGAGTGGGGAAAGAGAGAAGCTACTTAATGCCTAGCACCTCAAAAGTCCTAGCTCTATTTATTCTTTTTTTTTTAAGATTTTATTTATTCATTTGACAGAGAGAGAGCACAAGTAGGCAGAGCGACAGACAGAGGCGGAGGGAGAAGCAGGCTCTCCGCTGCGCAGAGAGCCCAATGTGGGGCTCGATCCCAGGACCTGGGGATCACAACCCAAGCCGAAGGCAGACGCCCAACCAACTGAGCCACCCAGGTGCCCCTAGCTCTATTTAATCTTAAAATGAATTCTAAGGAATGCCACTGAGTCATTAAAATCAAGTCCCCCTCCCCAGTATATATATACAATGGAATATTACACAGCCATAAAAAATATGAAATCTTGCCATTTGCAACAATGTGGATGGAACTAGAGGGTATTATGCTAAGTGAAATAAGTCAGTCAGAGAAAGACAATTATCATATAATCTCACTTATATGTGGAATTTAAGAAACAAGGCAGAGGATCATAGGCGAAGAGAGGGAAAAAAATGAAACAAGACAAAACCAGAGAGGGAGACAAACTGTAAGAGACTCTTCATCATTGGAAACAAAATGAGGGTTGCTGGAGAGGAGAGAGGTGGAAGGCTGGGATAACTGGGTGATGGACATTGCAGAGGGTAAGTGTTGTAATGAACACTGAGTATTATATAGGACTGATGAATCACAGATTCGTACCCCTGAAACAAATAATATATGTTAATTTAAAAAAATAATAAAATAAAATAAAGTCTCCAAGTTATCCTAAATTAATCAAGTTCCCAGTACTGAATGATAAGAACAGGAATAAACTGAGTCAAAACATCATTTGCTTCCAAGCTGATCTGTTAGCATTTATTCATTCTCTCATTCAACAAATGTTAACTAGAGGCTCACTTTATTCAGAAACTTCTAGGTTTCTCAAGATACCAGGGAACAAACAAAAAGTACAAATAGAAAAATTAAATACATAAAGTTAGGAAATGGTAAATATTATGAAGAAAAATAAAGCAGAGTAAGGATACAGTGATAGCAAAGTCGCTATTTTATTTAGAGTGCCCAGGGAAGGCTTCACGGAAGAAGTGACCTGAAGTGAGGAGCAAACTTTGTGAAGATCTAGGGGAAAAGTTTTCCAGAAAGATGGAAGAGCAAATGCAAAGCAAATTTCTTCCCTAACAAGCTGCATGTTTGGGATCCTCAGGTTAAAATGAGAATCATGAAATGAGAAACAGGTGGGCTTTAGTCATAGCCACTATGCCACCGGACACTAATACATCTTATAAATATCATCTATCAAGAAGAGTATTTTAAAGCATTTTTTAAAAAACCACTTTGGTGGGCTTCTGATTTTGTAGACATATACTGGGTATAGTTTAAACCACATGAGTTCATAGTGAAATGGTTCAAATGCTTATTTAACAATGAAAGCATTTGTTTCTATCACTAAGAGAAATGGGGTCATGAATGGTCTTCTGACAGATTTGATAACATTTGTGAGTGACATAAAAACAGGGTTATAGTCTATAATTAAGGTTTCATTTTTAGATCAAGCTGGAAAAATTAGAAGGTTGTATACTGAGTACCCAAAGGAAACACTTTCACAGAGTTGATTTAGGAATACATTATTAGTATCTGAGGTTAAGCTACAAGAAACAACTCTATGAAATTTATCAGTGTATTTGCCACAGATATGTTTGCTCAAGATATTTTTCCTAATATCTGTCATCTGAGAAGTTTCATGTAGAGTAAAGCTAGAGAAATTTTTGGTTCCTAAGAGGCTGAAATGGCTCTTCCTCCCAGAGAATGAAAGCGTAGCACACTTTCCATTTTCACCTTTGTAATCAAAAAATGTGAAGTCAAATTTATGGTTCGGTTAAATCACATTCCCCTAGACTTCTGTTGTTTATTTTGTCTGATAAAGGCAGATGGTCTTAATGTCCTTCTCTAATACATCCAATTTCTATACATATGAATAACACACCGAAAAATATTTAATCTTCTCACCTGATTGGCTTGGCTCTGCAAGTAAACTCTTCTGGCATTCAGATCTTCAAAGGCAGAAGGTCTTGAGCTTCTGTACGGCTCACTGGTAACAACTGTCTCTTGCTGGAGATGATCTTTCACTAGAGAACTGGAACTGTCCTCTTCAGTTGCCTAATGGGAATAATCCCCCAAATTCATTAGTTGCCAGAATATAAACGAAAACAAAGTAAGATACTTTCACTCTAGCAAGTATTTAGCAAATCATTATGTACCACTACCATCACTATAAATGGCAATTCCCCAAACTCAAAACAGTCATGATTAGGGAACCAGGTCAAAATAAAATAACAATAATATTAATAATAAATCAACTTTATGGGCTTCCTTATAGCAAATGACTTAGGAAGAATGAGAAGCCTAACCATGCCACGTTAGAGAGATAATCTAATTAAAATGAAGTTTTAAATTTTAACGAGAAGCAACATACATAGAAAATGAAGAAATTATCACAGACATACACAAATCAATTTAAGTGTTGTCTTGCAAGTTAAAAAAGTTATGCACCAAGGACTGCGCTGTGTTATATGATACAGGGGATCAAAAGAAAACAGCAGTCCATAACCTTATTGAATGAATGAAAGAATTAATTAGCCTGACTATGCTGATTCAACTCATGCACATGAGACTTAGGTAGGGGATATGCTCAATGACAGGCCCTAATGACATGTTTTTGAAATTTCATAAACAATAATTTGTTTAAAGGAATGAGATAATTATTTGCCATTACTTTTCCTGTTATTGTACAATTATTTGAAGAGACTGTGAAAGCCAAATAAAAATGACAGGAATACTTTCACTGGCTTAACCTAAAATAATTTGGAGTCATCACTACAGGGCTAATAATCTTAAAGGTGTAAACCTTTATGAGCTTTAAAAAAAAATAAAACAATTAAAAATTTGGTGCTCTAAAATTAAAGCAGTAAGATTCATAAAATAGCTAACATATTTTAGTTGATAAATGCACATTCTAAGTCCTTGCTCTGGAACAAAGTAGCCTTGTGACATTTAATTTCTGTGGAATTGGTTTTTTCAATTACCAAATACTTTTATAATTCCTATGCTATTTTATCACATGGATTTTCTTAAGGATTTAGTGAGATGATAATATATGTGAAAATGCCCTGAAAACTAAAAGCAATTAAACTTTAAAAAAATATATTTGAGAATGCACTATCACTTAAAACTAAATGTCAAACCCAGTTAATTGTTCTTTTTAGCTGATTTTCATTACAGTTGTCCCAATGAGTTATGATAGTTAATGCTAAATTAATTACTAGAAGGAAGTTGGTTAAATACTAGTAACCAGCAAACATTCTTTCAAAATGCATGCTGAAAATTGGAAGGAGTAAAAAATTTCAAGAAATATATTAACATATTCGAGACAGTTTTAAAAATAAATGATTCAAGTAACTGTAAAAATCATAAGCAAGCTGAACAAAAGAAAACATGGGGGTTTGGGGGGGAGGTTTAGAGAAAGGGCCTAAGTTAGAAAATTGTCACATCCAGCTAAGGTATAGAATTTAAGCAATTCAAGCAATTAACTTCTCTAAATTATGGTTTTATTATAAATTGGGTATATCTGTACTAATAACTTTGGGGTTACTTGGGATACTCAAGAGATTAAATGTAAACAGGCATGAATTACTATAGTAGTAGTAGTAGTAGTAGTAATATCAGTAGTAATTACAAAGTAATTATACTTATAATGGTGACAACTATTTGGATCAGGTTGATTTTACTGAATTCCAATCTAATTGAGGATTCATTTAAGATTTGTAAAATAAAGCCTACTGAAAAGTCCATACCTGAACAAACATAAACTTGTTATATAACACAAGTATTTTACTCTACTGACTTGGGTTAATTCTACTTATATTCTGTACATTAAGCAAAGACACATTTCATTTTGATTAAGAATACATTTATTTTTTAAAGGGAATTATCAAGAGTGTTATTTCATTATTAAATAAATAAAAATGTGTTTATTGTTTGGGTAACAAATAATTTAGCTCTACTTAAAAATGTTTGCCAAAACAGCTAGAATTTACCTAATAACTACAGTTCACATCACACAGTGAATTTTTAACTACACACCTAAATGGGTCTCAGATAATAAAATAAGGGAAACATCCTTCAGGTGTCTCATATGGTAAAAACAAACAACTCCTTCTCTCAATGTATTGTACAGACTACAATCTACAATAAGGCCCATTATCCTTGAACTGTGAGAAACAAAACTAACATTTTTATAGAATCCCAAACTGGGAGAGTATTTTCCTACTACTTAATTATATCTCTTTCAGCAAGTTATAAATTTAGATGTATATTGGAAAAGTTTTTAAAAAAGCAGTAATAAGTAAAATGGCCATTCTTAGTCATTGCTAATTCTACATACACAAGTAAAATGTGGAACAACCATTTGTGAAAAATGATTTCAGTAGAATGTATCAAAGGTTTTTAAAACATTTTGACAAAGTCTTGAATCTTGCAAAGAAAAAAAAAGTACTAAATGGGAGAAGCTTTAGGCAAAATTATTTTTCTCAGAATTACTTTTTTTTTTTGATATAGTGTTCCATGATTCATTGTTTGCATCTAACACCCAGTGCTCCATTCAATACGTGCCCTCTTTAATACCCATCACCAGGCTAACCCATCCCCCCACCCCCTCCCCTCTAGAACCCTCAGTTTGTTTCTCAGAGTCCATAGTCTCTTCATGGTTCGTCTCCCCCTCCAATTTCCCCCCCTTCATTTTTCCCTTCCTGCTATCTTCTTTTTTTTGTTTTTTAACATATAATGTATTGTTTCAGAGGTACAGGTCTGTGGTTCAATAGAATTACTTTTAATAGTAAAAATGAAGAAATAACCCTAATGTCCCAAAATATGGGGATGGTTACATAAATTATGGTATCCCCACTTAATGGAATATTGAGTGGTCATCTGAAATTAGGCTTATGACTAATATCCACTATATGGGGAAACATTTAGTGTTAAACAGTATACAAAATTTACAGTATTATCATAACCATAACAAAATAAAAGACTGAAATGATATAAAAGGAATGTTAACACCTATCCTTGATGGTTTGATTATGAGTAATTTTCCAATTTTTCTAGAGCTTTACTTTTATGTTGGCCAAAATTTCTCTTAAAATCTAGGTATATACTTTTTCCCTTGTTTGTGATACCGAATTATAATATTTTGAAATATAAATATATCCTATTAAAATATTCAAGTTATTCAACTAGGGAATTAGTCATATGCTTTTTGGCTTAAATACATTCCCCCCCCCACTCTCTATGTGAAATGATGAACTAAGACATTCTTCAACCCTTGCCCCAAACCCTCCTAGATTCATGCAAGATATCTGTCGATTAAAAAAAATTATTTTCTAAACAAGTTCACCTTCTGAGTATCTTTCAAATCCATTTTCTCTCATTATCTTTTTTGCCCTCATTATCTTTTTTGCCTATCTTATTTCAGTAGGCTTTTAACTGATCTCCTTGTTTCCAGACTTGGGGAAGGCTATTCATGCAAATCTATTTGTTTTTCTGCTCAACCTTTCTAAGATTTCCAATTACCAAAGCTCTCTTGGGGAATCCTGCACATACTGGAGAGTGGAAGGGAAGAAAATCAGTATTGTCTGAGGAACACCTTCATAAGAAATATAATTTACACAAATCCATAGAAATGGGCCCTCTCCCCCCAGTTATTTTTTTTATTTTTATTTTTTGGCCTATTTCAACAATGTTGCTAAGAACATTCTTTTACAGACCTTATGGTATATATGTACAAGAAGGTTTTCTGGTAAATATCCAGGAATAAAAATGGTGGATTACAAGATATACCTACAGGATATACCTACGTTTCCAAGGTAGTGCTAACAATTCACATATCTATATTCTCACCAAGCCCAGGCATTATCACAACTTGCACTTTTATGTGTCTATCTGCTATTTAATTTCTATAATAATGGATCAGTCTTACTAAAAGTTACATAATATTTTCTTTCTGCAACAAGAAACTCTGAGAATGAACAAAAGAACTAAAAAATGAATGCATAGGTTTGTTATTTTACCATGGCTCCTAATACTATTGCATCCTCAAATCTTTTGGTTTCAGAAATATTGATGTACTTGTTTCTTACCATTTGACTTTTCACACTTCTGATTCTTCGTACATGCCATTTCCTCTGCCCACAATGACTATCTTCAATTCTTCCACAAGAAAAACTCTTTATAATGTCAGCTATAAACTCTTAAAAAGTCTTTGGTGATCCATTCCCAACTTAATCATTCCCTCCTCTAAAGTTCCTCAAAAATACTTGTATCTATCACCCTATATTCTAAGTGTTCTTTTATTTATATTTCTGCCAAGAGCCAGTAATGGGAGACTTTGCCTACATTTTATCCCTAGGGCTTATAATTATGCCTGTCATATAGTATATAAATAATCTCTAATATGCAACCATCCACAAATCAGATCACATTATACTAATATAGACTCTTGGGAGTAAATTTGGTTTAACAGGACAAAAAATGTAGAAAAAGAACTCCTTAACAAAAAAATCTTCACCCACAAAAGAAATAATTTTAATAAATGTAAAAGTTCAAATTACACAGAAAAATTCTGCCCATAATCCCAAACCCATGGAATAACACCTACTATTTGACAAAGAGCTTTCCAGACTTCTTAATGCATGTATATTTGTTCATATCCTATGTATAATATGGTTCCATTTATACTGTAGACAGTCTATCCATGTGGTGTTTTTCCTTCATAATATATCATGGACCTCTCACCACATCAATATATAAAGATGTACCCTGTGCTTTGAAATGCTTGCAAAGAAGTTCAGTATTTGTGTGTGTCATCTATTCTATAAGCAATACTCTAATTATGGACCTTTAGATTCCTTCCTACTTTCTGTTATATATGTTGCAGTGCAAGTCCTTATACATACATCTTGGTGCAGTGGTAATATTATTTCCTTAGGATTAATTCCCATAAATAGAATCACTAAAGAATATGCATATATTCCCATTATATTACCAAGCTACCTTCTAGCAAGCTTATGTATCATTTGAAAACCCCTCGATAGTATATTACAGAGGGATCATTTCCTCACATCTCTGTTCATACTGGGCTTTACCACTTAACCGATCTTTGCCAATCTTATTTGTCAAATAAGAAAAATACTTTATTTTCTAAAAACATTATCTGCACTATTTCCATAATTAAAATTAGTAATAACCAAAACTTTCTTAAGTTGGATACAACTGAGTAAAAAGTGTTCAGGCTTAGTCAAACTTGAATGTTTTTAACTGAATTACAACCCCTTAAAAGTAACAATTACTATGGGAACATGGACATATTCTAAAGTTAGGTGGTGGGAAATGCCAAAAATCTTTCACAAGAGCAGAAAATTTAACATATGATATACATAAAGACTGTACATACATTTGCATGATCTCTAGCTTTAAAAAAATTATCTATAGCAGTCATACACACCCACATTCAATGCTCTTAGTATTGTGCTGGCATAGGCTCATCTGTATTATCTATATAGTAACCTATGCCAATATTTAATATACAATGGAAATCTGCTTCACTCTGAGAGGCTGGTATAATAATTATTCTCCTATGGTTGCTAAGAGATTGTTTAGCTTTTCCTTTTTCTAAGACTACTATAGCAATTTTATGTGTAGAGGCAAAAGGATGCTGGGTAAAGCAAGAAAATAATTCCAGCTGTAGCCCTCTATCAGAACATAAGGCTAGATGACAGCCGCAGAGAAAATAGAAACAGACTTTGCTTCTCTCCTTCCTTTATCCCTTCCTACTGTGTAATTCTGAGTAGAGACATCTTAGCGTTGTTCTACAAACCTTTTTAAATAAATGATTCCCAACGAATAATCAGGTGTGAAAAAAGTGTTATCAGTCTACTTACTGCTCAAGAACTTTACTCTTGTATTTGTATATCACAAAACACAGGTTTGAAAATGTATGGCTGGGTTATATCCAACAAAAGAAGATTTTAGTAATTATATTATTAGTTAATTTTAGCATGATGGAAGAATTTTAAAACGTTCTTTGATAAAGAAGTCTTATATTTTAGCATTGCATATGTTAAAATGCTACCAAAAGTGCTATTCTTTTGGCATTTAAAATTATATACTCAAATTATGCAAACATGGGAAGCACAGAAAAAAATTACAATTCCACAAGCCCAGCAAAATCACCATTAATATTTTGGTGTAGCACCCAGTAGCAATTCATTTTGGATTTGACCACAATTATCTCCTATTCTGCTCATTAAATTTCTTTAGTTCCTTTGATTAGTTTAAGAGTAAGAATACACTAACCTGTGAGTTTTTATCTTGCATTTGTCTATGAGCTTTGTCTAAAAACACTAATAGCACATACAGGATTTTGTTTAAGCAATCTGAACATAGTAATCAGTGATGAAACAACATGGAAGGAATGAGAAATGTACCAAGACATAATGTCCCACAAAAACAGAAAAAAGAAAACAAGTCCTCTACCCTAGGTTAATCAACACGCAAACTAAACTACTTTTCTAATAAAGTTAGTTTGACTTAAATGTGGTGTTAGGTTTTCAGGAACTGTTTATTGTCTGTTAATTTATTTTTTAGTTATTAGGCAGCAGTTACATTGTTCCTGGTAACTATATAAATGTATATAAACCTGTAACTGGTAAATCTATTTCTAAGATTTTATCCTAAGGTCACACTCGGAAAAATTCCAACACAAATTAATGTAAGAGGCTGTGGAAAATAAAGTTTCAATAAAACATGAATGGTTAAATAAATTGTTTGGCATAGTTACACGATTATAATGGCTAAATGCAAAAACTCTGAAGTCAGACTTTGTGGGTTCAAATTTTAGGATTTATACTACTTAAATTCCAACTACCATCACTACCATCACCAATACAAACAAATCTCCTTTCAAAACACAATCAAGGGGTGCCTGGCTGGCTCAGTCCACGGAGTATGAGACTCTTGATCTCAGCGCTATAGGTTTGAGCCCCACACTGGGTACAGGGATTACTTAAAAATAAAATCTTTAAAATATCCCCCCCTAACACACACAATCAAAATGGAAAAGAGACAGATTTTTGTGGTACTTTAAAATAAAGAAATATGGGGTGCCTGCGTGGCTCAGTCGTTAAGCGTCTGCCTTCGGCTCAGGTCATGATCCCAGGGTCCTGGGATCAAGTCCCTCGTCAGGCTTCCTGCTCAGCAGGGAGTCTGCTTCTCCCTCTCCCTCTGCCTCTCACCCTGCTTGTGCGCTCTCTCTCTGTCAAATAAATAAATAAATAAAATCTTTAAAAAAATAAAGAAATATGTATTTGAATACAATACAAAACAACAAAGAAAAACCTAGGCAGAATAGCAGTTATCTCTGGGTAGGAATAAATGATTCCTGATTTCTTCTTTATAATTTTCTAACTACCCAAATATTCTACTTGAAGATGTATTAGTCTAAGAGTCAAGAAAAAAATGTAAATAAAAAACCATTATGCAAAAAGGTTATACAGTTCTTTTGCTCCCTTGTTAGATAATAAAACTCAACCTGAAATATACTAAAGTTTTGGGAACTCAACTATGGGTTAGTACTTAATGTAGGATAGTGACAGTCACAGTAACATAACAACAATTTGCTAGCTAAATAATGCCTATCCACAGGGGTGCCTTAGTGGCTCGCCAGTTGGGCATCCGACTCTTGATTCTGGCTTGGGTCATGATCTCAGGGTTGTGAGACTGAGTCCCCCAATTGCGGCTCCGCACTCAGTGGGTCTGCTGGAGATTCCTTCCCTCTACCCCACACCCTGCTCAAGGACTTGCACTCTCCCTCCCTTCCTCTAAGTAAATAAGTCTTTAAAAAAGAATAATGCCTATCCACTTAGTTTTCAGATATAGAGCCTTATTAAAATGTTACCCACTTTTGAAAGTTAGTACATAAACAATTCCTATCCCCCTTCTTAAAGCAAAGTTACATTAAACAATCAATAACTGTAAATCATAATCTCTTAAATCACTCTGGCTCAGAAATGACACTATCAAATTCTAAAAGAGTAAGTTAGTCAAGCATTTCTCAGTGGCCAAAAGAAAAAATAAGACAACTTTCACTTCGGATCAATTAAGTGTCATCTTTCTTCTTCCCAAAAGCATGAAATCTGAGATCTTTTCCTCTTAGAACCACAGCCTGTTGTGAGGTGAGTTTAATGGTTTTTGCTTTTTTGTTTTTTAACCAATCCAGCATATCTGAACAACAAGAGCTGCTCTCTGGTCGGAGAAACACTGTAAAAATGATCTTATAACAAATATGAACTAGCATTTAAAAAACAAAATAAAAACAAACCTTAACTGGCTCATTAAAAGAGTCAAAGAAAGAAACCAATGAAAACAACATTCATACCTTTTTACAGCTTAGGTTAAAAATTCTAAGTGTGAAGGTTTTTCTTTAAAAAACCCTTCTTGGGGGGCGCCTGGGTGGCTCAGTTGGTTAAGCCACTGTCTTCGGCTCAGGTCATGATCCTGGAGTCCCAGGATAGAGTCCCGCATCAGGCTCTCTGCTCAGCGGGGAGCCTGCTTCTCCCTCTGACCCTCCCCCTCTCATGCGATCTCTATCTCATTCTCTCAAATAAATAAATAAAATCTTTAAAAAAATAAAAATAAAAAACCCTTCTTGGGTACCACCGAGGTATATGATCAGCACTGTACTAAAAACATCAGGGATGAAAGATGAGCAAGATATGATTTTAAATCCAAATGATGATGTGTTTTATTTAACTCTTCAAAGACACATATGAAATAAAAAGGTAGACTTCTTCCTGTTGATTTATATTGACTGATAAAGACACGGAATTGTTGAAAGCAGAAAGGTGCCCACCAACAAATAACCAAATGTCTAGTATAGCTTTAGAACAGAAAAGGTGCTCAAATAACTGTTGAATAAATAAATAAATACTTAAAATGGAGAGGATTTCCACTCTGATATTTAATGACTTCAAGACATTTAATGATCTAAATAAAACACAATCGCTACCTCTTTTGGATTAAAAAAATTAGATAATGGTTATTCTTTAAAAACCATTTTCCTTGTCTTTGCAAATAATCACCAATAAAGTAAACCTGATATAATTACTGCTATAAGTCACAGCCAACTTGTGTTCAAAATAATTTCAAAATGTTTAGTTATGCCAGGGGCGCCTGGGTGGCTCAGTCGTTAAGCGTCTGCCTTCAGCTCAGGTCATGATCCCAGGGTCCTGGGATCGAGCCCCGCATCGGGCTCCCTGCTCTGCGGGAAGCCTGCTTCTCCCTCTCCCACTCCCCCTGCTTGTGTTCCCTCTCTCGCTGTGTCTCTCTCTGTCAAATAAATAAATAAAATCTTTAAAAAAAAAAAAAAATGTTTAGTTATGCCAAACCCATAGGTGAATTACAAAACAATGATGTACTTTATTTCTGATAAAGTGGTTAAATAATTTTATAACCTCCAATATATTCCAAAATAAGAATGACACTTAAAAACTTTGGCATATCATGAAATAAATGGCACTAAGGTAAATTTAAGAGTTTTCTTTGGCAGTTTTGATTCTGGACATCGATTCTTTTAAAAATTTTTCAAATAGGAAGTTTAGAAAAATTTATCTCACATATTTGCTAGCACCTCAGTATCCCCCACTCCTTTCTTGGTGTAATTAAGGTTAATGTATTATATAATCAGGTCAGACTTTTTTAAACAATAAAGATGACTTTTTTTCTACTTGAACATATTCTTAGTTATAAAAGGGCTATAAAAACAAGATACAACACACTCTTCTATTGAAAGACAGAATTTAGCCTAAGCTAGAGATCATCTAAAAAACTGAGAATTGATGAAGATTAGGATTAAAGGAACATGACTACAGATGTTAGCTTTCGTTCTCATCATATTCCCTTCCTGCTCGTGTACTGGTTAGCTACTCCTGCACAATAAGTTACCATAAAACAGCAGCTTCAAAGAACAAACATTTATTATCTCACAGTTTCTGTGAGTGAGAAACTTAGCTGAATGGCTCTGGCTCACAGTCCCTCAGGACGTTGCAATAAAGGTAATATCCATGGCTGAAGTTATCTGAAGGTTTGTTTGGGGCTGGAGGACTTTCTTCCAAAATCGACCCGTTTCCTTGCTGGCTATTTAAACAAGGTCTCAGTTCCTCACCACATGGATCTCTTCACAGAACCTCTCAAGTGTCCTTGCACACAGTAGCAGGCTCCTCCCAAAGAGAGTGATCCAAGAGAAAGAGCAAGATGGAAGCCACAAATTTTCTTAAGACCTACCCTTACTTCCTTCACATTCTATTTGTTAGAAGTGAGTCACTAAGTACAGTGACACTCAAAGAGAGGGGAATTAGACTAGAGTGAAGACAGTAGTATGAAAGAATTTGTGGACATATTTTAAAACCACTACTGTTCACCACTCTTTGGACAAATAATTTACAGTTTTCTCATATACAAAATACACTTCATCCCCCTCCCAAGACTCCCCCAAGTCTTATTCCTTTAGAGCAACAACTTCACATCCAGGATGTTGTGATCTAAATAGATCCATGTACAGATGAAACTTCTCAGGTATAGTTCCTTAAGTACAATCCTCTGAGTATAATTTCTCCCAAAGTGAAGACCTGGGAACTAAAGTGACAACTTATCTGCCCTACACATACGCCAAATACAAGGATAGGATAGGCAGAGGAAAACCATCGTGTACAAAAGAAAATGGGAAGCACAATGGAGTCACTGATCCAAAGTAATTCTGAAATCAAGGTAGAAACATCTTACAAGTTGCTTGAAGAGAACTTAGGACCTGGGAATAATTCTCCATGGCTCTTGGCTCTGGCCTTGGAGATCTGGTCTCTGATTTCTGAGTCACCCTTCCATTTTATGAAAGGCAGCCCATGTTTACATACATGTGTATAGAATGTTTTAACCTGCCTTCTACCAGTAGAATTTTTGGGATCTAAAGGGTCACTCTTCAGTCCAAGGTGGTGATACTTCTGCCAAAATACTCTTTTGAAAACACTGTGGCTCTCTTGTGATTCTTATCGGGGTTCACACCATTAAGACAAAAAAGCAGTCACAAATCTGAGATAAACTCTTCTCTACTTTAAATTTTTGCTAAGGGATACCCTAATCTGATAATAAGCCCTATCACTTTGATTGAAAGGTTCTTGGAGGCATACCTTAGATCTGTCTGAGGTCTTAAGAAAGGATTTTATAAATCACACACTTGGCTTCATCTTTAGACAAAGCTATTCTGAGAGTGCCCTGGATTTGATCTTTGCCTGGAAGCCATTTCCTAATTTTAGCATAGTTTGATATACTAAGAGGATGAGAATTTTCACACCAGCGGGTCCTGGCTCCATTTTGTTTAGGAGCCCTTCCCTACCCTATTTACCATAAGCAGAAAGAAGAAACCAAGCAACAGTTTTAACCTTTAGCTTGAAAATCTCCTTAGCTAGGTCACCTAGCTCATTAGATACATTTTCTAAGGCCCACATTACTGCAAGTGACAGTGTTACTAACCTTTCTGCCAGTTTCCAATATGGTTTTCTTCATTTTCATTTAAGCCTTTACTGGCAGTCTTGTCAAAGGCTTGACATTAAGCTTTCCATCTACTGTCCAAGTTCAAAGTCTATCCCACATTTTAAAGTATTTGTTACGGTAGCACCACATTTATGGGTACCTAAATCTGTATTAGTAACAAATTACCCCCAAACTTAGACATTTCAATTAACACTTAACATTTTATAATTTCTGCAGGTCAGGAATTCAGTAACAGCTTACCTGTTAATAGGTTCTAGCTCACAGTCTCCAATGAAGTTACAATCAAAACATCAACTATGGCTATAGTCATCTAAAGGTTTGTTTGGGAGTAAATGACCTGCTTCCCAGGTGGCTCACTAACACTGTTACTGTCACAAGACTTCAGTTCCTCACCACATAGACGTCTCCATTGGATTGCTTGAGTGTCCTCTACCCAGGACAGTTGTCATTTTCTAGTACAGGTAACTCGAGAGAACCAGAAAGAAGCTACAATGTCTTTTATGATCTACCCTTGGAAGTCACATTCTGTCACTTCTATCGTTAAGTCTCTTTGTGAAGAAACTACTAAGCATAATGTACACTCGGGGGAGGAGAATTAGATTCTATCAAAAGGAATGTAATTTAATAATCTATTTTAAAAACACTACAGAATGTAAAACCAAGAATTAAAACTTTATATAAAAATTGCTCTTAGTAAAATTACATTTAAATGGAAGTCTACGGGGCGCCTGGGTGGCTCAGTTGTTAAGCGTCTGCCTTCAGCTCGGGTCATGATCCCAGGGTCCTGGGATCCAGCCCTGCATCAGGCTCCCTGCTCAGTGGGGAGCCTGCTTCTCCCTCTCCCACTCCCCCTGCTTGTGTTCCCTCTCTCGCTGTGTCTGTCTCTGTCAAATAAATAAATAAAATCTCTAAGAATAAATAAATAAATAAATAAATAAATAAATAAATAAATAAATAAAAGGAAGCCTACTACTGCAGTCTCTACTGACATTGCATATTTTCTATTTTATTATGAAAATAAAAAACCAAGCAAGTGCTTTAGACTCTAATGAAGCTAAAATATAAATAACTCTTTTAGGGGTGTGTGTGTGTAACATTTTGGACTGAGGGCACTGAAGATACCTTACTATGAAGCAGCCACCCCAAAGAGCTAACAGAATAACTACTCTTGCTGCTTTTTGTTATATAGTAATTCTCTTCACTAGCTTCCTCCTCATCCTAACTTTTTTACTCTTTCGTCTGCTTCGGCAATAAATTTATTATTCCTCATTAATATCTTCCCCATTTTTTACTCTATACCAAAGCCTTGGCATATACAGTACTAGTAGCAAATATGATTATGGAAGCAATGGTTTTTTACAAAATCCACTGACTGTTATATGCACAGAGTATTGCAAACAATTATGTCCGGTAGCAGTTCTTCCTTTACATAATGGTATATAAAGAAATGAGGTGAAACCAAATCAGAAGAATATTAAAGTGAATAATAGCCATTATGTAACAGACAGTGTTGGTATGTGAAACTCTACTTTTTGAAACTGAATTTTAACCAAATTTACTTTCATCACAGGGAGCAATCCAGAAAATGTTTCCCCATTTCCAGCCTCATATTTTGATTGATACCAGAACAAAATGTAACTTCATTAAAGACTTAAGTAAAAAATATTATTTTCATTTTATTACTTATTTCTTTTATCTAATTAACTGCAACTCACTGTATTTTTAAAATAATAAAGAATCAAAAATAAAATAAAAAGATTCATATATTTAAACACAACAAAGGACTCTTAAATGTACAACAGGGGGACTGCTAATTAAGATACATCTACAAAAAAACAAATTACATAAAGACATCAGAAATCATAAACTTGAAAAAGTATTTAAGGACACAAATATATATTTGAGTGAAAAAAAGACTATAGTATAATATAACAATAACCCATGTGCATGCGCATTTATGTGTATGGAAAAAATCCCAAAGGCTATATTTAAAAATATGTATGGTGGTTATCACGGATGGTAGCATACATATGTTTTTTTCTTTAAAATTTGCTATACTTCTCAAATTTGCCAAAATAAAAACATTTTTATTTTCTGATTCTAAATGCACATAAGGGGCGCCTGGGTGGCTCAGTCATTAAGCGTCTGCCTTCAGCTCGGGTCATGATCCCAGCGTCCTGGGATCGAGCCCCACATTGGGCTCCCTGCTCAGCGGGAAACCTGCTTCTCCCTCTCCCACTCCCCCTGCTGTGTTCCTTCTCTTGCTGTCTCTCTCTCTGTCAAATAAATAAATAAAATCTTTAAAAAAAAATAAATGCACATAAAACATTTTGCCATGTCTTTAGGTTCCAACTATTTTTACAGTAATATGAATAATTGATTATTAATACTAGGTATACAGACAAATTTGGGTTCTTCTATGTTCTAATATTATTGTGAAGTATTAATACTTACTGCATCAAACCTGAAAAATATGGAAAAGTTCTAAAAAGAAAGTCATATAACTCAGAATCCCACAATCCAAAAGTAATAAACAAAAATATTTAACATTTTAGCGAAGTAGTGGTAACACCATATAATTTTTATTTTTATTACTCAGTATAAGCAAATTAATAATAAAATATTTAATGGTTGCATGATAAAGACATACTTTAATTAATTCAATCATTCAGGTTTTCCTAATAAATAGCTTATTTTTTATTATTAATACTTTAAAAACACACACCCAAAAATCTATGTATAAAAAAATCTTTGTGTAAGAAAAAACAAATGAACAAAAAATACTTTATGCATCTCTATTCCTTAGTATAAATTACTGGAAATTGGTTCACTAGATCAACAGGCATTCAGGTTTCTGTTTTTAAGGCTTTTTAATACATATTACCAAACTGCTTTCTAGAAAGAACCTACCAATCCACATTTTCTCCAGCACGGCATCAATCTGTCAATCTCACAGACAGACACAGTATGGGGCAGTGTCAATTTTTATTTTTTTTTATTTTTTAAAGATTTTATTTATTTATTTATTTGAGAGAGAGAAAGAGAACAGGGAGAAGCAGAGGATGAGGGAGAAGGACAAGCAGACTCCGAGCTGAGCATGGAGCCCAGTGCATGGCTCGATCCCAGGACCATGAGATCAAGATCTGAGCTGAAACCAAGAGCCAGACTCTTAACGAACTGAGTCCTCCCAGGCGCCCCTGGGGGGCGGGGTGTGTGTCAATTTTTAAACCTTTCTTCATTTGGTAACTAAAAAATGTTAATTTACACTACCTGCTGCTTACCATTGTTCATATATGCTTATTAACAATTTGCAATTCCCTTTCTGTGAATTCTTTATACATGTACCTTGCCTATATGTGATGGTTAATTTTATTTTTTATTTTTATTTTTATTTTTTTTTTTTAAAGATTTTATTTATTTATTTGAGACAGAATGAGAGAGAGAGAGAGAGCACATGAGAGGGGGGAGGGTCAGAGGGAGAAGCAGGCTCCCTGCTGAGCAGGGAGCCCGATGCGGGACTCGATCCAGGGACTCCAGGATCATGACCTGAGCCGAAGGCAGTCGCTTAACCAACTGAGCCACCCAGGCGCCCTGTGATGGTTAATTTTATTTGTCAACTGGGCTAGGCTATAGTGCCAAGCTATTCAGTCAAACACCAGTCTACATGTTGTAGAGACATTTTCAGAAGTGACTAACATGTAAATCAGTATATTCAAAGTAAAGGAGATTACCCTCCATAAAGCAGACAGGTCTCATTCTGAAAAGACTTAAAGACTGGGGCCCCCAAAAGGGAAGGAAGTCTGCCACGAGACTGCCTTACAACTCAAAACTGAAATACCAAAGTGTGTCAAAATTGCCATACATGCCTGCCTACCTACCCTGTGCATTTCTGACTTGTCAGTTCCCACAATCACTCACCAATTCCTTTAAAAACAAACCAAAAAAACCAACCACCACCACCAACAAACCAACCTAAGGAAACCAAAAACAAACTCTCTATAACACATGCATACCTATATACATGCCCACACATCCTATTGCTTCTGTTCCTCTGTATTTCTTGACAAATACAGTGTCTGAGAAATTTTCTTACAAATTTACGTAAGTTGTTTATTTATTAAGGTTAGTGATTTCCTCCTTATCCTTTATGTTCAGAAATTCCTTTCAAGGCAAACTACTTACTTGTAAGTCATCTTCTGTTCCTTCAGCTTCATTTTTAAATGTTGGGCATCCTAAGAAAACAGGTAGATGTTAATTAAGCAAAGAATTCTTATCTTAGGTTTTAGTATTATTGAAAAATTGATTAAATCATTATAATACTGTAGAACTGATCAGAGATCAATCTGGGCTGCCTGGCAACAAGTCCGATGTTGGCCACTCATACCTGCCCCTTTGTTAGGAGAATAAAGTGATTGTTTTCCTTTTCTACGGGTATATTTCCAGTTATTTACTAAAGAAATGTTTCTTGTGAAAGTGTACTATCTCTAGTAAGCCCTACCCCTGATTTTTCTAAAATGCTCAAACTGCTAGGCAGGGTATACACATTACAACTCCCCTGGTGCTTACCCACATATGATTTATTCAATTTTCTAAATATTCTTACCCAGAAAACAGTATTTAACACCCCAAACGAAGATTTTAGGTACTTTTGTAAGAAAGAAAACAAATAGGCCTTAAACCCCTATTGATAGCCAACAGCCAGTTGTTGCTTTTGATCTTTGTGTATCAGTGTCTCTCTGTACATTTTCATGGTGTTCAGGAGTGCCTTTAGTTTCAATAAATTAATAAGGAAGGATGTCTTAGCAAAGTATTCTGAGTTTATGCTACCCTTGAGAGATACTAGCATGGAGATGAGGAGAAACCTGTCCTTCCGAAAGGGTTGCATAGTTTATTCTTATTGTCACGGAAGACTAAGTAAGAGAAATTTAATGGGATTGTTGAAAGTCTATACAGTGGCTGATAATAACACTAACCAGTATGTTTTTTAGAATGTTCAAAAATAACGAGATTAGTACTATAGTCTATTCTACCTGGCAAGGAGTTCATAGGCTCCTCCACATATATAAACTGTCCTTTAAAACATGAAACCCAACCTATTTGATTATAGTGAAAGAAGTATGCTTTTATGGAGACATGAGTATGGGCTTAAAAGTATTAACACTTTAGGGAATGCAAACTGGTGCAGCCACTGTGGAAAACAGTATGGAAGTTCCTGAGAAAGTTAAAAATAGAATTACCTTACAATCCAGTAATCACACTACTATTTACACAAAAAAATACAAGAACACTAATTCAAAGGGATACATACACCTCTATATTTATTGCAGCATTATTTACAATAGTCAAATTATGGAAGCACCCCAAGCATCCATCGATAGATGAATGGATAAAAAAGAGGTGGTATACATACACAATGGAGTATTATTCAGCCATAAAGAATGAAATCTTGCCATTTGCAACAACATGGATGAAACCAGAGAGTATAATGCTAAGCAAAGTCAGTCAGAGAATGACAGATACCATATGATTTCATTCGTATGCGGAATTCAAGAAACAAAACAAATGAGCAAAGGAAAAAGAGAGAGAGAGACAAACCAAGAATTAGACTCTTAACTATAAAGAACAAACTGACTGATGGTTACCAGAGGGGTGGTGGTTGGGGGATGGGTGAAATACGTAAAGGGGATTAAGAATACACTTATCATGATGAGCACTGAGTAATGTACAGTATTGTTGAATCACTATATCGTACACCTGAAACTAATATAACACTGTATGTTAACTATACTGGAATGAAGATAAAAAGCTTAATAAAAAAAGTAAAAATAAATTTAAAATTCCAGCAGGCATGGATAATGATTGTCTTTTTAAAGTACTGGTTCTTGAACACTAGCGAAATATCAGAATCAACTGGGGAACTTTTAGAAAATATACTGGTACCACAGTATATTCTCAAACCAATATTGTCAGGATCTATGGGATGAGGCATAGGGCTTTATGTATTTTTTATTTCTTGCACTGGTTTGAGAACCACAACCACTACTAGAGAATCTCAGGAACTTTTTTCCTCTCTAAATCGTAATCATTTCACATTTCTTCATCACATTTGAAATAGGAGGAACTAAAAAAAAAAAAATGGATGCCTCAGCTCCCCTCCCTAGGCAGACAGATTCAAATAGTCTGTGGAGTATGGACGAGTGACTCTGTTTGTCAAAGTATACCAGGTGACTGAAATGTGTAGCCAACACTGAGAACAATGACCTAGAAAGAACTTACAGGTTCTTGTAATAAAGATAAAATGAATGCTACTATTCCACGGAAATTTTTCTGAACTGGAAATCACTGATTGTTTACCAATCTCTAATCTTTTAAAATAGCTAAATAAATTACTTAAGCACAGTTTCATGCACTATCAGTACATATTAGTACTAAGCATTTCCATGTTCTTGCCTATGGTCAGCTCATTCATTTCTTCTAATTTTCCTATTAAAATGTTATCTTCAAAATATACAAATCACAATTCTGCCTAATACATTTTGATTCAGTTACTTTATATAGAAGGTGATTTCTATTTATAGAAACAATTTTCCTTCTTAATTAGAAAAACAAATCAAGTCTTAATTATAACCTCATTGTGGGGAAGAAATGGGCTTTAAAGTGATTTTTTGCTTAATTAAGCAGAGGCCAGTCTTACATGTAAATATTCTTCTTTCCTGCAAGCTTTAGAGTTAATAATCTTAGCAGATTGGCAAAATAGACAAAAAGATAAATGGGGCTGTGGTCTCTACCAATCCTCAATAATGAAATCAGGTAGAGTTAAGAGTTTCAAGAAAAGGTTTGCCATAGGAAAAATAGAGTCTACACATGAAAAAGAGAAAACTTCTAATAACCAAATACAGTTGAACCTTGAACAATACAGGGGTTAGGGGCCCCAACCCCTGCCCCGCCCCAATGAAGTTGAAAATCCACATACAACTTTTGATTCCCCAAACATTTAACTACTAATAATAGTCCACTGTTGACTGAAGCATTACCAATAATATAAACAGTTAACACATACCTTGTTTGTCATATGTATTATGTACTATATTCTTAGAATAAAATAGAGAAAAGAAAACGTTATACCAAGCAAATCATAAGGAAGAGAAAATATATTTATGGTACTGTACCGTAAAAGAATCCACATATAGTGGGCTGGCATAGCTCAAACCCATGTTGTTCAAGGGTCAACTACATTTGATTAGAAATTTTCTCTTTTTTATGACCAAAACAAGGATATGACTGATACAACAACACACAAGGATTTTGAAAGTTCTGACCGTTCCCTCTTCATGCTCCTACTTATTTGCATTATCTGAAGGCTGCTATTGACGGGTTCAAGAAAAGACACGTAAGTGGTATATATTATGATGTGACAAATATAAAACATTAAAAAATCCATTATTTTATCTTTGCCTACAGTGAGCTTTCAAAGCTAATCACATACATCACAAAAGCTGACTTGTTTAAAGTCACTCTACTCTACTATATACGATAAACAAATTAAGAAAATAGTCAAGAAAACCTACCTTGAGAAATATCTTCTATAGCTCTTCGAATGCCTCTATCAAAAGCCCTAGCATCAGCAGGACTTTGAAAAGTAAGGCCAAATTTCTTGTCATCAATCTTCCAGTGGTGAAATGTTGGAGTGACCTTATTGTAAATGAGGTCTTTTTTAAGCATACATTCCAAAACCACCTGCCAAAAGTTAAATGCCAAAGATTACTATACATGTATCAAATAATCTAATGTAGCTCTTAAATACAAACTGAAGTGAGAATAAGAGCTATTATATTTCAGTAAATGCATTCCCCCCCACCATTAATATAGAGGTCTTGCTACTTAATCTACTTCATAAAGTCACTCAATACAGAAATTTTAAAATGGGATTAAAAAGAGGATTCTGGGAAGATGACAAAGTAAGAAGGAAACTTTCTCCCCACCTAGACAACAATTACACTGGCAGAATCTGTCTGATAGAACTATGTTGGGGGGCGCCTGGGTGGCTCAGTCGTTAGGCGTCTGCCTTCGGCTCAGGTCATGATCCCAGGGTCCTGGGATCGAGCCCCACATCAGGCTCCCTGCTCAGCAGGGGGCCTGCTTCTCCCTCTCCCACTCCCCCTGCTTGTGTTCCCTCTCTCGCTGTCTCTCTCTCTCCGTCAAATAAATAAAT
Organism: Phoca vitulina; assembly: GCF_004348235.1. Classification (NCBI taxonomy): domain Eukaryota; kingdom Metazoa; phylum Chordata; class Mammalia; order Carnivora; family Phocidae; genus Phoca; species Phoca vitulina. Next base: position 7,210,489 of record NW_022589723.1, on the reverse strand, counting down.
AAAATCTTAAAAAAAAAAAAAGAACTATGTAGGAACTCCTTAGTCTGTTAGAAGGTTTGCAACTCCCAAGGGAAGAGACAGACACACACACACACACACACACACACACACACACACACACACACACACAGTAAACTGGGGTTAATTTTGGTCAATCTCAGCATTAGTACAGAAGCAGCTACCCACCCCCCATGGCAGGGAGTTATGCACAACATGTTCCTGGAGCAGGTCGCACACAACTCACAGGAGCCAGAGTGGGTAAAAAGGACCCTGTCCTCCAAATATCGGTGATCTATGCTCTGATTACTGATGGCTGACTTTGATCAGAGAGGTGTAGACAAAGAGGAGGACAACCATAATTGTTATACCTTCCCTTACTGTTGCAAGTCCCTCCTCAACAGAAGGAAGAGATGTCCAGGTTATTTAAAGGATCAGCATCCTTTTTTATCTATCATTTTTTACTTTTTCCCATTTTGGGTGCCAGACATTAAAGACTAGGACATTCAAAAACAATTACATTCCTGGGGAAAATTAGAAAGTTACTATTCATACCCAAGGAAATACTCAAAAAAGACATGAGAAGACCTAAATTTACACTTCAGGCAGATCCTCAGCACAGAGACAACTTACAACAATTTAAAGGAAAAAAAAAAAGCAAAAAAGCAAATCTTGCGGAAGGGGGACAATCTGATTTCCAGAGTTAACACATAATTAGATTCATATGTTCAATGTTGAACAAAAAAGCTCAAGGCACACAAACAAACAGTAAATTCATTTTTTTTCCTTTTCCCACTGTAAGAAAAAAAGAAAATCAAGAGAAACTGTGCCTAAAAAAGGCATGGCAGATCCATTAGACCAAGGCTTAAAAAAACCATAAAACTGTCTTAAGGAGAAAGTTAAGAAAACAATGTACAAACAAAATGAAAGTATTAATAAAGAGATGCAAATAATGAATCATGGAACACTACATCAAAAACTAATGATGTACTGTATGGTGATTAACATAACATAATAATAAATATTGAATGAAAAATAAATAAATAAAATTAAATTTTAAAAAAAATCTAAAAAGAAACAAAGAAATTCTGGAGCTGAAAAGCACAATAAATGAAACAAAAAATTCACTACAGAGATTCAAAAGCAGATTTGAGCAGGCAGAAAAAGATATGTGAACTTGAAAATAGACAATAGACATTACTGAGTCTGAAGAACAAAAAGAAAAAGTTAAAGAAAAGCAAACAGCTTAAGGGACCCGTGGGACACCATCAAGAGGACCAACATAGGGGTGCCTGGGTGTTTTAGTTGGTTAAGCATAAGACTCTTGATTTGGGCTCTGTGATCTCAGGGTCATGAGATTGAGCCCTGTGTCAGGCTCTGCTCTCAGCATGGAGTCTGCCTGGGATTCTCTCTCCCTCTCCCTCTGCCCCTCTGCACTGCGCCCCCCCCCCCCCCCCAAAAAAAAAAAATTTAAAAAAAAAAAAAAGAATCAACACACATATTGTGGGAGCTACAGAAAGAAAAGGAAAAGGGGCCGAGAATATATATGAAGAAACAATAGTTTAAAACTTCATAAATTTGATGAAAGACATCAATATAAACATCTAAGAAGCTCAACAAACTCCAAATAAAATGAATTCAAGAGAGCCACACATCAGACAAAGAGAGAATCTTGAAAGCAACATGACAAACGTGAACCGTCACATTCAAGGGATCCTAAAAAAGAATATTAGCAGATTTATCTTTAGAAACTTTGGGGGCCAGAAGATAGTGGGCAGATATATTCAAAGTACTAAAAGAAAAAAAAGTCAACCAAGAATCCTTTATCTGGCAAAACTGTCCTTCAAAAGTAGGATAGAAACTAAGACATTCCCAGATAAACAAAAGCTGAGAGAATGTTACTAGATCTGCCCTGCAAAAAAAGCTCAAGGAAATCCTACAAAGTGAAATGAAATAACACAAGACAGTAACTTGAAGCTGTACGGAGAAATAAAGATCTCAATAAAGGTAAGTGCATGAGTATTTTAAAAAGCAGTAAAATTTTAACACTGGTTTGTAACTGACACATAGTAAACCTTCAATAAATAGTAGTAATAATGGTGATCCACTAATCCACAATACAATAATTGCTACGAAAAACTAGATCATTATTTATAAGAAGAGATTTTTTTAATAAAGAAGGAGGAGAAATTTGAATTATAAATAAAAGCACTCAGGAGCTCAAAGAGCTTATGGATAGATTCTGAGAAGCTAAAGTTAACAGATTCTAAAGGCAGTGAAAAATTTCAACCTCCAGTGTTTTTCCTTCTTCTGAAAGAAATTCTAGGGTATTTTATAGAGAGGGGAAAAGGAAAATGCCACAGTCACTAAATAACTGCAACTTCTGAAGATATATTCCAAGCTATTTTGGGAAATATAGAGCAAAACTCCCATCATAAAATTACTGGACTGTTTGCCAGAAGTACTTAAAATAGACCAAGTCAAAAATGGGTACAAGTGCATTTTTGTTTCATTAATAACAACTAACAATTTGGGAGAGCAGAGTAACATTAAATATGTACTTTCAAACTACTATGTACTTTATTATAGTTGCTACCTTACAAATAGATAATTACATGTTTACAAATTGTATTATCTAAGAATTAGTATAGTTGGTAACTAGACTTGAATGTTTTCACTAGTAACTTTCTGAAATATCTTTGACTCCAAGGAAAAATCATTTCATTTTTGAACTAAAAGTGCCAAATTCAAATTAGATTACTTCTAACCAAAATCAATAATTGGTATCTCAAACAGTTGCTTCACATTTAGTTTTCTGGATGATATAAAAGCTAGTATCCTTTATAAAGACACCAAGAAATATCAAACTATATTATTATCAAATATATAATTTTACTATCTATTAATAAAAATTTGTCTTTAATGCTATGTTCTGAGCTGAGTTGGATTTTAGACATTTTTAAAAAGGAACAGAAGGAACAATGGCAGTGTTTCTCACATAACAGCAGTTCAGCTACAACAGAAGGGAGGGAGCCAGCACCCTTTAAATATATGTATGTCATAAAGGAAAGACTGAGGAACTGCTCCAAATTAAAGGAGAATAAAGACATGTGAAATCCAAGTGCTATGTGATCTCATATATGGAAGGTACAAAAATGTTATAAGAACACTATTAGGTCAGTTGAAAAAACTGGAATATGGACTGTAGATTAAAGTACCATATTATGTTAAACTTCCTAAATAGGATACTTAAATTGTGACTAAGAAAATATCCTTGTTCTTAGGAAAAATACAGAGGTACTAAGAAGTAAAAGGCAGAATATATGCAATTTACTTCAAATAGTTCAGAAACGTGTGTGTGTGTGTGTGTGTGTGTGTGTGTGTGTGTGTACTGGGGGAGGGAGAGAGAATGACAAAACCAACATGGCAAAATGTTAAAAAATTGACATATTTGGGGAAAAAATTTGGTGTATTTGGGTAAAAGATGTACAGGAGATATTATACTATTCTTGCTAAAAGTTGACTCTTTGCAAAGAAATGAAATGGATAAACAAAAAAGGCATAAATGCAAAATAAACAGGGGCACCTAGGTAGCACTGTCAGTTAAGCATCAGACTCTTGGTTTCGGCTCAGGTCATGATCTCAGAGTTCTGAGATTGAGCCCCACCTCGGGCTCCATGCTCACTGTGGAGTCTGCACAAGATTCTCTCTTCCAGGGGCACCTGGGTGGCTCAGTCATTAAGCGTCTGCCTTTGGCTCAGGTCATGATCCTGGGGTCCTGGGATCGAGCCCCGCATTGGGCTCCCTGCTCCGCGGAAAGCCTCCTTCTCCCTCTCCCACTCCCCCTGCTTGTGTTCCCTCTCTCACTGTGTCTCTATCTGTCAAATAATAAATGAAATCTTTAAAAAAAAAAAAAAGATTCCCCTCTTGCCCTCAGCCCTGCCCTTTGCTCCCCTCTGCACACTCTTTCTCTAAAATAAATAAATAGTTTTTTTAAAAGTACAAATAAACATTATTAGAAATGAAAGTGGAACAAAACTGAAAGCACAGCAAAACTTTAGAAAGTAATAAGGAATGTAGTGTAAGATTTTATACCCCCAAATTTGAAAACGTAAGTGAAATAGCCAGTATCCTAGGAAAAAAAAAAAACTATAACTTAATCAATACCGATTGAAAAGTAAACAGAAAACCACTAGAGACCTATAACCATCAGAGAAACTGAATCAGTAGGAAGTAAAAATAAAAGTGGATAAGGGAATAGAAAATGAGATACGCTGTGATTCCTTCAGCACCTCTGAGAGATATAAAGACCATCATCAAGAAGACCATCCCCTGCAGAGAATTTAGAAGGGATTACTACCAGCAGAAATTGGAGAAAACTGTAGTCACTGACTTCTAATTAAGACACTGTTCTAACTCCTGGTGGCCGCACAAACAACAACATAAAACTCTTGGACACAGGCAATAACCCCTGCTTCCTTACTTTGCTCTTTCCCAAGCTCCCATAGGCTGTTAGATCTCTGAACTGCTAAGCTAAAACAAAACCTTAAACAATTCTCTTCTCCCTCTACTGGGTCTGTATAATTTGGAGAGGGGACCACACAACTCTGAAGGAGTCAATCTCAATGATCTGAGGATTTAACAGCCATGAATCTTTATTAATCAATTTATACAGCAATATTTATATAACACAAAAACCATTTAGAAAAAAGAATATTCAAAAACATAATGATAGTTGGAGAGCTTCAGCCTTTGAGCTAAATTAGACCCCCCCCCAAAAAAAGAAAGAAAGAAAGAAAGAGAGGGAGAGAAAGGATATAAAAGATTTGAATAACTTAATAAACAAGGTTAAACTTTATAAATCCAAACCTTTGCATTACAGTGAATTGAAGCCTTTCAAAAGGCTATGGACATTGGAATGAGAAAAGGTCTTAAATCAGTAACTGAAGTTCCTCCCAAGAAACTAAAAAAGAAAAACAGAGCAAGCAGAAGGAAGAAAATAATAATAAACAGAAACCAATCAATTGAAATAAAAATCCATCAAAAAAAATAGAAAGAAAATCAATGAAACAAAATGCTGTTTAAAGAAAACATTAACTGACAAATTAAAAATGAACAAACAAATCGTCAATTTCAGGAAAGAAAACAAGGGACAGCACTAAGGATCTTGCAGCCTTTAGAAGTATAATTGATATATTAAGAACAACTTTTCAATCATAAATTAGACAACTTAGAAGAAATTAACCAATTCTTTAAAAATCATGTATTATCAAAACTCAATCAAGATAAAAGAAAACCTGAATAGTCCTATAACCATTAAAGAAATTCAATTTGTAATTAAAAGCTTTTAAAGAAATCTCTCTATACTGAAATGATTTAACTGGAGAATTCTACCAAATATTTAAAGAAGAACTAACACCAATTTTACACACTCTCTCCCAGAAAACAGAAAAAGAAGGAACACTCCCCAATTCATTTTATGAGGCCAGTATTACCTTGATACCAACACCAGACAAAGACTAATACCAAAAAAGAAAACTACAGACCAATACCTCTCATAACTTAAATACAAAATTCCTTAACAAAACAGAAGCAAATCAGGGCATGTGGCTGGTCCATTCGGAAGAGAATGCAACTCCTGATCTCAGGGTCACGAGTTCAAGCCCCACATTGGGTGCAGAGATTACTAAAAAAAGTAAATAAACTTAAAAAAAAATAGTAGCAAATCAAACCCAATGATATATAAAAAGATTATACACCATGACCAAGTAGGATTTATTCTAGGCCACAAGGCTGGGTCAACATTCAAAACTTAATCAATGTAATCTATCATATCAACAAGCTAAAGATGTGATCATACCAATTGCCTGCAAAAAGCATTTGACAAATTTGAACACCCATTTATGATAAAATATATCCGCAAATCAGGAATAGAGAATTATCTCAATTCATTAAAGAGCACTATAAAAAATCCTGCAGCTAACATCTTACTCAAGGGTAGAAGACTGAATGTGTTTCCACTAAGATCTGAACAAGGCAAGGATGTACACTAATGCCATTCTTCTTGAACAAAGCACTGGAAGTTCTTGTCACTGTAGTAATGGAAAAAAAGAAATAAAGGCATTCAGATTGAAAAGGAAGGAATACAATTGTTTGTACTTGTATATGACATGATTGTCTACACTGAAAAAATCCAGGGAATCCAAAAACCTCATAGTTCAGCAAGATAACAGGATACAAAAATCAATCACATCTCTATACAATGAGCATGTACTAATCAAAATTATAAACACAATACTGTTTACAAATGCCCTAAGAAAAATGATACACTTAACAAAACAAATATAGGATTTACATGCTAAAAATCACAAAATGCTAATGGAAGAATTCAAAGACCTTACTAGAGACAAACCACATTCATGAATTAGAATATTCAACATATAGTAAAGATGTCAATTCTCCCCAAACTGACCCATAAGTTTAATACAACTCCTATCAAAATCCAAGTAAGGATTTTTGTAGACATAGGTTAAGATTATTCTAAAATTTATATGGAAAGACACAGACCCTAGAATAGTGAAAATAATCTTAAGAAAGAAGAGTAAAATGGGAGAAATCACTACCCTATGTACAAGGACAGGGAGGGCTTCCAAAATAGCTATAGTAATATAATGTGTGATACTTTTAGAATGGTGCTGGAAAAACTGGACATTCATAGGCAAAGAAACAAAAAAACCCCCTAGACCTCAGTATTATACAATATATAAAAATTAACTCAAGTTTGACCAAAGACTTAAATATAAAATGTAAATGTAAAACTATAAAACTTTTAGGAAAAAAAATCAGTAAGTCTTTGAGACTTAGGAAAGACAAGAGAGTTCTTGGACTTGACACCAAAATCATGATCAATGAAAGGAAAAAATTGATAAATTGAACATCATAAAAATTTAAAACTTTGGCTCTGCAAGACTCCATCAAGAAGATAAAAGAAGGGGCGCCTGGGTGGCTCAGTTGTTAAGCATCTGCCTTCGGCTCAGGTCATGATCCCAGGGTCCTGGGATCAAGCCCCGCATCGGGCTCCCTGCTCAGCCAGGGGCCTGCTTCTCCCTCTCCTACTCCCCCGCTTGTGTTCCCTCTCTAGCTGTCTCTCCCTGTCTGTCAAATAAATAAATAAAATCTTAAAAAAAAAAAAAAAGATAAAAAGAAAACTAAGGATTGGGAGAAAATATCTGCAAAGCACATATCCCAACAAAGGACAAGTATCTAGAATATATAAAGAACTCTCAGAACTCAACATTAAAAAAAACAAAACAATTCAATGAGAAAAAGAGGTAAAGGACCTGAACAGATTTTTCACTGAATAGGTACAAATAAGCACATAAAAAGATATTCAACATCATTAGCCATTAGGGAAATGTAAATTAAAACCACAATGAGTTCTCTCACTACACACCTATCAGAATGACTATAATAAAAAATAGTAACTACACAAAATGCTGGCAAGAATGCCTAGAAACTGGAGTGTTCATACACCGTTAATGGAAATGTAATATGGCACAGCCACTCTGGGAAAAAGTCTGGCAGTTTCTTACGAAACTATCATACATTCAACAATTGCACTCTTGACCATTTATTCCAGAGAAATAAAACTTAGATTCATAAAAAAAACCTTGTATATGAATGTTCAGAGCAGTTTTATTTTCAATAGCACAAAATTGCAAACAGCCTACATGTCCTTCAGTGAGTCGATGGTTAAACAAATTTGGTACAAAGACATCACAGAATACTAGCCAGTAATAAAAAGGAACAAACTATTGATACACTCAACAACCTGAATGAACCCTCAGGGAACAGCAGTGAATGAAAAAAGCCAATCCTGGAAGGTTACTTACTTATGATTCTAAATATATAACATTTTTAAAATTACAAAATTACAGAAATGGAGAACAGATGAGTGGTTGCCAGGCCAAGGAGGAGGTGGATGTGGTTATAAAAGAGTAACAGGAGGGAGGATTCTTGTGGTTACTGAATGGTTTTGATTCTTTTCTGTGGATGGTAAAACTGTATAGTTCTAAATACACACTGAAATAAGTACAAGTAAAAGTAGGAAAACCTGAATATGATGGTTTGTATCAATGTGAATAAATATTCTAATTGTGATTATACTATAGTTTTACAAAATGTTACTAATGGGAAAACTGGGTAAAAAGTAACAGGATCTGTTCATATTATTCCTTACAACAACAATTAGTAATCTATAATTGTCACAATAAAAATATCAATTAAAAAGTCTATGGAACATCTGCAAAACTAGATTTCAAAAAAAATGAGTATCAACTTCTGGTAGGGAAACCTGAGACATTAAGGACACTTTCTTATAATAAAGGACATCTCAAAGCAACAGCTAAATCATACTTGTGTCTGCAACACTAGAAATTCCATTAAATTCACAAGAAGCCGACATTAGCATCAACATTTAACATTATTTTCAAGTTCTAGCTAATGCTATACAAAAGGAAGATAAGTTGCATGAAAGAGCTTAAAGGATACCAGAAATGACCAAAAAAAAAAAAGACAAATTGTTTAGTGTTCTGAGTGAGCAAAGATATACCAATAAAAAAGGGTAAGGACGACTAATGAGTGGAAAACTAGTTATTAGCAGTTATTAAACTACATAAAACTAAAAGTAGTTAAAAAGTGAAATATTCACTTAGCAATCAACAGACAAACCAGTGGAACTGAGTAGGAACTGTAATGGATTGAATTGCATCCTTCTGAAATCTAGGAAGAAAAGCTCTCATCAGAAAATGAACCAGTTGGCACCTAGATCTTGGACTTTACAATAAATTTCCACTGTATAAGGCAGCCAATCTGTGGCATTTTGTTATGGCTGCCCAAGCAGACTAATATAAGAAGTCTAAATCAAACCATCATACTGTATTATATCATAAACTTCAAAAGTCTAGCACATAGAAGGCACTCAAATATCTGCTGATTAATTAAAGGAATAATATCAATCAACTAATCTATTAAAGGCATGCTACTATTCTATTTAGATTCATAAAGCAAAAGTAGTGAGGAAATATTTATAAAGTTAATAAAGTCAATAATTTGGGGTCAAAGAATTTGGGCTTTAATTTAGCTATCAGGGAGGTTATTAGCTATCATTAACAGTTTAATGGCAGTCGGAATGTAATGGAAGCGATGTGCAATATATCACAATGAGGTATAAAACAGAAACATGAAGCCAAGATAATCCTGATGAGCCTGACAGAGCAAATCAGCCAGTATAAATCAATCATTAAACAATGAAATATTACTTTAAAATTAATAATTGAATATTAAAGAGGAAGTATAATATAATCAGTAAAGAGAGTGCTGAAGGAAGTGTTAAGCTGAAGTTTTCTGAAAAGACAAAATAAAAGCAACCAGAAAGGTAATGTGGGACATACTCCAGATCTTAATTTTCAAGAAACAGCTATTGCATGGCTCTAGAAGAAAGTGAACAGAAATGGTAACAGGCAGGTTTTTTTTCTCTTCAAGGAATACTGGCAATATTAAAGAATTAACTGGTGTAAAACAACTGCTGGGAGAAAAGTCACAAAATTCATGGCTATCCAGAAAAGCCATTAATTGTACAATTTATTATCTTTTCTAAAGATAATAATGAATTGGTAATTTTGGACTAGATGAATGTTATTATCATTTCTTCCATTCCAGTCCTTCCCAGGAAAACTGTTTTGCCCAAGGTTCTTTCTCTAACTCAGTTTTCCTATTTTTCCATCTGTGACTTACCTGCGACAATAAAAAGGCAACTGTTCCTTCCCATTATCATTTCCTCAGGAGTAGCAAGCTGTCTGCCTACATTCTCTATTCCACAAAAACTTTTAACATGCTATCTTTACAGTTATGTAGTTAATGTAAACGAGAGGAAGGCATTTCCGTAAGTTCAATGCATGCTTTTGGTGAATCACAAATGAGTAATTCAGTAAGGCAACATCATGGAAAGGACTGCTTTGGGAAACAGGCAGATAAATTCAAGACAAAAAAAAAAGAGTAGTGACCAGCTTATAAGTTTTTTGTGTTGAGATAAGGAAACAGAATTGTCTCAAGGAAATTTTTGGAAACTACTAAATATCAGACCCAGGTTGTAGAAAATTCAATATAATAAGCAATACAGAAGCTAGAGAAAGTTAGGTAAAACTGGGCCATGAAAAATATTAGAAGCCTTGTCTGCAGTAACACAGGCAAGACAGGAGAAATGTACAGATGAAAAGAATGAAACAGAATCAAAAACAAAGAACATTTGTTTGAATAAATGGAAGAATCACTAATTCCTAGGTCTACAACTATTATTGTTGCACTATTTGAATCCATTCACCAAGTCCACAAAAAGTTCAAGATCTTACATAGTGTAGCATAAAATATTAGCCAAAATTACAGATTAATTCTACTTTAAGGATACTCAAGATCTGAAAATCCAAACATATAAACTAAAATATAAGGCCTTATCCAAATAGAAATCTTACTCAACTGTTACCTACTTTTTCTCAGTAAAACCTTCCTAAAGTTTTAACAAACCTCCCTACAAAAAACTCCCTACCTCTTTTTCCCTGATTTGTTTTTTCCCCTTAGCACTTAGAACTGTCTAGCATATTATTTTGTTTATTTATTATAATATTTCTTTGTCCCTCACCAGAATGTTGTCTTAAAAACTGGGACTTGTTTATTTAAATATCCCCAGTGCATAGAACAATGTCTAGCACACAGTAGCTACTCAATAAATACTTGTTACATGAAAGACTCACCTTTAAAAAGGGAGTATTCCCTTTTGATAATGTAGGATTCAATGAAGTTCCTTTAGTGCAAGGTAAGCCAAAAACTCATCACATACTGGAGACTGAAATATGAATGAGAGTGGTTTGAATGACTGACAAGAAAAATTTAGATTGGATTAAAAAAGAAAATAATAGAAGATAATGAAGCCAGAAAGAGTCTAGTGAAATTGGGAGAAAACTGGAGTACAAAGTGGTAGAGTAAGCACGACACTCTAAGAGCAAGGAAAGGGGAATAAAATAGAAATGACAGGAAATTGTAAAATTCCTCAAATAGAACAGTTTTGAGTAACAACCAGATCCAGGAAAGTAGGTTGCTGAAATGAAGACCAGAAGGTCAAGACTATGCAAAGAAAAGCAGCCAAAAATGATGATGAGGCTCAGATGTGGAAAAGCTGGCCATGGGAAGGAACTGCTACGGTCAATAGATGAAAATGAAAGCTAGAGGATGGGATCTAAATGGTACAGAGTGTCAACAGAGGGATGTATATACATGGGTGATAGAGTAATATCCTGTAAGAGGAGTAAGGAACAATAAAAATGCTGAACTATCTCTACTCCCACTCCCATTTTTCCCCCTAACTTTGCAGTATTATGGTGACTAGAACCAGTATCTTTCAAGAGATAGAGCTGCTGAATCCTAAGCAGAAAGTTAGTTAATGCAATTGATTTTCAGTGGAGGAAAAGTTCTGTAGAAGGACTGATGTTTCACAATGGAATAATTCACAGAGGCACAGTGGGAAAGGCTAAGCAGAAAATTGTTGTTCTGTACTTTTATAAAGTTTAATCCAAGGCAGAAAGATGATCCCTGATCTTCTAAGGTTTCCAATGGTGGAGAGTGGGTAAGTTTCATTTTTTAAAAAAGCCACTGCTATATTTTAACTACTTTATTTTCTTCCTAGAAAACAAACACTCTAATTTTGTTTTAAGCTCTACTATCTGGAAAGAAACCCCATTTTAAAAATGTGTCTTTTTAAACAACAGAACTATTATCATATAGGCATTTTAACTTTTTTTTTTAAATTTATTTTATTATTTATTTGACAGAGAGAGAGAGAGAGATCACAAGTAGGCAGAAAGGCAGGCAGAGGGAGAGAGAGAAGCAGGCTCCCTGCTGAGCACAGAGCCCGATGTAGGGCTCGATCCCAGGACCCTGGGATCATGACCTGAGCCGAAGGCAGATGCTTAACCATCTGAGCCACCCAGGCGTCCCGGCATTTTAACTTTTATAACCATTTTTATCCACAACCTAATTACTTATTAATCAAAAAAACAATTCCTTAAATCTCTGGCAAATTCTTAAAACTTGAAATGTTTCTTATTTTTCCTTTCTTCATTTTAATATTACTTTGTCACTCTAAGCTTATAATGATATCTATAACTTTGCTTTGACATAGCACAGTGCCTTTTTCCTTGTTTCCACAGAATGTTTTAAGTAATCCAGATGTTGTAAGAGTCCTACTTTATCTTTCTATACAGCCTACCCTATTTCTTGTTATCTTAGTATATAATAAGCTTTCAAAAGCATAATACCTTTAAATTAGTAAATTTGTAGTATTTTTATTGTCTACTACATAAAATTATTTTAAATAGTTATTTTAGAATCCCATAATTAAAAACTGTTTTTAGTAATATTTTAGCAAAATTTTAAATATTACTAATAGTTTATTCAGTACTCATAGACACTAAAGGTATATTATAATTCAGTGTTCAAATTTATGTATCACATGCAATTTAGCTAAAATGGTCAAATAATACAATCTATACATATGGTAAATACTCCGATAAAATGCCTATAAAGTAAGAGTGTCATATTAACAGAGAAGGGTCACTTTATCTAGTGAAAATTGAATTCAAAACAGAAAGTTCCTATCATGGGAAATGTGAAGCTCTACAGTGAAGATTATCTACTCAAATTAACAGTTAAATTTTAGTTAGCATTTTTAAAAATGTGATCCAAGATAACACTAGCTTTTACTGGAGAAATCAAGGCTGTAAAGATTTAGAAGGAAAGGGAGGCTAGAATTCATATAAATTAAAAAAAAAAAAAGCAGTTCTGAGAATCCATCCTTGTCAAAACTATTCCACCCATCCCCAAGTGTCATTATTACCTAATGAAAGGTAGTATATTTCATTATCTTGGGCTACAACACCAAAACCTGGTATTTCTTTTGAATTCCTTCTCAATCATCAATAAAGTATGAAAGTCAATGTAGAGCAGAACTTTCCAACTTTTTCCTCAGGCATGCTTAGAAAAATAACGATTGTAAGGCAACCTGGAAAGAGGAGGAACCGCTAGTGGTGAAGAGGCAAGCAGCCTGAACTTTGACCTATTCAGGAGCTCTAATTTAGAGTAGGAAAGTGTAGCCTGAGAAATAAATTCCACCTGTGTAAGCATCACAAAAACAGGCAAGTTACAGGTAAGCATTATAGGAAATAATTTCTGATCCTCTGAATGAAGGAATGAATGACCTCATTGCACAAAAGCCTGCCTTCCTGAAAAAATCCCAGTCAACCTGCTCTTTATCTGTGCTCCCTCTCTTGTAAAAAAAAAAAAAAAAGTGAACTATAACCCTTTGGGAAGTGTAACAAGACATTTTTAGTACAAGTAACTGTAAATCAAAGACTGGAAAAAGTCTTACACCAAAGTGCTTCTTTTACCTTTGAGAAAAGCCATCTTTCTTCTTCACTACTGTTAACAGTATTCTGACTTATACACACTCTTTAAAGTATTATCTAGTATTTCTTTATTAGCTACACAAGTGTTCTCAGATTACTAATTATCAATCCTTTCTTAAAGGGCACAAGTTTTCTTAGAGGGTATGAAAGGAAGGGATCTCACTTCGTTTCTATAATTCATCTAAGGTAGATGATTCTACAATGTGACTCACATAAAAAATGGGTACAGAACAGTTTTTACCAAATATCTTTTACATGATTAACTATTGCATGGGGATAACAGTTAATTCCAGTTTACTCACCAAGGATTTTAAAGAAAACCATCAACTTGGGAAGAACTTTGTGAAATTATAGACTTGACAGTCATAAGGTACTACTTCTTTTTTAGATAAATCATGAAACTAGAATCCAGAAAAATGGATTAAAATAAAACCAATCAAGGGGCGCCTGGGTGGCTCAGTCGTTAAACGTCTGCCTTTGGCTCAGGTCATGATCCCAGGGTTCTGGGATCAAGCCCCGCATCGGGCTCCCTGCTCGGCAGGAAGCCTGCTTCTCCCTCTCCCATTCCCCCTGCTTGTGTTCCCTCTCTCGCTGTGTCTCTCTCTGTCAAATAAATAAATAAAATCTTTAAAAAAAATAAAATAAAAATATCTATAGATAAGGACATTAATGATCCCAAAATACAGTGATAATGAAAAAGATATATACTTCAATTCTGTTATTGCTTCAGAATTATCTTGATCAGATGTGCATACCCAAGAAAGGGGGCCAAATAATGTGCTTATTTCAATATCCCTGTCCCATTTGTCTAGAGATTCCATAAGATTTTGCTGTTTTCAATTTATATCCATGCATTACTGCCTCTGCCTTTGATCACACAAGTCCCCATCACCTAAAACTCTTTACTATAGGCTAATCCCTACAAGAAAAATGGCAACCCTCCAACTGAAAGTAATTTTTCTTTTATGTCTACACAGAGATATACTTATCATCCATGTTTCACAAATAACAAGTTTCTTCTAGGCAAAATGGTCAGGTGAAACAACAGATGTTCTGATTCCTGGGTCAGCGCTTCTATCAGAAAAACCTATTTTCTTGTTGGTCTATTATGATTCTCTACCCTAGGATTAGGTTATGGGCTCAAATTAACTCCTGACATAATGAAGTAAGTTTTTGTGTGTTCTTTATGAATCCGTTTTATTCTCACTAACTTTATGTCAAAGCCACACTCTGAGTAACCACCTAATCCATCAATCTGAGGTTTCTCTGACCAGTTTCACTCCTAGTTAATGCAGACTTGGTCCCATATTTAATTATCCTAAAGTAAACTGTCCACCTTCATTAATGTAACTAATAATCTGTTTCACTCTGATTATTCCTTTTCTCTACTTCACATCTAGGTCATCTTTTCCTTGTTTTTATGCTTTTTCTAGCAAGGTTTTTTCTCCAACTCTTTCTCCATCTTTGACTTGTCTTCTCTTCTCCTATTTTTATGAAGCTAAAACATGCCTTAAATCTTCACTATTTCACTCAGTTCCTAAAATCTACAACCTCTCCTCCAACAACATTCCCATTATTATTAGCTCAGACAAGAAGCATAAACTCCAGGACAGGTCACCATAGGCTCTTTCTTAGAAGTTTACAAGGCTTATTTAAATAAGTGTTAGTATATGCCATCTACCATCTTATGCAAACTCAAAACCACCCTTAAATATTCAAACTTTTAGAGATGACATGCTAAATTTATTATATACACTTATGACTTCAACTGGGATTTCCTACAATCCTAAAACCACATTCTGGTTAATTGAGATACATTATCAGGAATGAATCATAAACTCAAAAAACAGAGTTGGAAAGCTTTCAAGAGGATTTAGGGTAACTCTCCATTTAACTGAGGCAGAAACTGGGGGACAGACAAGTTGGGCAACTTTCTAAATTACTAAAATAATTCAGTAATAAAAAATATCCAGAAACCAAACCAGAATTAAAAGTAGACTTATTCAAAATGTTCATGTATTGAAAGAATTATTTGGAACTTAAAACACATTTTCAATAGAAATAACATTATGGATGCTAACTAAATGGGCTTACAAACTAGTCCACAATTACATATTTAAAGGGAATTCTAGTTATTTTTAAGAGTCTTGGAAATTTTTGGCATTTTATTCTAATTCTGCTTCTAAGTGTATGCTTTCCTTTTGCTTGATGCAGAAATGACATTAACATTACTCAGCTTTTCAGGTATCCTGATTGCAGTTGGTTTTTGGCTCACAAATAAAAAAGAGCTTTCCACACTAATTAAAAGAGAGTAAATATCTAACATTACCAAAGTTTAGATTCAAATTTTAAAATACATAGAAGAAAACACTCATCTGGGTAGAAGACAGTAGTGTTAAAGCCTAGTCTGGCAACCAGGTAGTCTTATGAGCCTAGAATAACTAGATTAATAGAGAATGAAGAGAAAGAACCTGAGAAAACAGACTCCAGAGTAGGAGCCAGTAAAATTTTCTGTAAGGTTCCAGATACTTATGGTCTCTACTGAAACTACTCAACTTGTCATTGTAGTATGAAAGCAGCCAAAGACAAAATGTAAAAGAAAGGCTATGTTGCAAAAAACTTTATTTATGGACACTGAAATTTGAATTTTATGTAATTTTCATGTGTCACAAAATTTACTCTTCTTCAATTTTTTTTCAATCACTAAAAAGTGTGAAAACCATTTTTTTTAAAGATTTTATTTATTTATTTGACAGAGAGAGACACAGCAGGGAGAGAACACAAGCAGGAGTGGGAGAGGGAGAAGGCTTCCCGCGGAGCAGGGAGCCCGATGTGGGGCTCGATCCCAGGACCCCGGGATCATGACCTGAGCCAAAGGCAGATGCTTAACGACTGAGCCACCCAGGCACCCCACCATTCTTTTTTTTAAAACTTGAAGAAGTTTTTTGTTTTTTTTAAGATTTTATTTATTTGTCAGAGAGAGAGAGAGAGAGCGAGCACAAGGAGGGGGAATGGCAGGCAGAGGAAGAAGGAGCAAGGAGCCTGATGTGGGACTCCATCCCAGACCCTGGGACCATGACCTGAACTGAAGGCAGACACTTAACTGACTGAGCCACCCAGGGGCCCTGTAAAAACCATTCTTAACTCATGGGTCATACAAAAACATGTGGCAGGCCTGGATATTCCCGGTGGACTACAGTTTGTCAACCACTCTCCACTAGGGGAGAGTGAGAAAGAAGGAAAGGCAGATTGTACCTGGTTTAATAACTGGGGGGACTATACGTGAATTATATCTAATAAAAAATGTAGCTCCTTTCTAACACATATACATTCATGAGTCTCAGTTGCAAAGAACAGGCATATTTCACTGTCTTTAAGATTAAAAGAGCTTAGAAACATAATCATTGATCCTGGGCAAAAATCATTCTAATCAAACTTTAAGTAGATAATTCACTCTATAGAATCTTAAAATTATAGCAGTAGGTATATTATTCATTACCATTTTGTCCCTGAGTCGCTCTCCACGGATAAAAAAGTCAGCACAGCCATTCTCTTCCTGGTGAGGGACTTTGAAGACCGTGACGCAGCTTAGTCCACTCCCTCCAAGTGGTAACCATCCACCACTTGAGTCATCCCGGGTCATCACCACAGCTCGCACTCGTGCATAACTATTACTAAAACAGATGTAAAGATTAGAAATTAGGTTTTCTATAAACAAGAAACAGCCAAGCTGTCAGTCTTATTTGAGAAATCAAAGACCACATTAGTTAATGTGTGGTAACTAAAATGTTTCCTACTTCCATGACAGTCCACAAAGTAACCTACTTGAAAGAGGTAAAAAACCACAAACTAACTTAAAAGGTTAACCTTCATTTTGAAGACTAACCTTACAACAAAAGACTGCAGATCTTGTTTTTCAATTCATCATTTGAGTAGTTGAAGCACATCTGATTGCCATGGAACAAGTTATAAGGGACCCCAGAGACAAATATTGTCAAATTATACAGGCCACCATCAAACTTGTCTATTTATGTCCACCTGCTGCAATATAATCAGGACAAATTACTGCTATATTTTAGCACATTTAATTATGACATCTCTTAAGTTTCTAACATTTCTAGATTATAAAGTGCTGAAACAAACACAGTACAGAAGCCACATTTTTTATTTCTTCTAACAACTGGGAATCTAAATCACACAGATCATATAAAGACAAATGTTCTATTTCAAGAACTTATCAAGCAAATTCATCTACAGAAACTTTTCATGCTCTCTTTTTAGCAGTCTCTAAAGAGACCACATTCTAGTTCTAGCCAGAATCATGTCCCAATATTAACCACAACTGTTCTTTACGTAAAATCTGTGTCACATAAAGTAATATTTTAGATTACTGACATCTAAGCATTTTAGTTCCAAACTTTTAATATAATAATTATTAATGAAATCCTTTCTAAAAGTAGTATACCTTGATAACTTCTTAGAAAATTGTATTAAATATAACTTAAACTTGTCTTGGTTACTATGAATATCAACTGAGGTTCTATCTAACAGTTCTGTGCTACTTAGTGTCTCTGCATGTTCCAAGTGTTAGGTTGCCAGTTGTCATTTCTATTGTCCTAGTGCTTGTCTAAAATCTCCCCCTAGTTGTTTTTTTTTTTTTTGCTCTACATATTTATACTTTACATACAATAACATATTGATCTTAAATATAAAATTCAACAAATTCTGACAAATGTACACATCTCCATAACCAACATGATAATCAAGATATGGAACATTTTCATGACTCCAGAAAATTCCCTTAAGCCTCCTATCCATCAAATAGGTAACCACTGTTCTGTTTCTAAACAAATAATTAGCTTTTACTGTTATGGGCCTTCAGTACCCATGGAATCAAACAGAACCACCATTTGTACCCTTTTTGTCTGACTTATTTGACTCATTATATTGTTGTATTAGTTCACTCTTTTTTACTGCTAAGTAGTCCTTCACTGAATAAATACATCACAATTCACTTGTTTCTTGTATTGATGGGCATTTGGATTGTTCCTAGTTGCTGACTATTCTGAATAAAGCTGTTATATAAATATTCTTGTACAAGTCTTTTTGTAGACATACTGCTTTCATTTCTCTTAATACGGAGGAATGGAACTGATGGGTTACATACAGACAGTATGTTTAGCTATAAAAGAAATTTAACAAACTGTTTTCCAAAGTGGTTTTATCATTATACATTCCCATCAATAATGCATGATAATTTCAGTTGCTCCATATCCCTACTAATATTTGGTGTTTCCAGTCTTAAATTTTACTCATTATAGCGAGTTTACAGTGGCAACCCATTATGGTTTTAATATCAATTTCCCTGATGACTCATGGTGTTGAACAACTTTTCATATGTCCATGGGCCATTTATATGCCATCCTCTTTTTAAGTCTTTGGTCATTTTTTATTATGCTTATATTATTGATTTTTTATAAGTTCTTTATATATTCTTGACCCAAGTCTTTTGTCAGAAAGCTTAGTATACTTTTCAAGTGTCATTGTGTTGTGGTCGAGTGAGGAGTCTAAAGTCATATTTTCACAAGTTGGATCCTGACTCAGCAACTTATTAGTTGTGTGTCCTTGAGATAGTTACTGTATGCACCGTTCATAAATGTAAACAATGCCTGACACATAATAAACAATATGTAAGTATTAATTATTATCACTAAAACGAAGAATTAAAATTGTAGTAGTCATCCTGATAATTCAAAGCCAAGAAGGACCTGGGAAGAGATAAAATTTACAAAGTCAACCATAATTCTCTATTATTGGAGTCAAACTATCAAACTAATTCTTTAAGGGAAGTGCTACAAGTCTTCAGCTTTACAGGTTACTGTTCTAAGCTTTTTATTATTCAGAGGCTCTGATTCTTGTCTGGGCCCCGTTCTTATCAATCTTCAACTCAGAGAACCGGTCAGTATTCTATGAGTGCATACCATAAAAGCTGGTCTGATGGAAGTATCAAATTGGAGTCCTCCTCTTAGGATGGGCTGGAACCTCTACTATAAATAAACGTGACATGTATACCAAGAAGCCAGGGAAGCTTGTTACACTGAGAACCAGCTTGGAGGGATAGAATCAATACTAGACAAAGGTCATTTGGTTTGTCAAGAATTTAACCTAAGGATACCCCAGAAGCACAGCACATAACTTAGACGTATTAGGTTCAGATTAACTGTCTGTGAACTGAACTCATTCATTTAAAGGTCAATATGTTTGAAGTTCAGTGAAGTCACAAAGGTAGAACTTGGGTTAAAACCAAACTTCAAGTTCCCAACAAGCATTTAAGTATTTATTTTACTGTAAGATCCTGACTCTTCCTTCTTACCTAATTCTGTAAGTAAACTGGGAAGTTTAAGAATTTTATCCTAGGTTCTACAAGACTTAAAAACCCAAGGAGTAAAATAACCCATTCAGAAGCTCAGGGTATATTTTGACTTTAGAGTATGAGAGTAGTTAACCTCTTTAGGGCATAGACTCTTATTTTTTCATCTTCGAATTTTACTAATTCTCATTTACAACTGTATAATGCTTCTCAGCATATTTTATATTTAAAAAATATAAAAATGTCCATAAGTAAGAATATTAGAAAATATACAAAAATCCTAAGTAGTTATTTTAGGATGGTGAAGTTAGGTATTTTCACTTCATTTCTGTTTCTTCAAAATTATTTTATAATTAATATTTATAAATTAAAAGTGATTTAAGTATAGAACTTACATTTTAACTATGTCTTGGCTTTACTCAAGACACTGTAAAAATTTTTAAATGTTCTTCTTAACAATGTATGAATGCATTTTTTCAAAAAAGTATCCCTAACATAATTCTCTTTGCTAACCCAATTACTTTGTTTTCTACTTTATAAAGTGCCACCTAGAAGAGACGTATTGCCCTTTCTAGAAAAAATCAGATAAAACAAAGATCTCTTAAGTAGAAGAGTAATAAGGCTGCCTGATTCACTGTTCACTTTAACACAATAGAAGAAGTTTTAAAGCTGACCAGTAATTTATATACTTTTTTAAATCTCATGCTTTCATCTATACCAAATATGTCATTGTTTCCCTTATCTATTCAAGTCGATCCTTCAAGCTTTAAAGTATTCCAGGAGCTTATGTAAATAAATCTGTATTGCCCCTACTAGAGCCTTTGTTAGTTTATAATTTAACAACTCAGCTTCCAACTTTAAGACCTAAGACTAGAATACGTACCATAAAATTTTTCAATAAATAATAATGTGTGGGAGGGGGTTTTGTTGTTTGTTTTTAAAGACAGACCTTCCTTCCTGCCAAGGTTAATCTTTTCACCTGTGCTTTTAATTCTTATAATCTCTTTACCTTCAAATTGTTTTCTTTTCTCAAATAAAAGTAGTAACTCTTTTGTATAAAACATGCAACCTCACCTGAAGACTAATGGCAGCTCTTACAAACTGTCCTATCTGCCTTGCAGCATAATAAAATTTGTACCTGTAATCCCCTCCTTAGATAAAAGTGACTTTAAAGCAAGGAACCAAACTGTATTATTCTATTTAAAATAATAATAAACATTTTTCCCTGATCATGTAAACAACAGAAACCCATTCTAGTAAATGTGGAAAATAAAGAAAAATAATACTTGCCATCATAAAGTTAAAATTGGATCTTACTCTGTGTATCATATTTGTACTCTATTAGTCTATTAGTCTGAGACAACAGCTATTTATGATGACAATTTATTCTTATTGCTAAGAATGCAACAATTTCCCTCTTGAGCTACTTTAATACTTAGTTGAAAGGCACTTGTTCTCAGTGATTTATCTTAAAAAATCTGACAGTAACTACTTCTATAATTTTCTGAAATAGTTCAAACTAAAGCTCTATTCTTCCCTGTGGTAGTGGACTACACAATAACCACTTTTCAGCCTAGCTTTTATTCTAATGAAACGAAGAGGCTCTTATTGTAAAACATAGCTGGGTTTCCTTTATTTTATTCAAAATCTAAATTGTATCTCAACTGCTAATCTCTGATCTCATCTGAACATTTATATCAAATATATCCTTTCAGCTACAGTCAGCAAATTAGAAAACTAATACAGAAGTCCAGGTGAGAGGTAATGTTGGATTGGCCTTGGGTGATAATAATGGACACAAGAGGAATGAACTGATTTGGGTCTATTTCGGTGGAAGAGCCAGGAGGACTTATTGATGGGGTTAAGCAAGTGTTCTAAATTATCTAAAATTCTTAGTCACCATGACCTTTATTTTCTAAAATTTTCAACTGGTACTTCAGTAAAGTTAAAGGTAAAAGAAGAAGACCAAACATGAAGATAAATTTTGCCTCTCTTATATTGATCCATGTAGTTTCTTTTGAAATAGCAGTAGTGTATTACACATAATCCAGAATAACTCTAAAGCTGTACGTTATTGTATTTTGTGGTAAATTCCTATTATGGTTGCATTTTCAAATTTGCACATTGGCAAAAACATTTCCTATCAAATCAGGGTACAGTTATAGAAAATTCTACAAGCCCCAATAGTCTAATATGCAAAATGTCCTTGGCCTAAAAAATGGCCTTTTTTTCTGTTTCTTTTCTCCCTCGTTATCATACTCTTGCTCTGTTATTACCAAGCCTATTATATACATCTACCTAACTGTCTTCTTGCTCTCTTCATTCTTTCTATACTATCTCTAATTTTCAACTGAGTTGTCCTTCTATTGATTTGCATAAATTCTTTATATTATCAATGCTAATCCTCTGCCAGTTATGTGAATTTTAAGTATCTTCTGATCTGTGGCTTTTTTTTATTTTTGTAATGTCTTTCAAAGAACAAAGCTTTTCTTTTACCATGGTCAAATGTATTTCTTTTCCTTTATGATTTGTGCTGGTGACTTTCTATAAGATCTCATACATACCTATTTTAAACCTTTTACATTCTATTAAAAGATAAAACTTCCTTATCTTTTTAAAATCATTTCAGCACAGAATTCTCTACTTTCCCTGAAAGTAAAAAAGTCCTTAAAGTCACCATGTCTGGCAGAACAAATATTCATGTATCTACTGAATTACAGCCCATGACCACTGACCAGAAATTAAATCCAATTTGGTCTTTGTTTCTCAACTATACATGATTCTCTGTTTCCCCTGGGCACAGCAACCAAGTCTGCTATACATAGTGCTGATGAATTGAGACCTACCTTCATTAATTTCTTTTTGTATCTAGGGTCCACTATGGTCCAGAAAACTAACAGAAGATCAATTAAAGTGGGAAAAGGAGGCAGAAGAGGAGGTCAGAATCAGAGATTTGAAGATGCTATACTGCTTGGCTTTGAAGATGCAAGAAGGGGTCATGAGACAATGAATGCAGGCCTCCAGAAGTTGGAAAAGGCAAGGAAACGGATTCCCTAGATCCTCCACAAAGAATGCAGTCCTACCACTGCCTTGATTTTAGCCCAGTAAGATCTAGTTGGATGTCTAATCTTCAGACTACAATATAACAAAATTGTGTTATTTTAAGCCACAAGTTCGTAGTAATTTGTTATAGTAGCAACAGGAAACTAATACAAAAGATGAGGAGGGCAAACCTTCCTGAGGATATGAAAGCAATCCACATACAGGAGGAAAAGATAACTATTTTCCATTCCTAACTACAACAGTATCAAACAAAACTGCTAAAATACTAAAAAGAAACAAACAAAAAAACGTAGAATCCCTTAAGATTTGTTCAGTACAATAAGGATTTATATTCTTCCATAAGGAGGTATTTATAGTGACAAAACATTCCATGTCCTCAACAGTATATTTAAAGTATTACCATCCAGGTATTAAATATTATTTATTACAGAGACTGGGTATAAGAGAAAAAGGAAGCATTTAATAGAAGTAAATAAGAATGATATAGCATTTCACAGTGTAAGTACTTATTTCTCAACTATAAAACATACAGATGATATTCAGAAGATAACCACATTACCACCCATTCATCTATTCACTTATCCAGGGAGCATTTATTTATATGCTTCATATAGAGACAAAATTTAAAAGTTATGATCTCTTCCTAGAAGCTCATAATTTAGTGGGAAATATAAATAGTGGGATATGTTAACACAAAGTGGGGAGTACAGGAGATGACTAAAATTCACATTTGATGTGGTTTCTGAACAGAAGTATATCAGGTGGAAGAAAAGCTAATAAGGACATTCCATGGAGGGAGCATGACACAAGTACGTCACATTTAAGGACAACATTAAGTTAACTTACTGGATCCTACTGTATCAGGTCTTTCATACATGGTCAAGATTAGTACTCTATTTTATCACAATAAAGAGACCATAGGGTGACAATCTACCAAGGGAGTAGAATACTCTGATTTGTGTTTTTAAAAATCTAAGACCAAGAGCAGTAACAGAACTTGACTACATCAACCCTAATGAGATAGGTTATTTCAACATTTTACAGATAAGGATATAAAAAACTGAGTTTGATTATAAAGGTAGAGGTCCTGAATTACTTGTTTTGTATTGACAACTTTAAATTTGGAACAAATATTATTTTCCACATGGTAACCACCAAAGCATCACATGGCAATTAATAGCATTGTGTTTAACGGCAAGCCAGATTTCCTAGATTCCAAAGGCAGTTGCATCATTTAAAAGTTATAAACTTGGGCAAATTACTTTGCTCTCTGTACCCCCATTCTCCTTGTCTGTAAATGGGCATAATAACTATCTACTGCAGTGTTTGAAAACTGAATGAAGAAATGCAAGTAAAGTGCTTAGCATTTTACCTGGCTCACAGTTTGGTGTCCAATAAATGTTACTATTATAATGCCTTCATATATGAAATCAACTTTATAATGTTATAATATCTGCATTCTGAAATTGTCTAAATTTATCTCATTCTGTATTTATGATGGTTTTGTATAATAAACCCAGGAGATAGCTTTTTACTTTCAGTAAGAATTGTTAGCCACAGCTGAGTATCAAATATCAGTTCTCTAACTCTTCCACATACTGCTTACATGATGGAAGCACTTCTAACCGAGTCATAGGCATCTGGGAAGTCTTCCAGAAGAAGGAGAAATAAAACTAAAATCTAAAAAGGATAAATAAAGAGGTACTCACAAACTATCCCTTTAGAGTCAACAGTTCTAGGTTCTGCTAGACAGTATCATCAACCTATGAAAGTAGTTTAAAACTCTAACAACTTTGTATGTCCTATACCTTCTGGACCCACTATTGTCAATTCCCCCTGATTCCCTAATTACCAGCACTGATGACAGGATTTCATCTTTGGAAGTACTCTTGGTGTATGTTAGAAGAGCTGAACTATAAAAATATTCATTGTCAAAAAGAGACCAGAACGTAGAAGACAGGGAACCAATATTAATACCAGAGTTCGTAATGAGATAAAAGCATTAGAATGAAATATAGTAGTTTTAAAATAATCTTACAATAGGAAAGGCCTAAGATCCAGAGGCCATTAAAAAATAAAGGGACAAATTCAACTATACAAAATACATTCCTGTATAGCAAAAACACCACACACAATATAGTAAAAAAGGAGTGACAAATTGAGAAAAAAAAAAAAAGATACAGCATATATCTATTAGTTTTCTATTGTTGCCATAATAAATTACTGAAAACAGTGGCTTAAAACAACACCAATTTATACAGTTCTGTGTACTAGGAGTCCAAAAGGCTTCACTGGCTACAATTAAGGTGTTGGCAGCACTGCATTCCTTTCAGGGTAATACAGAAGAGAATATGTTTCTTTGTCTTTTCCAATTCCTAAAAGTCACCCACTTCCTTGGATTGTAGCCTCCTTCCATTCTCAAAGCCAGGAACATTGCTTCTCTCTCACCCGTCAGTCACATCTCTCTCTGACCACCATCCCACTGTCAGGAAAAGTTCTCCACTTTTAAGAATGCAGTACTATGTAGCCAGGATAAAAATGAGGAAGCTCTTTATAGTGTCAAGTGAGCTGATCTCTAAGTTTTATTAGGTTTGGATTTTTTTTAAGGTACATTAAGTATGTTTAGTATGCTATCATTTGTGGGGAAAAGACACATACACATATGCTTGCATATGAATAGAATCTTTACACAATAGAACTGATTAACTGTTTCTTTAGCAAGGGAAGAAGAGATACAAGAGTAATTTTCCTTTCATTAAATACTCCTTTACATTTTTTGAATTTTGTATTATATGTATGTATTATCCTTTATGCAAAAATGTATTTACCAAACTCTTTTTTTTTTAAGATTTTATTTATTTATTTGACAGAGAGAAACACAGTGTGAGAGGGAACACAAGCAGGGGGAGTGGGAGAGGAAGAAGCAGGCTTTCCGCGGAGCAGGGAGCCCAATGTGGGGCTTGATCCCAGGACCCTGGGATCATGACCTGAGCCAGAAGCAGACGCTTAACCGACTGAGCCACCCAGGCGCCCCGTATTTACCAAACTCAAACACACACACACACACGCTCACGCATGCACGCACGCACTTCTTGAAAGGGCTATGATCTCAAAATGGTACTTGTCTCTGTAACAAGAGCTAAGTCTTTGTACACTTGTCATTTATACAACAATGAATTTTTAGTGGAATGCAGATTGATTTTAACAGCCTTGTTGCCCTCCCTGATGTCAAAACCTGCCCCACCCTGCACAATGAATCCCTCCCAAGAACCTGAAAGAACCAGTATCACTGTTCCCACCTTTTTATAATGTATAATTCTCCCTAATAACAGAGACTTGTTTAAATATAGCCTAGCATCTCAGCCCTCTCCACATTCCATAGAACATCCCCACAAATTACATCATATTTATGTATTTCTTCTAAAGATATGGGGCTCGTTAAGGAAATAGGACATGCCTGAAGGAAGTTGGATATTCGCATGTTGGATGTACAAATAATGGGCATCTTTTTAAAAGATTTTATTTATTTATTTGACACAGAGAGACACAGCGAGAGAGGGAACACAAGCAGGGGGAGTGGGAGAGGGAGAAGCAGGCCTCCTGCTGAGCAGGGAGCCCGATGTGGGGGCTCGATCCCAGGACCTTAGGATCATGACCTGAGCCAAAGGCAGACACTTAACGACTGAGCCACCCAAGTGCCCCTCAAATAATGGGCATATTATGAAGAGATACAAACAGAGAAGGTGAAAGGTAAGGGAGGGAATTCCTTAGTCTTCCTAAGTCTTGCACCTAAGATCAAGGATTTGAGAAGGAAAGGCTTGAGAGGGATTCCTGGGTGGTAGAAGAATGATTTCTACCCTTTGAAAGCAGACATAGGTTTAGCAGAAAGGTATTCTTACAGACTCCAAGGTGAACATGAACATCTCTAACTTGTAATACATTATCTAGTTATATTTCTTACTTTCCAAAAAGTCTTCCCTGATGCCTATCATTAGGTTAGGTATGTCTTATAAATGCTTCCATCATGTAAAGTGTGAGTAGAAGACTCAAAATAATTCATACTTGATAGTTAGGTATGGTTAATAATTCCTATTTTAAAACAAAAGGGGACACTGATTTAGGTAAGGTACATGATATCCTTGTATGTACCACTACGTAATTACATGAGAAGTTCCTTTCTACAAGTAGGAAGGCATAGTAATCTACTTCTCTTGTTTCTTGGTGCCTTTAGTAAAATTTTATTGCCTGATCTTATCTGTGCTACCAGAAATATTAATGAAAAATGTGTGGGCTTATGACTAAGATGAAGTAATTCTCATCTAAGTGCATCAGGTCAATACCAAGAACATTTGGTGAGAGATTACCGCTCTTTCTGGTCAGGGAACAGACGCAGGGAGATTCAGATGGCACTCATGAGGAAGTAATTCTTTCACTGTCAACATAAATGTTTTCATTAAGAAATCCAGCAGAATCCTTTATATTTAGTACCCCCAACTTTTGAATATGTTGCCAATCCTTCTATATGGTTTTGTACATGTAACCTTATTTAGTAGAGGTGATGAGCATTTACTTTTTCAAATGCACCTGGAAGCAAGTATTGAGAGTGAAGTTTTACCCATGCTGAGAATGTATACAGTGCCTTGGCATTTAATAGCAAGGAACAGAGGAATAATGAGGGTAAGCTGACAACCCTGCATATCTAGGATGCCAATTCTTCACTGATTAGGCAAACAAGCTGAGGATGCTAAAAAGATATGGAGTCAGTGGCAGGGACCAAAATTAATCAGCAGAATAATCTCGAGAAAAAGGAAATATCTCTCCATACAGTATTTAAAAAACCACCAACATGAATATCTGATAGTCCTGGATATGCCCAACATTTGAAAGTCCTAGGAGTACCTCCATAAAATAAGGTATTTAATAAATGCCTGTATAATTGAATCCAGAAATAAAAAAGAAAATCAGATGAAGAAGCATGAAAAATGCTCAGCAATTCTTATAAATACCTATCAAGAGTGCTTTTGGAAAAAAGCAGACAGCCCAAGATCATTTAAACACTTAAGCAAATGAGAATCTAGTCAAAATTTAGGAGTCTTCAATGATGTAGGTACATAATTATACAATGTTAATAATACTTTATCCTATAGAAGGAAGTTTAGAGGTTCTCTAAAAGTGCCATACTAGTCTGAAAATAAGAAGTATAATAGCAAATAGCTAATCCTAATTGTGTAACTGCAGAACCTCTGAGAATTTTAGACATTATTCCTTCCAAATGCAACATAAATGAATTCAATTTTCACTGAAAATGTAATACCCTACAGCAGTGTGGTCTAATAGAAATATAATGCAAGCCATATATGTAACCTTTAATTTTCTAGTAGTTATTAAAAAAGTAGAAAGAGTAAGCTGACAGTGAAAACACCAGAGAAGGTTAGCTTCAAGGACCCATCCCTCAACAGAAATACTAAAAAGCAGAGCAAATAATTAGAATCAACTTTGTCAGAACTCTAGAAAATAGTCAAAGATTTACAGCGACCAAGCAAATGTTAAATCTAAGGGCAACTTGAGAATGGTAGGAAAGCTTTGTGGCACTTGCCCTTGGTCTAACCCCACTCCCTAACCCCACCCTCAGAGGTGGTCTGAAACATGGCAACCTGTGTTCTCAGCATGGGATCCTGGTCCCTGGTTCTGGAGAAAGCAGAGCCAACTTCAGTCTCAAAGAACTGCATCTGGAGCTCTGTGAAGGACTGACATAAGGTGCTTGCATTCCCTAAACACATCGTAAGGCAAATGAACAACCAGCTGCTGCCAAGGGCAAAATATTACAGATGGCCAGTAATAGATGTACCAAGAGCCTGGGAGGAAAAGCTGGGAGAGTTTCTTTAGGGAATTAAAGCAATCAAAACTGATGTTATAGACTGGGGAATTTAGAAAGCCACATGCACAGCCAGGACAGAGAAGTTCTGAAAGACTCTTAGTTTTTATCTTGGGCTGACCTCTAAGCTCAGCACAAGTGGGAAGTAAAGGGTAAGGCAGCTATAAATGGCTTGGCTAAGCACTGAAAGAGTGCTATGATACAGAGATAATATGTTAAGACTGGAAGAGGTTTTTTTTTTTTTTCTGTTTTTTCTTTCTTTCTTTCTTTTTTAACTCCTGGAGCTCAAGGAAATCTCTGTCAAAACATGAGATGACCCCAGGTTTTAGGAAGAGAGACTTCAGAGACCACACATGGCAAAGAATAAAGACTTTAAAGTTTAAAAATTAAACAACTACAGCCCACAACCAGCAACAAACCCTGAAGAGTGGAAGAATCTGATTTCCAGAGTTATTACATTGTGATATTCAAACTGTTCAGTTTTCATCAAAAATTTACAAAGCATAAAAGAAACAGGAAAGTCTGGGCCATTCACAGATGAAATTAACAGAAACTGTCCTTGAGGAAGCAAAGACATTGGACTTACTAGACAAACATTTCAAATAAACTGTCAAAAATACACTCAGAGTAAAGAAAATCAAGAAAATGATGAAAATGAGGTATGAGCAAACAGAAAATATTAATAAAGAAACAAATTATAAGGGGTGCCTGGGTGGCTCAGTCAGGTAAGCATCTGACTCTTGGTTTCAGCTCAGGTCATGATCTCAGGGTCCTGGGATCAAGCCCTGCATTAGGCTCTGCACTCAGCAAAGAGTCCACTTGAGGATTCTCTCTCTCCCTTTCTCTCTGCCCCTCCTCTCTCTAAAATAAATAAATCTTAAAAAAAAAAAAAAAAAAAAGACACAAATTATAGAAAGGAACCCAACAGAAATTCTGGAACTTAATATAGTAACTGATATGAGAAATTCAGTAGAAGGTTTAATAGCAGGTTTGATCAGGAAGAAGAATCAGTGAGCTTCAAGGTAGGTCAACCAAAATGATCCAGTCTGAGTTGGAGAAAGAAAAATAAAGAAAAATGAACAGAGCTAAGAAATCTTTGAGGCACTATCAAATGTACCAACATACACGTAATAGAGAATCTCAGAAAGAGAAAAGGGAAACAGGCAGAAAGAATATTTGAAGAAATGAAAAACCTTTACAAATTTGATAGAAGACATAAATCTACACATCCAAGAAGTTAAACTCCAAAAACAGATAAACCAAAAAAAAAAGTTTTGAAACTGAGACACATCATAATCAAGCTGTTAAAAGACAAAAAGTCTAGGGGGGCGCCTGGGTGGCTCAGTTGTTAAGCATCTGCCTTCGGCTCGGGTCATGATCTCAGGGTCCTGGGATCGAGCCCCGCATCGGGCTCCCTGCTCAGTGGGAAGCCTGCTTCTCCCTCTCCCACTCCCCCTGCTTGTGTTCCCTCTCTTGCTTTGTCTCTCTCCTGTCAAATAAATAAATAAAATCTTTAAAAAAAAAGAAAAAAAGACAAAAAGTCTTGAAAGCTGCAAGAGAAAAACTACTCATCATATACAAGGGATTCCCAATAGGATTAGCAGCCAATTTCTCATAGAGAACAATGGAGGCTAGAGGCAGTGGAATGATGTAAAGTGCTGGGGTAAAAATGTCAACCAAGAACTCTATCCTTCAAAAATGAAGAAGAAATTAAGATAACTAAAAAGCTGAGGGAGTTGCCACTTGCAGATCAGCTGTACAAGAAGTGCTAAAAAGAATCCTTCAGAATGAAATAAAAGGACACTAGACAGTAATTCAAAACCATATGAAGAAATAAGGAATTGTGGTAAGGGCTACCACATAGGTAAATATAAAGTCATCATTATTCTATTTTTGGTTTGTAGATTTTTGTTTCCAATAATTATAAATCTATATTAACGGGCACATTAATGTATGAAGATGTAAACTGTGACAATAACAACATACAGTGGACCTGTATAGGAGTACAGCTTTTATGGGCTATTAGAGCTAAGCTAGAATCAATTTAAACTAAGGTGTTATAAATTTAAGATGTTAACTGTAATCTCCTTGGTAACCACTAAGAAAATATCCAATATATATATATAGATAGATATAGATATAGATAGATATATATATGTGAGAAGAGAATTGAAAATACACTACAAAAAAATTAAATGCACAAAAAGGAAAAAAGAGGAAATGAGAAACAGAAGAGGTATAAAATATACAGAAAACAAATGGCAAACAGGCAGAAGTACTTCATTATCAGTAATTACATGTAAGTGGATTAAACACTGCCAATCAACTGGCAGACAGGATTTAAAAAAAAAAATCATCCAACCATATACTGTCTACAAGAGACTCACACTATACATTGTCTACAAAAGACTGACTTCACATCCAAAACTACCAATAGGTTGAAATGAACAGATGGGAAAAAATATTCCATGAAACAATAACCAAAAGAAAGCTGGAATGGATATATTAATATCTGAGAAAATAGTCTTAAAGTAAAAAAAAATTGATACAAGAGAAAAAGGTCATTATATATTGATAAAAGGGCCAATTCATCAAGAAGGTGTAGCAATTATAAATATACATGCACCAAACAGCAGAGATCCAAACTATACGAAGTATACACTGACAAAATGAGGAGAGAAGCAGATCTGCAATAATAGTTGGGGACTTGGATACCACACTTTTAATAATGAATACAACATCATCTATAAAAAACAATCAAGCATTGATATGCAACAATGTGCAACCTCACAAAGATTACTCTAAGTTAAAGAAGCCATACACAAAAGGTCACATATTATATGATTCAATTTACATAAAATAACCAGAATAGGTAAATCTATAAATAGAAAATAGGTTGTTGGCCTGCGGGTTGGGGAGTAACTGCTTAATGTATATGAGGTATGTTTTTAGGGTGATGAAACTATTCTGAACTAGATAGAGATGGTGGCTGCACAACACTGTGAATGCACTAAATACCATTAAATTGTACACTTTGGAACAGTTAAATATGTGATTTTTTCCTCAATTTAAAAAAAAGGAAAAGGAGGTAAATAATAGTATATTTTAATTAATCCAACATATCCAACATAATGTCATTTTAATAGATACTCAATATAAAATAATGAGAATTTTCCACTTTTTTCATACCTAAGTCTTTGAAATTTGGTGCACATTTTATACACAGCACCTGTTGATTCTGACTAGTGCTCTATAGTCATATGTAGCTAACAGCTACCACGTTGGACAGGAAATCTAACAAAAAGATTATAAAAATAACTTGTCAGGTGAGCATATATTGAAAGAAGACATTCTTAAAATCTGGAATGCTCACTTTCTCTCATACAACACTTGCAGCTAATCCCCAATGCCTTCTCTTTGTTATAAACTGAAGTAGCCACCAAAGAAATAAATATATGCATATTTCTACCTTTCATTTTATTTTCTCTTCTGGAATGCTCTTTACAGCAATATAAAAGACCCATAGTTAATGCTCATCTTAGCTCCTAGAGGCTATAAAGGCTTCTTCTTCTGGTGAATTTGGAGAATTTATAATCTCTATCTTTCATTATGCAGTTACTAGTTTTGATTCCTCTAGCTTTGCCTTGTATCATTTAGCTTTAACCATCTCCCATTTACCACATCTTAAATTTCCCATACCACACAGTGCCTTGTATAGACGAAGAACTTGATTTGACATTCAACATCTTCCTGTTCCATCACAATTCTATTCTACTACAACTAATGAACACTATCTCATCTGCAGGTCAGGATAAAATCAAAAGAACATCTGCAACATCTACCACACAATGTGAATTAGCTACCTAGCATCTTTAACTCAAGAAAACATACCACAGGAAACACAGCAGAGCAACTTCAAGACTCCTCTTCAGCAGGAGTCCTCATAGTGATTCAGAGGCTATTCTTTAGCTCCTTAACTGATAGTTCAGTTGTAAGGGAATAAAACCCTATGGGTATGAAATTATGAGCGTATAGAATCATTCCTGGCTTAAAAGCTCCAAACAGGAACCAAAATATATAACAGTACCATGGACATAGTTTCTTGGAAGTCCAAAGGGATATACCCAGGTAAAAGAATACACCATGCTCAGGGCAGAGTAAAGCTCTGGCTCCCCACCCATTATATGGCTCATTCGCAATTTTCCCAGTCCAGATGCTGTTAACCAGTCAGCAATACTGCCTAATAACACAACTCACATTCCACTTTCATCAGGATTCCAGAGAACCCGAGCTTAAAAAAATAACCCCAAATCATTTTCCATAAAGAAGGAGAATGGAGGGGCACCTGGTTGGCTCAGTTGGAAGAGTATGCGACTCTTGATCTCGGGGTCATGATATCCAGTCCTACACTGGGTGTAGAGATTACTTAAATAAATAAAACTTAAAAAAAAGAAAAGGAGAATGGATTTGTTTAAGTTTTTACTATTATCTAAGATTAACTGCCAATTAGATGAAGACACATTTACATACATATTTTATTTAAAGAGTTAGTGTTTGGTCATTGTAATTCATTCTATTACTATCAGCTATCAGAATATGGATATTGCCTCATATATAATTTATTCATTATAATAATATTCTAACTGTATAAGTAAAAAATGACCTTAGTATTACTTACACATATATTTTTTAACAATCTGAGTTGTAAATCTGAAAAGCATTGCTGCCTTTAACAAATAAGACATACTCCAACAATATATCCTCTAAAATCTCACTGATAAGGGGAGAAAAAAATTCTAGTAGCATCTCATTTAAAAAGCGGACTGTGGGGGCACCTGGGTGGCTCAGTCGGTTAAGCATCTGCCTTCGGCTCAGGTCATGATCCCAGGGTCCTGGGATTGAGTCCTGCATTGGGCTCCCTGCTCAGTGGGGAGTCTGTTTCTCCCTCTCCCTCTGCCTGCCACTCTGCCTACTTGTGCTCTCTCTTTGTCAAATAAAATCTTTAAAAAAAATTTTTAAGTAATATAAAATAAAAAGTGGACTGTGAAGGAACATTTTGAAATAACATCAAATATGTACCTGGAGTTGTGGGGAGAGATAGCAGGAGAGGAAGTTTACAAGACCTGTCAGTCAATTTGTACTGGCACTAAGTAGATTTTAAAAGTGGAAAGGCAGGACATATGCTCCTCTGAATCAAGCATTCTGAGGAGAAAATCTGGCAGCTGACAATGAACCAAAAGAACAGGGATCCCTTTGGGGACCAAAACAGACACTTGATAACATTTCTCCAATTAAGATTAAAATAACTTAGATTCAGTTGCAGAGCTAGTTTTTCTTACGGTGAGATTTCCTTAAACCCTCATTTTTTCCAGACCCAATTACATAGATAGTAAGTGATAGAGCCAAGTAGTCAAATAAAGGTCTGAATAGAAAGCCTCTGCTTTTTATCATCATTTACAATCAAACCAATGCATGGTTGATATAACTCACTGATCAAAAACAGTATTCACACTTAAGTATACGTCTACTCTAAAAATAAATTTTTATCTCAAGGTTCCAAGAAGCTTTAGAATTCTCATAGAATAAGTTAAGGTGCTATCTATTTCTCTTGCCACATGTCCATGTACACACATGTGCACACACAAACCCTGCCTGCATGTGGACACAATACACAACTGTCAGTATGGAAAATTTAGCAGGATTCCTGCTATTATGCTATTTGAAGTGTACTGACAATGCTTCAAATCAAAAGTGTTTAATTTTTAAATAAAGGTGACTTCATTTTAGAGTTGGCTCTAGGGGCGCCTGGGTGGCACAGTTGGTTAAGCATCCAACTCTTGGTTTCCACTCAAGTCGTGATCTCAAAAGTTGTGAGATGGAACCTTGCCTCATGCTCCATACCCATCGCAGCGTCTGCTTAAGACCTTCTCTCCCTCTCCTTCTGTCCCTCCCCCACCACGCTCACTCGCTTGTGCTCTAAAATAAATAAATAAATCTTTAAAAAATAAATAAAGTTGGCTCTGGTTAAGATTCCTTATTTATCTCCCTCACCCCATTAGCTCCAAATACACAAAATCCTCATAGTTACAGCAGAAATGGCCTCTTCTCAGAGTTCAAAAGTCCTGGAATTGAGTCTTATTGTCTCTGATTTGTTTAGCTTGGGTTACTAGATAATTCCTAAACAAATCACACCTATGAAGGGTCATGCAACTCAAACCAAAGGCCTCAAAGTAAAGAAGGGATGATTCTCCCCAAAGAGTAGGGAGCTCTTCTTTTAACAGAAGAAGAATCAAGTTACAGTTGGCAAACTAAAACAAAAGATGGCCATTACAAAGGAAACATGGGTGTGGATTCAAGGTAAAAAAGTCACTTAAAGTAGGTGGAACATGATGAAAGAAGACATAAGAGTATGCACTGTATATGTTATTCTTGTGTGAGTTGGAAGATTACTGAAGATGACAAAAATTAGACTAAACAGGAATCTTACTGGTCAGGCTTTGCATATTCAAAAGGAACTATTACAGGCTTCTGTGCCAGGGGCATATCATTAAATTGGTATATAAGAATAATTTTATTAAAAAATAGGATCAGGAAAGCTTGGAAGAGTCAGGAAGCAAAGACAGAAAGGCAGCTAGGAAGATGCTATCTGAATTCAAATATTATTTCAGTAATGAACCCTGGGAATACAGCAATGTCTTTACAGATAGAAGTACAAGGCAGAGTCTTTGATCTATTCATTTAAACAAAACTCACAGAACAAATACTATGAAAGAAACAGGGAATACAAAAAATATAGGAGTCAAAGATAATCTCCAGGATTGGAAACTTGTAAAGATTCAGTCTAGTGGTGCTGCATGCAGTGTAAGGGATGTAGAAAAAAAGTCAATCTAGCATCAGAGTTCCGTTGTCAAGTGTAGTAAGAACATTCAAGGGGAATAACTAAAAAGGCATGGAGAGCATAAGTAATTCAACAGTTCCTAGCACATAACAGATGAAAAAAAAATCAAATAGATGGATGGATGGATTGGATGTCTTTCACAAGCCAAATAATATACTGAACAAAAAGTATCCAAAAATGAATAAGACACAGTCCTTGTTCTCAAAGAATTCACAATCCAACTAACTAGAATAAATAATAAGGGAAATGATTTTTTTAAACAGCCATTAGGGTTCAGAGGAACAAGTGATTAATTCTGGAAATGGAGCTTCGAAAGTGAATCTGAAGCCTTCATAAAAGATAAGTAGAATATGCTACTGAGACTGAGCTTCGGGAGAAATACCCCTTCTTTTAAGAAAGAGAGGAGTCAGTGATTGGGGTCACAGTACTTAAGGTAGGCAGGAAATTTTGAGGAAGAAAGTGTAAGGAAAGCCAAGACAATGACTTCTGTCTTAAAATATGAAAGATAAGCCTAGTTTATTGAAAGTATGATTTGAATGCAAAAGTACTAATGGATTGATACAATTAACTGTGGAACACTCATTTCTCCAGTAACAGAATAATTAAAGTAATAATTCAGATTCTGTTGATATCTCTTTGTTAAATCATATCATTTTAAGATAGTCTGCCTTTTATAAAGGAATAGCTATAAAATAAACGTTTGAATTTTCTGTCTCTTCTCCTTTCACAAATGAGACTCAGATTCAGCCTATACTGATAACTGTAACATAGGTCTTAAGCAGGAATCAAAAACAAACCTAAATGAGCAAAGACTACTGCTTTTAAGTGTGTACTTGCAGTGGTGGAGACTGGCATCTAAAGGGAATACTTAACACTCCACGCTCTACTCCAGCAGCTGCCTTGTAGAAATGCAGGCTCAATATTATGAGAATATTTTGATCTTTTTTAGAGAAGCTGGAAATCTTGCCTATATGAAATCTGAATTAAGTACTGGTTTATTTATGTGTGGACTAGTTTTACCTAAAGTTTTTATCTTCTGTCTTAGACAAATAACTATTCTTGAGTTCAAGTGAAATATAAATTATGTTTATCCATTTTTACCACTACACTTCTCTTTCTTTTTTAAACCAGAAAACTATACATAAAAACATAGCATGTTTTGGGATCTCCTCAACAATGCAAGCAACAAGAAAGAGCGATTAACCAATCAGTACTTTATTCTTCACTCTTTAAACTGTCACTTAATACATTTTCATTTTAAAGAGCTGAATACACTTCGCTCTTAAATATGAAATAAGAAATTTGTATAATCTCAACAAATTCATTTAATAATAAGCACACAGGTAACCAGGAATCATGGACAAACTTGTTCTAGATAAAAATTCCATTGGTTCAAAGATACCCAAACTCACGTCTGAGTACTGGCTCTGAGTATTATCTGGAGAACTTTTAGAAACAGATTCCCAAGGTCCATTCCCTGATTCCTAAGGGATGAGACTTAGGAAATCTGTATTTTAATTTTCTGAAGTAGTTCTGATATGTAGCTGTATTTGGGAATAACTACTTATTCAAAACTATAAAAACTTATTTTTGAATAAATTAACTGAAAACCTGACACTAAAATTTTATCCAGAATTTTTTCTTTCCTATCACTTCAGGCAATATAGACAATTACTCTTGTCTTATTATAATCTTAAAAATTAAATTCCAAAAGAAAGCACTAACACAGGAACTCAACAGTCAAAGCAAAATCATTCATTTAAGATAGCTTGGCAACCTAAAATCTTTTAGTAGCTCCTTACCATCTAAGACTCTTATCTCTGACTCCTCCTAGCTCATTATCTCCAGCCACAACAGCGTTCTTTCCACTCTTAAACAGCTTCCCTCCACCCCAGAGTCTCTGCATTTGTTTCCTTTACTTGGATACTCCCCTAAGACATTCAGAGACATTAAGCCTTCCTCCCTAAGTATAAATATAAGCTAATAAGAATCCTCCTCAAAGTGGATTCACCCAATCTAAAATAGTCCCAATAGCCAGCTTCCCTCCATAAATTTTTAAAAGATTTTTTATCCATTTGAGAGAGAGCGAGCGTGTGCAGAGCTTGGGAGACAAAACAAGAGTGGGGGGAAGGAGTAGAGGGAGAGGGAGAGGGAGAAGCAGACTCGCGATGAGCAGATGAGCAGGGAGACTGACTACTCGACAACGTGGGGCTTGATCCCAGGATCCTGGGATCCTGACCTGAGCCCAAGGCAGACGCTTAACGGACTGAGCCACCCAGGCACACCCCCAATCCTATTTTATTACACTCTCTATTTTCCCAGTTTCATTCTCCTCATAATGCTTACAACTATCTGAAATTATCTTATTTACTTATTTCTTTAGGTATTTATTGTCTGTCTCCTATTAACAGAGTTTATGTTCCACATAAGCAGGGATCTGTTTTCCTTACTCACTATTATATCGAATAGAGTATTATTGGAGATATAGCAAGTGCTCAATAATGTTATGTTATTGTTGAGTAAATGAACAGAAAAAGTATACAAATTCCTAATCTTGCTCTTAATTGTGCTATATGAGCACAAAACAAAACAAAAAAAGTGTTTTTATAAAGTCCTAAGCAAGATTAAATGTTCCACCTTCCTCCTTGGAGCTCCCTTCCTCCAGAAATAGTCATTCCTCTGTATCCTTTTGGTCAAGTAATTTTGACTTGGGGTAGATAAACATAAGAGACTCCAGAAGCAGCAACTCTAGTGAAATAGAGAGCTATGAGCAAGTACAGTCTTAAAATCCAAGCAAACCCCCCAAAATACAGAACTTTTCTCAATTATGTTTCATTCAAAGAAGACTACCTGAGTTCTCAGAGTGATGGGTCTTTCCAGGAACCAGGTGTACTCTGGATCCTAAGAGAATGACAGATGAGTAAAGGTAAATTAAAGATGGTGAGGGAGGAAGGGGGGGTAAAGGAAGGGAAAGAATGGTTTTCCTGAAAGAAGACTACTTTATGCAAGTGGCACTGCTTTCCTCAAGAAGTTCACCATCTAAATAGCATTATTAAATAGGATTACAGATAAGTAGCAACATGACAATGTGCATATGAATGAAAATGCACAGAAACATAGGAAAAGCTGAATCTTAAATATAAATTTGATAAATTTAATAAAGTGGAACAATATTATTTTTAAATAGATATTTACATAATGTTTTATATCCCAAGAATCAAATGCTGAAAAAATAAACTGGAAATAAAATAAAGGGCCAGTCAGAAAAACTTTACTACCTTCAACAATACTTAGAAAAAAAATTGAAAAATTCAACATCAATTCTTGAAAATACACTTGGTAAAGAACTATTACAAAGGTACTTCCTGGGGCATCTGGGTGGCTCGGTCGGTTAAGCGTCTGCCTTGGGCTCAGGTCAGGATCCCGGTGGGATCTCGAGCCCTGGCTTGGGCTCCCTGCTCAGCAGGGAAGTCTGCTTCTTCCTCTCCCTCTACCCCTTCCCCCCACTTGTGTGCGTGCGCGCGCGCTCTTTGTCTCTCTCTCTCTCTAATAAATAAAATCTTAAAAAAAAAGAAAGAAAGAAAGAAAGGTACTTCCTTAAAAAAAAAGGTATCTCCTTAACATGGTAAAGGCTATCAAAATCTACTGGAGTGGGCGGGTGGGGGGAAAAAACCTCAGTAATTATTACCATACCACAAAGTGAAACACCTAAGGCATTTCTATTATACCCAGATACAGGACATTACTGGGGAGGTTAAAAAAAAAAAATTAAAGTTACAATAATATGATTAAAGAGGAGAGTAGAAAAAATGTGTTGATTAAAAATTACTGTTATTTGCTGATTATATGATTGCTCACCTAAAAAATATAAACCAAAATTTTTATTAGAAAAATTAAAAAGACTTTTGGTTTCTACCCCACCCTGAAAGAAGCTTGAAATCCACCAGTGTGTGCAAACTGAAAAGTCAACAACTCTTCTTAGAGCTATAAAAGAAGTGAAGTCACAGAGCAAATCACTGCCCCCAAAATTACAGACAGGCAGATGAATATAAGGAATCACAACTTACTGGAGCAGAAAACCAAGAGTAGACAGAGAGACCTCTGCAGGAAACAGTGGTGGGATAGGGAAACCTGACCTGAGTTATGACTGACAAATTGCTGGAGGCTCAGTGTGGACAACTCTGAGATTAAAAACTCCAAAGGAAACCAGTCACTGAAGTTCCCCACACTTTTCTGAGTTTTACCTCTTGGAGCTCTACCAAGTCTTCATGGTGAATAACAGAGAAAAATCCCCTGATGCTTCCAGAAGAGAAGGGGAAAAGGAAGCAATCTGAAATATACCAGAGCACTCTGTTCTTTCTAACAAAATTTGCTCTCAGGAGAAATTATTTAAGGAGAGCCTAACCTCCTGAAGTTTTATCAGAACCAAAGTAACCTAGGAAAAGGGAAATACCCAAGTACAGTCTCCCTCCAGTCATTGTCCTACCTAAGAGGGGTGAAAGGTAAAAATCACTTGAGAAGTTCACAGTCCACAGACAGAGGACCACAAAAGACTAAAACCTAAATAAGTTCTGAGGTCAAATGTACAGCAATGTGATGATTAACAATAATGTATTATATACCTGAAATCTGCAAAAAGGATATATCTTAAGTTTTCTTACCACCAAAAAAAAAAGGTGGGGGGGGGACCTATATGCTGTGATAGATAGGTTAATTAGATTGATTGTAGTGATTATTTCACAATGTATATGTATACCACGACATTAAATTGCATACTTTAAGTATAAATAATTTTTGTCACTTTATACTTCAGTAAAACTGAAGGAAAAAAAGACTAAGCCCTAATAGCTGGACTATAAAACACTTCCCCTACACCCCCACTTTACCACCACATTACTAAAGGCCTATTTACAGTGATTCATTTTATCAAGTACAACATGTCTGGCTATCAAGAAAAAATTATAAGGCATACTAAAAGGCAAGAAACAATTTCAAAACACAGAACATCAAAACTAGACTTAGCTATGACAGAGATGTTGCAATCATCAAACCAAGAATTTAAAAACAACTATAATTAATATACTAAGTGCTCTAATGGATAAAGTAAACAGTATGCAAAACAGATGGGCAATTAAAGCAGAGATGGAAATCCTAAGAAGAAACTAAAAAGAAATGGTAGGGATCAAAAACACTAAACAGAAATGAAAAATGTCTTTGATGGACTCAAAGACATTAATAGACTAGATGTAGCTAAGGAATCTCTAAGTTTGATGATATCTCAGTAGAAGTCCCCAAAACTAAAAAGCAGAGAAAAAAGACTGAAAAAAAAAAAAGTCTAAGAACTATGAGACAACTAAAAACTGTGTAATGAGAATAAAAGAAAGAGAATAGAAAAACAAAAGAAATATTTAAAACACTAATGACTAAGACTTTACCCAAAATAATATCAGACACCAAATCACAGGTCCAAGAAGCTCAAAGAACACCAAGCAAGATAAATGTGAAAAAAAAAAAAAACAACTATACCTAGGCACATCATTTTCAAACTACAGAAAACCAAAAATAAAGAAAAATTATCCCAAAAGAAGTGAGAGGAAAAAAAATTACCTCTAGAGAAGAAAGATAAGAACTCTATCTGACTTCTCAGAAACCATGAAAGCAAGAAGAGACTGGAGTGAAATATTTATATACAGTGTTGAGAGAAAAGAAACAACTGGCCTAAAATTCTGTACCCTGTGAAATTACCCTTCCAAAGTGAAGGAGATATAAAGACCCTTAGGCAAAGAAAAATTGAGAGAATTTGTTGCCAGAAGACCTGCTTACTAGAAATGTTAAAAGAAGTTCTTCAGATAGAAGAAAACTAATATAGGTCAGGAAAACTTAGGTCTACCTAAAAGAGAACTGAAGATAGAATCAGTGAAGGTAAAATAAACACCTTTATTATTATTCTTAACTGATCTAATAGCTAAGTTTCTTCAAAATAACAACAATGTATCCAATTATGTAAGTTTATGACTATGTGAATATGTATATGTGTGTAGTATATATATGAAACACAAAATAACATAGGTCAAAGAAATCTCAAGACGTTTTAAAATATTCTGAATTAAATGAAAATGAAAATGAATTTGTCAAAACTTAATGAGATACAGTGAAAGCAGTCCTTGAAGGAAAACATACAGCATTGAAGGCATCTATTAGAAAGGAAGTATCTAAAAATCAATTATCTAGGCTAACACCTTAGCAAAGTAGAAGAGCAAGTGAAATCCAGAAAAAGCACAGGAGAAGAAATTAAAAAAAAAAAAATTAGAGCAGAAATCAATTAAATTGGATACAGAGATTATTAGAGAAAAATCAGTAACACCAAAAGCTGGTTCTTTGCAAAGATCAATAAAATTGGTAAGTCTCTAGCCAGGCTAACTAAGAAAAAAAGAGAAAAAATACAAATGACCAATACCAGAAATGAAAGAGAAGACATTACTACAGATTCCATAGACATTAAAAGGATGATAGAGGAATACTATGAGCAACTCTATGCCCACAAATTTGACAACCTACATGAAATAGATCTACTCAGTGACAGACACAATCTGCCAAAATTCACACACAAAAAAACAGTCTCAAAGGTCTATGTATATTCTAAAAATTGAATCAATAATCAATAACCTTCCAAAACAGAAAGCACCAGGCTTGCTTGGGTTCACTGATGAATTCTCCCCCAAAATAAAGGAAACTTTAAGAAAGTATACCAATTTTCTACAATCTCTTTCACAAAACATAAAAAGAATTCTGCCTAACTCAATCTATGACACCAGAGTTACCCTAACATCAAAACCAGATGAAAACTATAGACTAATATCTCTCATGAACATATATGCAACATGTAAAAAAATACGTAAAAAATTTACATTGCGTGAAAAAATATTATATACCACCACCAAGGGATTTATCCCAAGTATGCAAAGCTGGTTCACCATTTTTAAAAACTCAGCTAATATAATGTATCACATCAAAGGCTAAAGAAGAAAAATCACATAATTTTATCTATAGCTGCAAAGCATCTGACAAAATCCAACAGCTATTCATAATAAAAACTGTCAGTAACCTAGAAATAGATATGGAATATCTTAATAAAGAATACCTACAAAATACTACAGCTAACATTATACTTAATGGTGAGAAATTAGAAGTTTTCCCTCTAAGATCAGGAACAAGGCAAGGAAGCCCCCTCTCACCACTCTTTCTCAACAATATACTAGAGGTCTTAGCCAATGTAGTAAGACAAGAAAATAAAATAAAATGTATACAGATTTCCCAACACTGTACTTGAATTTCTAGCAAATTCATTAGCAAAGAAAAGGAAATAAAAGGCATACAAACTGAGAAGGAAGAAATAAAACTGTGTCTGTTCATAGATGATATCATCTATGTAGAAAATCTGAGAGAATCGACACTTAAAAACTTCTGTACTAATAAGCAATCATAGCAAAGTCACAGGATACGAGGTTAATGCACAAAAGCCAATCACTTTTCTACATACTAATAATAAACAATTAAAAAATTAAAAACACAATACTATTTACATTAGCACCCCCCAACAAATGAAATACTTAGGTGCAAATCTAACAAAATATGTACAAGATCTATATGAGGAAAACTACAAATCTCTAATGAAAGAAATCAAAGAACTAAATAAATGGAGAGATACTCCATGTTCTTGGGTAGGAAGACTCAACACTGTCAAGATGTCAGCTCTTCCCAACTTGATCTATAAATTCAATGCAATCCTAATCAAAATCCAGCAAGTTATTTTGTGGTTATCAGCCAACTGATTCTAAAGTTTATAATGGAGAGGCAAAAAAAAAAAAAACAGAAAAGCCAACACAATATTGAAGGAGAGCAAAGTTAAAGGACTGACACTCCTCCATTTCAAGACTTATAAGTTAAAATCATCAAGGTATCAGTGAAAGAACAAATAGACCAATGGAACAGAATAGACAGCCCCCAAATAGACTCATATAAATAGAGTCAACTGATCTATCCTTTGACCAAGGTACAAAAGCAATACAATGGAGCAAAGATGGTCTTTTCAACAAATGGTGCTGGAACAACTGGGCATGTGGATGAAAGAAGAATCTAGACACGTTCCTCACAACCTTCACAAAAATTAAATGAAAACAGATCACAGACTCAAATATAAAACATAAAACTACTAAATTC
The DNA here is from genome assembly GCF_004348235.1 of Phoca vitulina. Taxonomy (NCBI): domain Eukaryota; kingdom Metazoa; phylum Chordata; class Mammalia; order Carnivora; family Phocidae; genus Phoca; species Phoca vitulina. Next base: position 7,166,552 of record NW_022589723.1, on the reverse strand, counting down.
CTAGAAAATAATATAGGAGAAAAACCTATGACCCTGGGTGTGGCAAGGACTTTTTAGATACAATACTAAAGGCATGATCCATGAAGGAAAAAATTAGTAAGCTGGGCTTAATTAAAAGTACAATTTTCTGCTGTGCAAAAGGCACTGTCAGGAGAATGAAAAGACAGACCACAGTCTAGGAAAAGTAATTTGTAAAAGAAATAGCTCGTAAGAAATAGCTCTTGTCCTAAATACATATAGAATTCTTAAAACTCAATAATAACAAACAACATGATTAAATATTGGACCAAAGACCCTGACATCACACCAAAGATACACAGATGGCAAATAAGCATACAAAGATTCCCCACATCTTAGGTCATCTTATCAAAACAACAAGACTCACTACACACTTATTAGAACGGCAAAAATAAAAAACACTACCACCACCAAATGCTGGTGAGGACGTGGAGCAACAGGAACTCTCTTTTATTGTTTGTGAGAATACAAAATGGTACAGCCACTTTGGAAGACAGTTTGGTGATTTCTTATAAAACTAATGGTAAGCACTGTGAATTGTGTAAGACTGTTGAATCACAGACCTGTACCTCTGAAACAAATAATACATTATATGTTTAAAAAAAAAAAAGATAGTAGGGAGGGAAAAATGAAGGGCGGGAAATTGGAGGGGGAGACGAACCATGAGAGACTATGGACTCTGAGAAACAAACTGAGGGTTCTAGAGGGGAGGGGGTGGGGGGATGGGTTAGCCTGGTGATGGGTATTAAAGAGGGCACGTACTGAATGGAGCACTGGGTGTTATACGCAAACAATGAATCATGGAACACTACATCAAAAACTAATGATGTAATGTATGGTGATTGACATAACATAAAAAAAAAACCAAAAAACCACTAAACATACTCCTACCACACAACCGGCAATAGCACTCCTTGGTATTTACCCAAAGGATTTGAAAACTTATGTCCACAATAAAAATCTGCACGTGGATGTTAGTAACAGGTTTACTCAAAATTGCCAAAACTTGGAAGCAACCAAGATGTCCTTCAGTAAATGAATGGAAACCCTGTGGTACATTCAGACAATGCAGTGTTATTCAATGCTGAAAAGAAATGTGCTATCAAGCCATGAAAAGACATGGAAGAACTTTAAAAGCATATTGCTAAGTGAAAGAAGCCAGTCTAAAGAGCTATATACTGTATGATTCCAACTCTATGATATTCTGGAAAAGCAAAACTATGGAAGACTGTAAAAAAAAAAGATCAGTAGTTGCTGGGGTTGGCAGAGACGGGAGATGAGTAGGCAGAGCACAGAAGATTTTTTAGAGAAGTAAAACTACTCTCTACTATACTATAATGGTGAATACGTATCATTGTACATTTGTCCAAACCCAAAGTTAACCTTAATGTAACCAAATGGACTCTGTGTGATTAGGATGTATCAATGTAGATTCATCAATTTTAAGAAATGTGCCACTCTGGTAGGGGATATTGACAATGGTAGAGGTTAGGCATGTGTGAGAGCAGGGAATATAGGAGAAATCTATACCTTCCTTCAATTTTACTGTGAACCTAACATTGCTCTAAAAAATAAAGTCTATTAAAAAAAAAAAGAGCGCAGTAGATGAATATAAGAAATAATAAAAAAATTAACTGGCTTTCCTATTTACCATGAGTTAAGAAATTGCAATATAAAAAGAGCCAATTCACAATAAAAATATAAAATTATATAATTTTTATATATTATATTATAAATCAAATGTGCAGATCAACATGAAATCTGCAAAACTTTAATGAAGGGGACTTGAATGAATAAAGACTTCTGTTTTCATTTTTTTTTTTTTTTTAAGATTATTTGAGGGGAGAGAGAGAGAACGAGTAGGGTGAGAGAGAGAGGATCTCAAGCCAACTCAATGGTGAGCACGGAGCCTGACATGGGGCAGATCTCATGACTATGAGATCATGACTTGAACGGAAAGAGTCCAATGCTTAACTGACTGCGCCACCCAGGCACCCCCACTTTTTATGTTTTCTAAAAGCAAAACTCAGTATTATAAAGATGACAACTCTGTCTAAACTCTATTTATTGGAAATTCAGTTTAAAATACCAATGGACGTTTCTGGGGAAGAAGGTAGCTTAAAAAAAAAAAAAAACTCCTAAGTACACCTAAAAGCCAAGAACTTTTGAACGATCTTTTAAAAACATAAGTCAGGGGGCACCTGGGTGGCTCAGTCGGTTAACCATTGGACTCTTGGTTTTGGCTAGGGTTGTGATCTCAGGGTTGTGGGGCTCAGTCGGACTGGACAGCACAGAGTCCGCTTCAGATTCTTTCCTTCTTCCTCTGCCCCTCCCCCCACTCCCTTGTGAGCATCATCTCTCTAAAATAAATAAACAAATACACAAACTCTTAAAAAAAAAAAAACAGCATAAGTCAGGTCATATGATTCTTGCTCAAAACCCTGCAAAAGCTACATAATTCATTCACGGTAACAGGCTTTCAAACCCTAAAGATGCAGTTTTGAAGGAAAAAAAGATAAAATGTGTACAATATACCTTAAAAAAAAAATGTGGAAAAATTTACAAGTAGCAGAGCTAGAGATTACCTTTATTTTCGTCTCTTATAATCAAACCACCTAAAATGAAACAAAGCAGTCCAAGCTCTACTAATAAATATTTAATAGTAAACATTTATCCAGCTCTTATTATCTGTGTAGCCTATTTTGGGTTATTTGTTTAAACCTATTTTCCTTAATTCTGAAAATAGCTCTGCAAAATGGTGTTATTCCACATTCCGGCTGAGAAAACTGAAGTTTCAAAATCTTAAGTGACTTGCATCACTTCAAAGTGACTGAGCAAGGATTTAAAACCCATGCTGTTGTAGTTCTGCTCTGAAACTTAAGTAGCTGTGACTATAAAGGAAAAGAATTCACTCTTTAACCCCAGTTTTATGTAAAAGTAAGAAATATTTTGAGTAAATATTCTCTATCAGTTATGTTTTTCATTTTTCTACAATTTCATAAGACTAAATGTAAGCTCACAGCAACTACTCAAAAAACAGGAGTCCATAATGATGACTCCACCCTCCTGCAGAGGAGCAAATCTCAAAACCTATAATCCCATTTCACAAAGTAAACATCTCCACCTTGACAACACATCCTTTATATAATGTTCATTATCCCTTCATCCCCCAGCCCAAAAACGTTTAGTAACCCAGTACACTCCGTGGAAATACAGTAAAATTTAGAAAACACTTTTTAACTGTGAGCAATATTGGATTTAAATTGGCATCATGGTCCTCATACACAGTAGTTTAAGAAAACAGTAACAAAAACAGCAAGCCAGTAAGGCCCTTACAAACCTACAGACTACGGTCCCCACATAGAAGAAAAACAGGCAATGGTGAAATAAAAACCATCATCAGACAAATTTTAATCATCATAAGTTATAATCTATAAACTTTCATTTCAATAGTTGTAATGAGGGACGCCTGGTGGTTCAGTGGGTTAAGAATCCAACCCTTCATTTCAGCTCAGGTCATAATCTCAGGGTTGTGAGAATGAGCCCTGCATGGCTCCATGCTGGGCATGGAGCCTGCTTAAGATTCTCTCTCTCCCTCTCCCTCTCTCTCCTAAAAAAAAAAAAAAAAAACAACTTGCAATGATTAAAAGATTACAGTGAAAATATATAGAACACATTTCCCACAGACATTAGGAATGAGGTAAAGAAGAATTTTCAAGAGGTTCCAAAATCTGAAAACTCAAAGCATTCTAACACCACTTACCCATTTAGTAGCTTTTATATCAGACACAGCTAGATTCAAAGATACTATCCATGGCTTCTTGGCAGAGTAAGGAATGCCTAAAGCCTATATAGTAAACCCACACCCTTTCTCAAAAAGACTTATTTATGGACCATGGATGCAATATTATAGACCATGGATGATCTCAGTAATGTTGGTGTCCACTGGAATATGACAATTCAGAAAATATCAAGGGTCAATCACTTAAAACAAGAAGTGACAGGGTGCCTGGGTGGCTCAATTGGTTAAGCGTCTGCCTTCAGCTCAGGTCATGATCCCAGGGTCCTGGGATCGAGCCCCACATCAGGCTCTCTGTTTAGCTGGGAGCCTGCTTCTCCCTCTCCCTCTGCCTGCTGCTCCCCCTGCTTGTGCTCTCTCTCTCTCTCAAATAAATAAATAAAATCCTTGTAAAAAAAAAAAAAAAAGAAGTGAAAGCTTTTTCATTCCTGTAGATAAATTTCATACAGATATATATGATATAGATTTCATAGAGATACATAAATTTAAAACAGTCACAAAAATGTTCGAGATTAATGGGGACTGACAAATTTTTCTTCATCCATAAATCTCAAACTATAAGGTATTTCTTTGAAAGCTATACATTTTATGTTTATACAATAAATATGCATTTTTTAGAAGGTGGACTTCAAAAACAGGGTGGTGTATTAAGTGTATAAAAATTAAAAGCATGGACCTTAGGAAGTTATAAGGCATCTGAAAGATCTAGACTACCCTGACATACGACACAGCACTCCTTTTTAAATGATCCACACAGATGGATCCTTTCTGTCTTGGTTTGAAAATAACAAGAAACTCCAGACTTCATGAAACAGTCCATTTCATTATTAATCAAATTACATCTTTTAGGAAATTTCTTTTGTGTAAAACAAAAATTTACATCACCCTTTAACTTCCATCCACTGCTTCTAGTTTTACTCTGAGGAACAAAAGAGTCTAAGTATACTCCTAATATTTTATGAGGTTTATCAAATTATTTGGAGACAGCTAGTATTTTTCATTGATCAGCTCTTCTCCAAGCTCAACCTGGCAAGTTCCTACAACTTTTTCTCATCTAACCTAGTTCCTAAATACATCATCATACTGGTAGATTACGAAGTTATCACAATGGTTATGTGTATAAGAAAAAAATAAATAATAACCTTTTAGATATAGATGATAGGTGATGGGCTAAGCTCACCACTAGGCAAAGCATTTAATGCTTTCCCTTTTAATGTGCCATCCACTCACATAATTCTATTTCTGAATGATGGTCAAGAGATCACAATTTAAGTAGTTCTTTTAGCTTAAGAGATGCTAAATAGTTTGTACTCATTTGTTTTAACTCCATTTGGTTTTGCAAACAATTGTTTTTTCTTATTAAAGAAAATGTAGTTTGCTGGTCCACATACTCATTAACTTCATAGAGTGTCCAACCAAATGTCCTAAATAACCAATGTGAGAATACAACATCTTTCATCTCTAGTCTATCTTTAAATAGATCTAATAGCATGACTCAATTATAATTACCACCACAAAAACAATAATGGGTTAAAAAGAAAAACTGGGACAAAGATGCTAACAGTGATTTTGGATGATAAGGATACACATGAATGTTATGTACTCTCCATTTCTCTTTGTGTTTTAAATTTCTTAAAAAAAATAAACAAATAAGCATTCACCCAAAAGCTAAATAAACTATTTCTTGCTGAGACCCTATTTGACTAACATGAGAATCTAAACAGTGTTTTTAGAAAAGCTTTTTCACTGACCTGTTGCTCAAAGGGATTCTTCTGATTGAAAGCATTATTATGCTACCATAGACCCTTAAAAAGACAAATTAGGTATTTCTCTTCAAACTTACATTGGCTATATTTTAGGAATCAGTGTTCCTAAAAATAAAGAAAAAAAATTACATCCCCAATAAATTATTTCCTTAATAGAGATTGGGGTTTCCATGGACATTGAGAAAAAATCAGCAGGGGAAAGAACACTGAACAATCACAAAGCCAGAGTTTCCACTGCGACTGACACATTGCAACTGCAATATTTTGGGCGAGTTATTGTATCATTTCAGCACTTAGTACCCTAATCCAAAAAAAATCAGAGAGACAAGATGCTGTTTAATCAAAATTTTTTCTCATTCTAAATTTCTTTGATTCCATGAAATCAAATATTTCCCAAGTAGCGCACCATAAATGTTTGTCATGTATTAGTGTTTTTCCTGTGGTATGAACTTTTAATGTTCCTTTGCAATGAATTACTACTTCTACCGCTAATAATAGTATTAATAGGGAACTAACACTTCAGTATTTACTGTGTGCAGACACAGTACAATGCTTTACATGGATTACACTTAATCTTCACAATAACCTTTCAAAACAGATATATTATCCTTTTACAGATGTCCATGATCCCAAAACTGGTATGTGACAGAGCTGGGTCTTCATCCTTGGCAGAATGAACTCAAAGTCCCTAAAGAGGGATATAGAATAGATTTGTTCACCAAATCCTCAACATCAGAACAATGGGACACTCTGAAAGCCTGAACAAAATACATATATAACAGAAACAGTACTTCACATAGTAAGCAGTATAAAAACCAGATTTAAATCCACCTTACTTTTATTAAGTTCTATAATCTCAGGCAAGTCACTCCATTTAAGTCTCTTTGCTCACTTGGAATATGATAGAAAAATAATACCAACTTAAGATGCTATTTTAAGAATTGAAAGCAACAACATAAAAGTGCTTATGTGTGATTAGCAAACATGTCATTTAACAGTTGCATATTATTGGGGCGCCTGGGTGGCTCAGTCGTTAAGCGTCTGCCTTCAGGTCAGGTCATGATCCCAGGATCCTGGGATTGAGCCCCGCATCAGGCTCCTTGCTCAGTGGGAAGGCTGCTTCTCCCTCTCCCACTCCCACTGCTTGTGTTCCCTCTCTCGCTGTGTCTCTGTCAAATAAATAAATAAAATCTTTAAAAAAAAAAAACAGTTGCATATTACTAAAATTATGAAATGACAGTGCACTAAAAGACACATATAAATACATATAAATCTAAATACTATTTATGTCATATATATTTATATATATTATATAAATCCCTAAGCCATTTGGAGCCATGGATAATTAACTTACAATAGCCATACCACCTGTCTCTCTACCCCTTAACTATATATTGGGGGGGGGAAGTCACAGTAAACAAACAAAAAAATATTCTCAGCACGATGTCCCCCCAAAACAAGTACACACATACTCAAATACTACCAATGTCTAGCACACTGACTTACCCATATCAAGCATATAATAAATATTTCTGAAATTGTAACAACTATTTTCTGTTTTGAAATAGTGATACCTATCATTGGCAAATAATTTTTTTGAATATTAGAATTAGATTGTGTTCTGTCCTTGCCAAGAAAGACAAATAATAAAATGAAAAAGACCAGTGTAAAAAAGGAATATTACAGTAATAAAAGAGAGTAAGTAGAAAGAATCTGAACTCTAGACTGAGAAGGCCTGAGTTTATGTCCCAACTCTATCACTTTTATCTGGGTGTACTGAACAAAACTTTTAACTTTCATCTTAAGTTTTCTTCATCTGTAAAATGGGTACCACCAACCTCACCCTAATGCCAATGAGCACACCTAGCAGTGGGATAATAATTCCTAAATATAATTCTCCAATAAAAGGAGAGTTCTTTGCCTAAACGGAATGACTCTAAAGCTGGAATGAAGAAAATGTAAGATGAGCCTGGAACATTTTGTGAAGCCAAAAAGAAAGTGCTCAAAAAATGAAGGAACATGTCAAAAGGGCACAGAAGGCAACCTCATGGGCTCCCAATGGCCAAATCTGGGCCAAGAGAGCATCAAAATAATGATAGCAATGGATTATATTCCATACTGATAGAAATACTTAAATAAATGCAGGGAGAAGAGAAAGCTTCTCTATAGAATTCCAATTAATAGTAGCAGAAGGAATGATGGAAATAGAAAATGACCTTTGGCAATCATCACAATAATTGTTGCAGGCAAAAATCAACAGATGTTTAAAAAAAGTGATAAGAAATAGAGTATTTATATAGTCTCAAAGTGTCTCTTCCCAGAAGATGCTTATTATAAAGAGATTTTACATCAGCTGAGAAACCTGGCAGACACCACCTTAACCAAATGATCAAAGTTCATTATCATCAGTATGGGATATATCAACATCTGATTTGAAGCATGAGGACCTTCTGATTTGAAGCATGAGGACATCACCACTCTACAGCATTGTTACCAGAAATGCTTACCTTGAATTTAATCACAAATGAACATCAGACAAACCCAAACTGAGAAACACTCTATAAAATACCTGGCCAGTACTCTTCAAAATTTCAAAGTTAATGAAAGAAAGACTGAAGAGCTGTTCTAGATTAAAGAAGACATAAATACTTAACAAAATATGTGATGTGAGATTGTATCCTGAACTAGAAAAAGGACATCAGTGGCACTGATGAAACCTGAATAATATTATATCAATGTTAATTTCCTGATTTGGCTATGTAAGAGGTTAACGTCTTGGGAAGCTGAGTGAGGAATATATTTTTGTATATTTTTTCCTACTTGTAGGTGTAACATTCCAGAGTGAGTGACATACACACATACATACGGACATATATGCATGCATTAGAATTTTCTGAAGGAACACAGCAATATGAGAACTAACTTATACTTAATTTATCAGTAGTTGCCACGTATCTTCGAATGACAGCTCTTCAGTATATAAAACTCCTCAAGATTATACAGGATGGTAAGAGGCAATCACACACCAGCATGTTTATACAATCTTTTCAGTGCTCCTACCTTGACCTCTCACCTATAAAATCTCCAATTTTTAGTACAAATAATTGGAAGGAAAGGAAGAAAAATTATAGCTCAGTAGGTTAATGACAAGTTATTTGAGGAGTTTGGAACCACAACCATGTACTTCACCTAAAATACCCCTTAGTCTTTTAATCAGAAATCTAGGCTTACTTGGACCATTTATCTGATTTAGAATGACACATCTTGTGCTCTTACATTAAAGCCAGACCCAAGCAAGCTAAATAGTTACAAATTACTCATTTCAAAGCTCTTCCTAATGAAAGAAATTTTTTTTTTTTTAAAGATTGTATTTATTTGACAGAGAGAGACACAGCGAGAGAGGGAACACAAACAGGGGGAGAGGGAGAGGGAGAAGCAGGCTTCCCGCTGAGCAGGGAGCCCGATGTGGGGCTCGATCCCAGTACCCTGGAACCATGACCCGAGCTGAAGGCAGACGCTTAACGACTGAGCCACCCAGGCACCCCAAGAAATTATTTTCTAAAAAAAGATTAAAGTCCTACACATTCTATAAATAATAAAGTATCATTCATATATAAAATTTTATTTATAATAAAGGCTAAAGTTATAAAAACAGTAAGTTCACAATATTCATCTGATGCTTAGCTCTAAGTTAACCGACACTATATCTTCTACCTTTCTTACAAAATCTATCCTGCCATACAAACTTCAAAGTTAATCAGTTAAGACTGTAGTTGCTTTGTCACACTATAAGACTACTGAAGTATATATAAAGTTAAGCATAACACATAAAAATGCCTCTTCAAAATGAAGTAATTTTTACTTTGAATAGTTTTTCCCACGCTATTGGGAAAACTGTATTTTCTCCTAGCAGAAAAATCAGTATTTCCAAGTCCTTCACTACCAAAAAACCACTTATTTCTAATATCAGATTGAGAAGTCAGGGCAAAAATCCAGCTTTTATTCATTTACTTCCCCAAAGCCTACCGTCTTAACACCTGGAACACACTAAACCTCAAAAATGTTAGTTCCAATCCTTTCTTTGGCATAATAAATACTCAATAAATGTTTGTTGTAACTATTTCACTCAATATCAACATTAATGACTGTGCGAAACCGAAGAGTAGTGTAAAATCCAGGAGAGGGACTAAATTTGACTAGTAAGAAACGCTGCAACATCCTGATCTCCACCTATTTGGTGCTTCTATTAGCCTACCATTCCAAGGCACATGTGCAATTGATCCTCTTGACCCCACTGCAGTAAAACATTTAACTACCACTAAAATATGCAGCATACACATAATGGATTTGAATTAAAAGATTTTTCCTTACTGAAAAAGGCCTAAACACTGTTTTTACAGAACCTAAACACTTTAACATCTGAATAAATAATACCTTACTTTAGCAATATACATGGGTAACGAGGTGTTTATTATTAGGTTTGGCACTTTGTCATTCAATAATTATTAAGCCAAAAAATTCTCATCTATCACTAGAATAATGATTTTTAAAATAATATTTTATCTCAAAAAACTCAGTACCTAAAAGGTGAAACAAAAAACCCCAAAACATCATTAAGCATGTTAACAGATGATAAAAATGATTGGCTTAATAAAGAACTATCTCAAGGACATTACCTAGAAATGTTAAAGGAAAAAATTTTAATCTGTTCAAGAGATGTATGTACAAAAGCTTATGTGGAGATCAGTATACACTCAAGTCCCCTCCAGAATTTTTTTAGCGGCTTAATACATTAAAAATATTCTATGAAAAAATAAAGAGTTAACTAAAAATGGAATTATACAATGAAATAAAGCATACTAAATTGTTTCACATTTTAATACTACAAAGAGAAAATACAAATAACAGATTATTCTAAAATTAAAACAAACTGTATAAAAGAGTAAGTCAAATTATAAAATATTAGAGCCAAGAATGCTACAAATCATCTGAACCACCTTAGTCATTCTAGCAATGAGGAAACTGAGTTTTTGTAAGAAACTGCTTTTTAAAGGAAGACCACACAATAGACAGTGACACAACAATATAAGAATAGATACCCAACACTCACCATCACAAGCACATATAGGCCAAGAGATTGATGGGAGCAGGGGAAAAGGGAAAAAGAATAAAAATGCACAAATCTGAGTATCTGAAGAGGTACAATATCACATCAGTTAAGAGGCTCTACAGCCTGACCTGATCAATCTGAATCCCAACTCTTTCATTTACTAGCTTAACCTCACCATGCCTCAGTGTCTTCATTGGACATAATTCCTACCCAACAGGGATGTTGTAGGATTAAAAGAATTTATTAATTCATGTATTTAGAACAGTATCTGGTACATAGTAAGCACTGAAAAACATTTTAGCAAAAACCATTAGATAACAATAAAGTACAATTTTGTATCTGGTCTCTTATATTGCTAGTAGTGAGTACAAACTAGAACTATTTTGGGACACAATTTGACATTACCTTGTAAATTTAAAATCCACAACACAGCTTACAATCCAACTACTTTACTCCTAAGTATATACTCAAGAGAACCTTTAGCACATACGTATCAGAAGCATATAACAAAAATGTGCGCAATAGTAATGTTCATGATTGCAAATATCTGGAAGCAACTCAAATACCCTTAAACAAGAGTGTCTAAATTGTGGTCACTTCATTCAAACTATATTACAAAGCTGTAGTCATCAAGACAGTAAGGAACTGGCACAAAAAACAGACACACATATCAACAGAACAGAATAGAAAACCCAGAAATGGACCCTCAACTCTGGTCAACTAATCTTCAACAAAGCAGGAAAGAATATCCAATGGAAAAAAAGACGGTCTCTTCAACAAATGGTATTGAAAAACTGGACAGCAACATGCAGAAGAATGAAACTGGACCACTTTCTCATACCATACACAAAAACTCAAAATGGATGAAAGACCTAAATGTGAGACAGGAATCCATCAAAATCCTAGAGGAGAACAAAAGCAGCAATCTCTTTGACCTCAGCTGGAGCAACTTCTTACTAGACACATTGCCGGAGGCAAGGGAAACAAAAGCAAAAATGACCTATTGGGATTTCACCAAGATAAAAAGCTTCTGCACAGCGAAGGACACAATCGCCAAAGTAAAAGTCAGCCTACGGAATGGGACAAGCTATTTACAAATGCCATATCAGATAAAAGGTTACAAAATCTATAAAGAACTTACCAAATTCAACACCCAAAATACAAATAATCCAGTTAAGAAATGGGCAGGAATAGAAATTTTTTCAAAGAAGACATCCAGATGGCTAACAGACACATAAAAAGATACTCAATATCACTCATCATCAGGGAAATACAAACCAAAACCACGATGAGATACCACATCACACCTGTAAGATGGCTAAAATTAACACAGGAAACAACAAATATTGGTGAAGATGTGGAGAAAGGGGAACCCTCTTACACTGTTGGTGGGAATGCAAACTGGTGCGGCCACTCTGGAGAATAGTATGGAGGTTCCTCAAAAAGTTAAAAATAGAACTACCCTATGACCCATCAATTGCACTAATACGTATTTACCCAAAGGACATAAAATACAGATTCGAAGGGATACATGCACCCTGATGTTTACAGCAGCATTATCAACAACAGCCAAACTATGGAAAGAGTCCGGAGTCCAAATGTCCATAGACTGATGAATGGATAAAGATGTGGTATATAAACACAGTGGAATATCACTTAGCCATCAAAAGAATGAAATCTTGCCATTTTCAATGACGTAGATAGAGCTAGAATGTATTATGCCAAGTGAAGTAAGTCAGAGAAAGACAAAGACCATATGATTTCACTCATATGTGTAATTTAAGAAACAAAACAGATAAACTTATGGGAAGTGGGGGAAAAAAGAGAAAGGGAAGCAAACCATAAGAGACTCTTAACAATGGAGAACAAACTGAAGGTTGACGGACAGAGGTGGCTGGGGGATGGGCTAGATGGGTGATAGGCATTAAGGAGGGCACCTGTTATGATAAGCGTTGGGTGTTATATGTAAGGATGAATCACTCAGTTCTACTCCTGAAACCAGTATTACACTATATGTTAACTAACTAGAATTTAAATAAAAATTTGGAAAAGAAAAAAAAAGGACTCAAAAAAATATATATTTTCCGGTGTGATTTCAGATGATTAAAAACCAAAACGACTGAACTTCCTGATCAATAACAATCCTACATAACTTTATTGTCTATGATTCTCATCTTTATTAGCTTCAGTGGATACTAATTCTAATATTTAGTTTTAATATTACAGTCAAGAAAGTACCTCACATTGTAGGTTATAGAAGGTTGTGAATACAAATTCTAATTAGATACATTTTAGGAATATACTCTTTTCTTTTTTTTTCTTTTAGATTTTATTTTTATTTATTTGTCAGAGAGAGACAGAGCGCGCACAAGCAGGGGGAGCAGCAGGCACAGGGAGAAGCAGGCTCCCGGCTGATCAAGGAACCCGATGCAGGACTCGATCCTAGCACCCTGGGATCACGACCCGAGCCAAAGGCAGATGCTTAACCCACCAAGCCACCCAGGCATCCCTGATATACTCTTTTCTCCATGTTATACTAGTAAACAGACAACTATTTTGACACTTCTCAAAATAGTGTGCAGAGAGGATGCAGATATAAAAACTACAATTTAAGGGGCACCACACCTGGGTGTCTCAGTTGGTTAAGCATCTGACTCTTGGTTTGGGCTCACTCATGATCTCAGGATCCTGAGATTGAGGCCCACGTAGGGCTCTGTGCTCAGCATGGAGTCTGCTTAAGATTCTCTCTCTCTCTCCCTCTGCCCCTCCAGAACGCACAGGAGCTCTCTTTCTCTTTCTCTCTCCAAAAGTAAATAAATAAATCATCTTTTAAAACCCTATAATTCAGGGCAGCTGGGTGGCTTAGTCATTAAGCGACTGCCTTTGGCTCAGGTCTTGCTTCGCGGGAAGCCTGCTTCTCCCTCTCCCACTCCCCCTGCTTGTGTTCCCTCTCTCGCTGTGTCTCTCTCTGTCAAATAAATAAATAAAATCTTTATAAAATAAATAAAACCCTACAATTTAAGAATTTTAAAAATTGCAAGTGCATTCTATACTTTGATAAATCACTACAAGTAACATGATTAACATTCATATTATTTTTGATACATTAACATCAAGTGTATACAAGTCCAAGCATTTTAAAGTTACACTGTTAGTCCTTTAACTGTCACCTTTTGTTCTTATACCCATTTGTTGTGTAGATCATCATGGAATCATTTGATTAATCACTGCTGTAATCATCATGCTAAGTTGCTAAAATGAATTATAATCATGATTTTTATGATAGTTTTCTTTAAATCAAATATAGTTAGATATTCCAAATACATTTTGTCATTTGACTGCATTTCAAGTCATCTATTAAAAACAGTAAAATGTCATCTATTTAAATGGATTATTCTTTAGTATAAAATCTTGTATTAACTGCCTTTGTGCATTTACTTTTTCAGTGAGAAAGCTTCATCATATTTCTTGATCACATTCAAAAATCACCTATTGCTGTTAATGTTGTATTATCTTTTATAATTTGGTTATAGAGAAATCAAAAGACGTATCTATGTCACATTTATAAAAGCCAAATGTATTAAATGTTCAAATAATATATTTCAAAATGTGATTTTAAAATTATCTACTGGCCCCTTAAAATGTCCTTTTCTTGCTTGGACCTTTATTCTAGATGTCTTTTACTTCTGCCACTAAAAATTCTTACATATCTCAATACTGTTGCCACTCACAGGAGATATGAAATCATGATTCTCACTGTTAGTCATACTAAATAAACACTTCCTCACTTTAAATTTTTTTAGAAATGGAAAAGGAATTGGATACTAGTTTTTATTTACTGATTTTATTCCGAATTATGCACTTTTTACTTTCCTTAAATCATTTCTGTAATTTTTATTAAATAAATTATATTTCACTTTCCCTATTCCCCAAACTGATCTTATACTGAGTGTTAATAAAAAGCTAGGGCTTGAGGTAGCAAGACAGAGCTGGCGGAGGAAGAGTAGAAAGGGTTCCTAAAAATAAAAGTTGATTGGAGGGGGCAAGAATCTAGTTCTTCTGGCTTTCATTATTTCTCCTCACTCACCAGTTTGAAACATCTACTTTTTTGTGTTTTTTTGTTCCTAAAAGGTCCCCTTTATTTCTCAATTAAATACAAAGATTCAGTGGAGGGTTAAAGTGTGCTGAGTATTTATCACAACCAAGGAAAAGCAGGGGAAATAAATTCAGGTATCTTCAACTATGCGTAGTTACACTATACATCATTTAGAGATGGTTAAATCTGACCATCACTGATTCTGAAAACAAGAAAACTGATACATAAGAAGATGAATTAATTTCATCGTGAGCTACAGACCATCAGTAATATCACTCTGAGAGCTAAATTAAAACTCAAGTGTTATGAGATATGCTAAGTATTTGACTATCTTGCAATTTGGAAAATAAACTTCCAATTTAAATAAATAAATAAATAAATAAATAAATAAATGTGGTCACCTCACACAATGGAATATTATACAGCAGTACAAATGAATAAAAACCTATACCAAAAAAAAAAATGGATGCATCTTAGTATTATTAAGTATAAATAGTTTAAAAAATCAAGTTCCATGAGGTGACATATAAGTAAATATATTCTCTTTGTTTAGGCATACATATATGTGATAAAACCTTTTTTCTTAAATAGTAAGGAAACAGGAACACATAACTCAGTATAGAGTAACTTCTGAGAAGAAAGAAGTCAAGGGAATATGAATAGAAGCACATTAGGTAAATGTTAGTTATCATTAATGTCCTGATGCTTGGATTGTACTGTGAAAGGGTATTTGTCAAGTAAATGAAAAACTAAAATAATAGGCTACAAAGGTCCATGCATAAACCAATGATGTCAGTATGAACCAAGATAATGATTAAGCCAATTCTGTGCACCAAAGGTGTTTTTAAAAAGGAATGACAGTTATGTGTAAACTGCTTTGGACTGAAGGATTAACTGAGGTAATTCATGTTTGACATACAGTAAAATACTTAAAACATCTTAGCTTCTGTCTAAAATGGTATGCTTTATCGTTATTATAGCATAAAGTACACTTAAAAAATGTAAATCTCTGAAACTAATACAACACTGTATGTTAACTACACAGGAATTATTTAAAACTTTTAAATCTCTTCTCACTCTAAACCAACCTCTTTCCCCATTTTGCCAAAGCAGAAACCGTACCTAAAAAAGACAGACCGCCTCAGCAAACTAGTGTCACAAGAGGACTCCTGATTGTCTACCAATCCAATTCTCCTTCCGCTACATCCATATGTCACAAATTTGTTTTTGACATTCACTACCATCATCAATTTTTCACCTTATATGTGGTGCCACATATATTGTCCAAAAAATGTTCCTGAAAGGTTTTTATTACTACAGCCAATTTAAAACAACAACAACACAACAACAAATCACAAGCCATAAATAGATGGTAACTATAAAATTTAATAGTTTGGCTTTTACTGTATTGGCTGTCTACCAGAGATTGAGGCTGATATTACTCCTTATTAAACACACCACACAAACAAACCTTTTTTCTTAATTAAGATGCAAAAAAGTATAAAGGATAACTTGTCAACTTAATTTAATGTCATGTTTATGAAACAACTAAAATTATCTTACATACCACACTTTGGAAGAAGCTTATGTACTACCTATGCTACCTCCCTGTTTAAAAAATTAGAAATTTCTTCAACAAACTGGCTAAGATTGAATAGAGAACACGTCATTGTTTTCAAAAATTTGCTGGGACTGAAAGATTAGAAATTCTCAGGATCCATGCTATCTAATACAGGAATTACTAGTTACATGTGGCTATCTAAATTAAATTAAGAATTTAGTTCCTCAGTCCCACAAGCCACATTTTAAGTACTCATTAGCCAAAGAGCCACACAGTGGCTACCATATTGGATAGCCTTTACAAACAGAATCTTCCCACCAGCAAAGGAAATTTTATTGGAAATGATGGGTTAATAAACTATAAATAAAGGATTTTTTAATAATTTTTTATAATTATAATTTTAAATAAATATAAATAAAGGATTCTAATAAGGGCTAAGTGGTAGAAAATGGAAATAAGGAAAATTTTAGGAGAGAAAAAAGTATCTTTCAGTAAAGTAATAGAACCATTTGGAAAGAACTGTGAGAGACGATGAATTAAAAGCTAGTGGTAAAACTATATTTTCTTTTTCTACAATTCCTTTATAGTCTGATGATTTCAAAGTCTGGAGATGTACTAAAGCAGGCAGGAATCCCTCCACAACTAAGATAAAGTTATTACTGCAAATGAGGAATGAACTTAAAAACTTAATAAGGTTAAGACTGAGACCATACCTGAATGCATATAGGCAAACAGTGCTTACCGTGTACCAAATACTGTTTTAACATATGAGCCTACAAAAACTCTTAAAATTACCTCAACTTCATTAATAAAACAATAAAGCAAGCATGCTCAAATAACAGAATATCAATAATATCTATCTTTTTAAAATAATGAGTCTTGTATAATGAATTCTTATTTACCATCCTCTGATCAAATTAAAAATGTTGGGGCGCCTGGGTGGCTCAGATGGTTAAGCATTTGCCTTCAGCTCAGGTCATGATCCCAGGGTCCTGGGATTGAGCCCCGCATCGGGCTCCCTGCTTGGCGGGGAGCCTGCTTCTCCCTCTCCCTCTACTGTTCCCCCTGCTTGTGCTCTCTCGCTCTATCAAATAAATAAAATCTTTAAAAAAAACAAAATTAAAAACATTTAGGAACTCTCCCCTTCCCCTATATGATCTCAACATCCTTGTGAATTTAGTCTTGTTGCAAACAGTATTTTTGGTAAAAGGTAATTTTTCTAAACCATTTGATACACCACTCAAATGTTCATAGTCTGATTTTAACTATGCAGATATTTTACAAAGCTTCCCAATATATAGGTTATATAACCTTTAACTTAGCTAACACACTCCTTATACAGATTTCATGTGGCTCCCAAAACAGGCCCAGGCTCATTTTCCTTAGCTTTCTTCCTCTCCCTAAGGTTTTGCTAAAAACCTTTTATTTTTCTGTGTGCCTTCTGCTCTACCTCCCTTTAGTATTCCAATCCTCTAGAAAACCCTCCTTTTTCCAAGTATATCAAAACTCATCTTTAAATAAATCTATTTATTTACATTTTTCATGAAAAAGTATTTATGGATGGGAAAAGATTACTGTCCTCATTAGCACAGACACTAAAAGATTTGTTCTAAGGCACTTAAGTAAATGGTAAAACTGAGACCAGAATCTGAGTTTTCTTTTCTATGCAGCTTTCTATATTTTCTAGAGTACCAATTAGCACAATTCTATTCTTTCTAATACAGGAATTCACTGTCTATATAAATTGTATAACCTGAAGTTTTTATAGAAACAAATTTTAAATTTAAGATCGCTTCTATATATTGTTGCCTTTATAATACTTTTACTATAAATAAGTGCAGAAAAAAATTTTCAATGGGTAATTTCCCATTGTCTTCCTAGTTTCCTACAATATTGTTTTTGTACTTCATAAAGTTTATATTAATTTTTGCTGGATTGAAAGGTTCCACTTGTTTGAAAATGGCAGCCACTATAATTACAGGGCACAATCATGCCCTTCACTCAGGAGCAACACCCTAATGTATGTCAAATGCTGCCTCTCACCAGAATACACTTCCTCCCAGGAATGTGCCACATGAGGTAGAGACACATAGTGCCACAGGATATAAATATGCAAAGATTTGATGGTTAAAAAGCTTTCCATTTTTCTCTAATATAAATAACTAGAAGCATTTCATACTGGAAATACAACTATAGTATTGATTAAAATGCAAGTTTACATGAATCTTTAAGATCTATTACTAGATTTCAAAACAATGTTATACCTTTTTAAGGCTGCTTTGGGATGCATTCCCTTATCATTTGGAACCGTTCAGTGAAGAAATCTAAGAAGCAAGGATGTAACACTTACTATCTAATATCTAGCTACAGCAATTCTAATCTGAATTCCCCTGAAATTCCTCACAACTCGACCTTGAAATGCACTCCCCTGAGGATTTCTATGCTTTTCAGTTATTATCTCTTATTTTCATGAAATAATAAGCTGAACATAAATGTAAATCTTTAGTACCAATAGATGCATCCTTGGAGGACAACATCCCTTATACACTGTAGTTCATAAGATGGCATTTTTAACTACAAAGTCTTGACCAGCATTATGGTTTTATACAGAATAGGGGGTGGGCACAAAGTGATATAATCTTTGCCAAGTTCCTTAACTTTTTGCTAAGCCTCCGTTTCCTCATCTTTGTAAATGGAAGCATAGTAATTGTAACAACATTTAAAATGGTTGCTCTGCGTATTGAATGGAGCACTGGGTGTTATACGCAAACAATGAATCATGGAACACTACATCAAAAACTAATGATGTAATGTATGGTGACTAACATAATAAAATAAAATTTAAAAAATATTCAAAAAGGAAAAAAATAAAATGGTTGCTCTGAAGACTAAATCCATAAGATAATTTTAAGACAATGCTGATAATCACTCAAATATTCGTTGTCAATTATGTGCTGGGAGCTATACAAAAAAACTGCAAGATAGTAAAAAGAAAAAACAAAAACTGAATCTAAGAAATCTGAGAATGAATTTCATTTATAAATAATCCACAGTAGTAAAAAAAAATATGAATTTTTGGAAGCAGCAATTCATATCAATAATTTAAAAAAAAACTTAATACTCCTTGACATAGTTATCTCCCTCCTGTAAATTCATCCTAAGAAATTGAAAAGAAAAAAAAAAAACAATTATATGCAAAAAAAAAAATGCTCATTACAATGTTATTTACTTATTAAGGCGAAGAGCTGGAAACCAAGTTTTCACTAATAAGATAATAGCTGTGTAAACTTATAGTACAACTTGATGAAATATTACAAGCATTAAAATTATAATAATTACTAAAAAAACTATGCATAAGCACAGAAATTCTTTTAGGATATTAGGTGAAAATGAATAAACATTTATACATACACTGTTAAAACAAATAAAAATTATATTGTATGGAACTAAAAGCAACTGAAAATTGTGATTTTTTTCTTTCTTTCTTTGAGGTAATTATTGCTCCTTGTCCTCCCCAAAACAAAGAAAAGTCAGTGTCTTAGTCCATTCAGGCTTCTATAACAAAACTCCACAGACTGGGTAGCTTATAAACAAGAGAAATTTATTTCTTAGCAGTTCTGGAGGCCGGGAAGTCCTAGATCAAGGCGCCAGGATGGTCGGTCGGCTGAGGGCCTTCTTCCTGGTTCACAGCTGAGGCCTTTTCTCTTGTGCCCTCACATAGTAGAAGGGGCTAGGATCTCTCCAAAGCCTCTCTCTGGAGCCTCTGAAGGCACTAATCCCATTCAAGGAGGGCTCCACCCTCAAGATTTAAGCACCTGCCAAAGACCCCACCTCCCCACCTCCTAATATCATCTTTGAGGGTTAGGATTTCAACATGGGTTCCCAGGAGGACACAAATATTCAGACCATACCACTCAATTAAAAGAATTTAGTTCAGTTTCACTGTTTTCCTCCTCCTATCTAGTTAAATTGATTTGAGACAAGGTAAATGCAAAAATGGGACTCAAAGTTAGCCAGTAATTATAAGTCAAACTACTTTTATGTGGTGTATGCTGTGACCTTGTACACATGATACAGGTTCAGACTGGACAGCAATAGGGTCTATATAACTTCAGGTTAAATTATTTTTCTTTTGGCTCACTTAGAAGCTAAGTTTGCTCTTTCCTGAAGCAGTGAGACGAAAAACTGCTAAGGAAAACTAAGGTGGTTATAGGCTAGCTTGTCTTATTCATTTGTGTCTCTCCCCTTTCTTTTTAAGGTGATCAAAATATGGAGTTGAAGAATATCTTAATTTGATATACTTACTAAAGTTATTTGGCATATGTTCTTAACTTTTACTAAGTTAAGTAAGTTTGGGTTTTTGGATTAAATAATTCTTAAGAGAAAAAGTATATATAATTTTCATCATCATATTTTTAAGTTCCTGATTTATGTTCATTCAAGATCTTGATTCATAGACTTCAAATTCATTCCTAAATCAAGTTTCAGTAATTATGTATCTAAAGCAACAATTTTTTAATTAACAAATTACAGTTTCAGAATAATAAGCTAATCAGGCTACACGAAAGTGTAAACAGATTTTTGCTTTCATTGTTGGTGACTAAAATGAACATAAGTTTACAGACCTTTACCTGCCCAAATTAAAGTTAACAGACTAAATCCAGAGCAATGAAATGCTAACTAGCAGATTTAGCCCATCTCACCTATTAAGTAGAAATCTTAGTTTGATTATAGCTGCAAAAAAGTAAATGTCTAAATTTTAATAAGCTGAAAAAAAACTTCCTCTCTACCTTCTCTCCCACAAAAATAGATTTTATGCCTTCCATATAATGATATTTTTCTGAGAAAGATGACTTTTTCCACTGAAGATGACAGATGTCAATATACTTCCAAAATGTACTCAGGTATTAAAATTGCTTTAATTAGCAAACTCTAGAAATACACTCCTTATATAATTAGTTGTATTAAGTATCAGACAAAAAACTGGCTGGAGCCAGGTGTTTGCCTTGCGTCCTGTCCAACACTAGTTACTAATCTAGCTACCTCTTCTCACATTCTTTGCTCAGAACATAAAAGAAAACGTTCACAACATAGATTTGTTATTTTTTGCTTGTTGGAATTTTTAGATTTTAAGTTTTTACAAAAAGCTGCTTCTTTAACATTTAATTTGAAATACAATTTTTCCAACAAGTCAATAATCCTCTTTTAAAAGTAACCCTACCTTAGGCTAAATGAAAATGAGCACTGATTACTTCATGAACATAGTACCTTTCTTCTCAAGAACTAAAAGTTCTTTTTAATATTCTCTTATCTCTAATCAAAAAATGTTGGGGGGAGAAGGAGGTTACTTTACCTTAACATCCCTTGAAGTAGTGACATATTATCCTGGTTTTACAGATGGAGAATCAAGCACAAAGACATGTTATGTGATTTGCCACAGTCTTAATGTGGCAGTCACCAGTAACTGCAGGACCATGTTAATTCTGAACACCAAGTTAATCATAGAAATGTAATTAGTGAATTTTGTTTTGAAAAGGACTTTCTGATTACATTAAGACTAGAGTACCCCCCAAAATACAAAACCTTCTGCCAAAGACAGTATAATGTATCTGGATAAAACCATACAGTATCAGTCACCATCTTGGTTAGTCCCTCAGAAAACCTTAAAGTTCTCAATAAAATCCCAATCTAGAAAATTTATTCACATGTCTATCTTCCTTTCTCTAACTCCCAACATCCCTAATTCCCAACATCCCTCATTCCTTAGGACCATTATTACATGAGATCCTATCATTTCCAATACTCTCAACTCTTCCCAGCTAAACCTTTCCCTCTCTTATCCTCCTCCCGCTGGCACCCTCCATCTTCAACTTCCAATTCCAAAATCCTAATTCCAGTCTCTTCAAATAGTAGAGGCAGATGTCAGCATTCATATTTCCACTCTAAGTCACTCAATCCACACACACATTAAATACATTGGTGCTGGCTCAAGATTCCTTTCCACCTCAACTCCTGGTACCATCCAACCTAGCAACTTAAATATTGTTGACCTTTTTTCATAAATCTCCTAGCAGATTCTGGCTCCTCTACTCCAACAACCTTTTCTACTTTAATATTCTCTCATCTGTCATTACTCTGGAGTCTATGTTCTCTGATCAGTATCTTTCGATTTTTCCCACTTCTATTCTACATGCTCTTTAACTTTACCAAAACTTACAGTCCCTTAAAACAGCCGTCAGTTCTATGTGTCTCCATATCACTTCAACCTTTTTTCTTTAAAATCAAGTCTGGCCATTAATTGTATGGCATACAGTATGGTACAAATGCAATGACATTTGGATCTCCGTTCTACCACTTATTCCCTTTTGTGGCTATGGGCAAGTTACTAAGCCACTCTTAAGTCTCAGTTATCTCCTCTGTAAACTATGGATAATACTTAGCTCCCATGGTCATTAGAAGGATTAAATCTAGCACAGCGTATGACAAACAATAAAAGTCTGATAGACTTCTCTTTCCTAGACTTTGTTCTACCTTTTACCCAACCTTTCCTTTTTTCTCAGGGCACCTGGGTGGCGCCTGGGTGGCTCAGTCGTTAAGCGTCTGCCTTCAGCTCAGGTCATGATCCCAGGGTCCTGGGATTGAGCCCTGCATCGGGCTCCCTGCTCAGCGGGAAGCCTGCTTCTCCTTCTCCCAGTCCCCCTGCTTGTGTCCCCTCTCTCGCTGTGCCTCTGTCAAATAAATAAATAAAATCTTTCTAAAAAAATGTTTTTTTCTCTTCCTCTCCACTATTAACATCACCTCAACAATCTCAACTCCCAATTTCCCCTGAATGTGTATAACCTTACTCTTTGCTGTCTCTACTTCATTACTTCCTGTTTTGTCTTTAATACCTTTCCTCTAAACTCTCTTACCTATCAAGAATTTTTAGTGTCTCAGGGCGCCTGGGTGGCTCAGTCGTTAAGCGTCTGCCTTCGGCTCAGGTCATGATCCCAGGATCCTGGGATCCAGCCCTGCATCGGGCTCCCTGCTCCGCAGGAAGCCTGCTTCTCCCTCTTCCCCTCCCCCTGCTTGTGTTCCCTCTCTCGCTGTGTCTCTCTCTGTCAAATAAATAAATAAAATCTTTGAAAAAAATAAAAATAATAAAAATAATAAAAAAGAATTTTTAGTGTCTCTTAAAAACATTGCTGTTTCTCACTATTCATCCTCCCACTACTACTTAATATTCTTCTTGGGCAATTTCCCCTGGTTCAAATATTACATATGCCGAAGACATTACCTCTAACTCTACCCTCTCAACCTTCTTTGGGCACACCAAACCTATATTTAAAACACCTTATAAGACATCGTCTACCTTGATACCTACAGGTAGGCAAGCTTTAAAAAGCCAAAACTGAGATGTTCTCCCATTAAAAACCTCTGCCTCTTCCCACTCCATTTAAAAGCATCACAGAGGCCCAAATTTAAAATGCTGAAGTCGTCCCACACTCCTCCTACTCATTCCTTCACATCCAGTCAAGGAATCATCTGGACATCTGAACTGCCCCACAAATTCATCCCCAACAGTTCCAAATGCACTACTTCCAGCTGTTTTGCCTTGATTATTACATCTTCCTCATTATTTGTAGTTCATCTTCTTCTCCCTTCAATCAACTGTCCCAGTGAATCCCAGTATTCAGCTTTCTACACAAATCTGATATCACTCCCTCACTTAAATTAGTAGTTCTGCACTGCCTACATGATAAAGACTTAAACTGGTGCTTCTCATTAAGTATCCTTACTGACCTAAGACTTGAAGTTGGGAGTGAAGGAGGGTAGCTCAAAGAACATATTTTCTTTGAACTCAGTGCATTATCTGAAAAATTAATGAGGACTCTGTTCAAAATTGTTATCACTGACCAATTAAAATAAATTTTCTCATCTTGTCAAGAAAGACTGACTTTCGGGGCACCTGGGTGGCTCAGTTGGTTGAGCATCCGACTCTTGATCTCAGCTCAGGTCTTTTGTTTTTTTTTTTTTAATTTATTTGACAGAGAGAGCGCTCGTGCAAGCATAAGCAGGGGGAGCAGCGGGCAGAGGGAGAGGGAGAAGCAGGCTCCAGAGAACCCGATGGGGGAGCTCTATCCCAGGACCCTGGGATCCAGCCCCGCATCAGGCTCCCTGCTCAGTGGGAAGCCTGCTTCTCCCTCTCCCACTCCCACTCCCCCTGCTTGTGTTCCATCTCTCGCTGTCTCTCTCTGTCATATAAATAAAATCTTTTAAAAGAAAAGAAAAACTGATTTTCAGGAGCTTCTTCCACATTCATCTTGTGGGTGTCATACTCCAGGGCTAGCCAGCACCCTTGCCCCAAGGTTGCTGATACAACTTAAGCACAAATTCAGACTTCTCACAATTGTCTCCAACGTTCTTATTCTTTAATTTAAATTCAATTACCCAAGGTATAGTACATCATTAGTTTTTGATATAATGTTCTCCCCCCACCACTCCTGCAAATAAGTGTATCCAAAAAATTACTGCTTTTCTCCCAACTTTCCATTTCTCCGTTCATGCTTGTTCTTGTTTCGTTTTTACCCTCCCTTCTTGAAATGCCTTTTCCCTTTCCATTATCCTTATCTCTGGCTGACTCCTAATATTCGACCTCTTTTCTGAAGCCTTCCTTCACACAACTCCCACACTGCCATCCACAGCCAGGCATAATCACTTTCTCCTTGAGCCTTGAAGAACTTCATATACAGACACACATCACATTTCAGAGGGATCTAGTTCCCTTGTTGGATAGTGAACGCAGTTATCAGGTTTTACTTATCTTTGCATCTCCAGGGCTAAGGAAATGTCAAGTACCTAGTAGACACTCAAATGTCACTGCACTGAAATTCTTGAAGAAAAAGTTACTAATGGTATCTGTCCTGAAAAACTAAGAAATCCGTATATATAATTCAGGCAACTAAAATTCTGAAATGCTTTTACATATCATTAAGAGAGCAAACCCAAAATTGACCCCTAATTCCAAACTCAAAAAGTCAATGTGATTCACAACAACAACAACAAAGTTTGGTGACTTTACGCCAAATTAAACATTCTGATATGGTAAGTTATGTTAACTTTGATAAAGTGGTATCAGAAAAACCACAATTCACTAAATTCCATCTAAATTTATGTAATCCTACTACAGGATACTAATATAGAGAAGCCAAAAATTGTATTTGTTAAAATAATCTCTAATCAGGTGAACAAACAAGATGCATCTAATCATATGTAAGAGTATCATTATAAATATTTCTAGGAAAACAATTACAGTCTACATTCCAAATCATAATGGCCTTTATCTAAACTATAATCCCTGTTATACACATACAATTTAAAAATAAAATTGTAAAACTGGTATTATATTAAAATTTAATTTTCAATTACTCTTGAATTCACTAAAGCTTATTCTTTGCCTTCTAAATGTAGAAAGAAAATGCCTTCTAAGATAATTCAAAAGTTTCAGACACAAGGTAATTTCCACCAGTCAATCCTACATTTATAAGTAACAGAAATGATATATTAAATGGGGATTTCAGAAGTACAAAGAACATTACTTAGGATTCTAGAACTCTTATACTAAAAGCTATCCTGAAGTTGACCAAATCCAATACCCTCTTTTTATTTTTATTTATTTTTTTTAAGATTTTATTTATTTGACAGAGAGAGACACAGTGAGAGAGGGAACACAAGCAGGGGGAATGGGAGAGGGAGAAGGAGGCTTCCCGCTGAGCAGGGAGCCCGATGTGGGGCTCGATCCCAGGACCCCGGGATCATGACCTGAGCCGAAGGCAGATACCCAATGACTGAGCCACCCAGGTGCCCCTAATACCCTCTTTTTAAATGAGAAATATTAAGTCTAAAATTCTAGGAAGGAGAAAAGTAATATAAATCTACATTTATGAACACATACTATAAATCTATAAATCATAAACATTTACTTCCATATTATGGGCAGAGAATGAATGACAATACTGCACTTCTGGCATTTAAGATTGTATTATTTCTCTTCCTTAATCTTCAAATGTGATAAAACTACATCAATTTTCTCATGTTGATGCATTCATGAAATCTCAAGATAAACCCAGTTTGACTATGAGGCTTTGTTTCGTAGTTAGTTCGCTGAATTGGGTTTGATTTGCTACTTCTTGAAAATTCTCAGCCATTATCTCTGAATATTTCCTCTCCTCCATGATCTCTTCTTTTGGAACTGTTAGCTGTATGTTGGACTTGTTCATTTTACCATTCATGTTTCTTAATCTTCCAATTTTATAAACTCTATCTTTGAGTTCAGCCTTCTGGGCCTCTGTCTATAGCAGGAGATTTTAACCTTTTGTGCCAATAGACTTCTTTGGCCGTCTGATGAAGGCTATATCCCCCTTCTCAGAATAATATTAAAGGTCTAAAACAAAATACATAGGATTATAAAAGAATCAATTATACTGAAATAACTATCAAAATATTTTTAATTTTGACATAGTAATATCCGTGCTTTATTAACATTAAGATACATAGGAGCTCTCCCAATGGTTTAATAACCATAACTTCATTTATTTATTTATTTTTAAGTAAGCTTTACAGCCAACAAGGGGCTTGAACTCACAACCCTGAGATCAAGAATCGCCTGTTCTACTCAATGAGCCAGCAAGGCATCCCTACTATAACTTCAAAGTAGTGATGACTCAAAGCATTATTTCAATAAATCTGTAACAAATGAACAGCAACTGTACTATAAGAAAAAAAATCTGACTTATATTGGTGTTATAGGTTGAACAGTATCCCTCTAAAAAAACATGTTGAGTTCTAACCCTCTACCTCAGAACATGACCTTACTTGTAAATAGGGTCACTACAAGTGTAATTTATTTAGAGGGGGTCATACTGGAGTAGAGGAGACCTAATCCAGTAAGACTGGTGTCACATGGCTGCTTGAAGACACAGAGACACACAGGCAGAACATCACGTGATGATGAACGCAGAAAATGGAATCAGGCAGCTGCAAGCCAAAAATGCCAAAGACTGCCATCAACCACCAGAAGCCAGGAAAAGACAAGGAAGGATTCCCCTACCGGTTTAATGGGAACATGGCCCTGCCAATACCTTGATTTTGGACTTCCAACCTCCAAAATTGAAACAATAAATTTCTGTTGTTTTAAGCTATCCAGTTTGTGGTACTTTGTCACATTACAGCAGCCCTAGGAAACTAACTGCTGTCACAGGTATCTCTAATGCTGCTATGGTTTGTTGGAATTTCCTTCAATTATGAATGTAAACAAGTTTCAATTAGAGATTAGTAAAAACACTCTTAATTCTAAGAACCCTATGTCGGAAGCAATTTAACACCTCAGTCTAAGATCCATTACTAATGAACTATGCTTTAACAAAAATAATGAACTACGTTTAAACAGAAATACATGAATAGATCTTTTTCATTTCAAACCATTCTGAGTGCCACAAAAACATCTCAGGGATTTGTAATGACTGGCTCTCGACTCTAAAATGAGATGCAGCTAAGACATAAAACTTGTCATAAATAGTGAATTAAATCTAACTATTAAAGGATGAAAAAATTCATTATCTGTGTTAACTTCTTACACTAAGTGTAAAATTATCCCTTCATCTTAGGTTAATATGATTAGTATGAATAACCAAATGAAAAGACTTACTTTTGACACTTCTTAGCCATTAAGTAAAGCATGAGAGCTGGTCTCTTGTTAGTGTATTCCTTTTAGAACTACTCAAGTTGGTGTTTAAGCCCAATAGCCTTTTGTTCTCTTATTCATCCAGAGGCCATATTTATTTAAAAGAAAAAAAAAAAAGAGCAGTACAAAGTTCTCCATCTGTGAGGTATATATATTATCAAAGACATATGGCTATTAAGCCCAAAATAATAAAACCTTAGAAGATTATGAATGTACTACCAATTGTCTCCAAATTTTTTATCTTGGCTCTTCAAAATTCATGCTTTTACTTCAGTATCCTACCAGATCTCTACTGGAAGTCTTTCATTTGCTTAAATATGTCAAAAACAACAATATAATAAAATTAACCAAAAAAAATAATTGATTAACAAATACACGTTACAAGTCTAGTGACTTGTAATGTGCCTATCACTGTATTATTTTAGGGTAATTTAGTACAGGAAGGGCCTATAACGATGCTTAGTTCAAATTGCTCTAATGAAATGAGCAAACTGAGGCCCACAGAGGCTGTACTTGTCCAGAATCACAGAATAATTAGTGACAGCTGGGACAGAAAGGCATCTCCCAATTCCAAGTCCAATGCTCTTTACATTACACCATACTACATAAGAATTGATAAGAGTTAAGTAAACTATCTGCAAAACTTCTGTACGATCACTTTAATTCTATTTGTAATATGATATTTAAAAACAGTCTGGTTGCCCAAAACAACCTAACAAGTTTTGGGGTTTTTTTTAATCAATTTTATTTTACCACCCAGCACATTTTAAAAATAGGAACAAGATCTCATTTCCACCTTCAAAATTGGCAAAAATGTTTTCAAAGAGAACTGGACAGATATTTCAAGACATAAGCACTCTCATGTGAGTTTTCCTTTTCTAGAGGGCAATGTAGCAGAAAGAACAACTTAAAGTTTGCATCTCCTTTAACTCCATTCCTAGAGTATCTTAAGGAAAGAGTAAAAGATTTGGATGAGGACAGAACTCAGGATCAAACGCAGCACCGTTCAGGAATAAAAGATTATCCAACGATAGTAGACTGGTTAAAACTAATGTATGTTATACACTGAACCATAATGTAGCCATTAAAAACTATGTTCTAGGAAATATTTAATGACATAGGAAAAGGGTCACAATATATTTGGGTATGAAGTTTCTACTATGCAATTCCACTCTATAAAGAATACATGTATATACATAAAATAATACAGAAAAAAATCATCATAGTGCATGGCACATAGTAAAAATCCAATAAATGAATAAGATTCTACATCAACATCATAGGAGAGGTTTGATTATAGTATATCAAATGTTAAGACTTGTTATCTGAGTAACAGATACACAAATAGTTATTACTTACTCCCTTTAAGGACTATTTTGTACATTATCTGAAATTACTACTTTTGCAAGGAGGAAAGTTTTTTGTTTTTTTTTTTAATGACACTTTAAATCAGTTCCAGTTATTACTGAAGGATGGAAAAGAAAAGTAGACTTTTACCAACCCTTCCTCAAACTTGGCACTGCATAAAATAAACTCTTACACATAATAGATTCTTAATTATTGATTAAATATACACTCACAATCAACTTTTGAGAGCTATTTCTCCAAACAGAACTCTAATTTCAAATAATAGAGCATATATTAGAGGATTTCAAAATGAGGCCTCTAAAGGCCTCACTCGATTTTTCACAATGGTTACCTAGAAAGTTAATGGTTTCCCAAAATATTGGTGATTTTCACTCTTTTAAAGGTTGAAATCAGGTGAAAAAACATTTAAGTGTTAAGAACAGTGTCTAATGTAAATAAATTCCTATTGATTATGGCTTCTAAAAAAGGAGAAAAGAAGGTAGAAAAAAAATATATTTAAGGCCCAGATAAAATCCGTATTACAGAGGAGTCTTACAATGCTGAGGCTTTAAGGGCATCTGCCATAACATACATATATCTTTTGTTTCTTCATACTATATACAATGATAAGTAATAAACTACTGTTTCAAAACATTAAATATTAAAGATAAGATAAATTATTGGAATAAAAACTATATTCCAAAGTTCACACTTTTTGCTTAGCTAATGTACAATGTTGGCTCTAATAAAACTGATTACCAGATGAACACATCACTTCCTAGAATTAAAAAAAAAAAATTTTTTTTAATAAAACCCCTAAGAGTTCTGTCCCCATGAAGTGTTAACATCTCATAAAAAATATATATATGCTAAAACATTTTTTTCTGTTCTACCAAAACTAATATAACAGAGCCTCTAGGGAATAACTTATTAATAATGCAGGATAAATTTATGAAAACAGAATTCTAAAGGTCTGGGTGAGTGAGGTAATTTCCAAGTTGTCCTACATCAACAACTTTTAATTTTTTTAAATTAAAAAAAAAAAAGGCAACCCTCCCAACTTGCCTTTTGGTGTCTCAAATATCAACATCTTTGGGATTAAAGTACTGGGAATTCTTACTCATTTTCAGTGTAACAGCAGTATCATCCACCAATATCACTACATGAAAAATTTGCATTCTTAATCTGTCCATAGCAAGTATTAGAAAAAGAGCCCATTTAGAAACAATATATTTTACGCATGTGTCAATTCACGTTCCCTCATTTGTTTTTCTATTAGATGTATCCAGAAAGGAAATATTAATATTTTACTTTAAATATGGTAATTAGTCTTTTCCCATCTCTAAAAACAGAATTTGACATTTTGATCCAGGCTACTTTCTTAAAAGATGCCAGTAAAAATTATCGTCCTTCCGTTCAGGATTTTTAGCAGTTTTTCCCCTAACTAAGGGTTATCTGAGATACTTCTTGATCTCTCTCAAAGTAGGTCTAATCTGCGGAAGGCAGTGAGACAGTGTACTGCACTGTGAATGGACAGCCAGGTATTTTATGAATGGAGGCGATCACGTGATCCCAGCACCTCCCCGAACTGATATTTCCCACATAACTGTGTCAACATTCTGAGAACAGGGGTAGTTGTTTGTGTGTGCGTATGTTTTTGAATTTAACCTATAACTTCGAATTCTCCTTACTTCCTGAACTCAAAAATCTACATGAAGACAGACAGTCAAAGCTTTGAATTTTTGTCCTGGAAAATCCTTTCAAAATGTCCAAGGTGATGGATGTTTAATTATTTTTTTATGAATGAAGAGTGTGCTATGCAAATGAGGGCGATTCACAAAAAGAGAGAGAACATGGCGGCCACTTCTGCTTCCAGACTGCACTGACACTGCAGCAATCTACCTTCTCCCACACCCGCTCATCAGAAGAGTGTGCTGGTGGGGGGAGGGGGGTGGAGGTTCGAGGAGAAACGCTGCTTGGCATTTCTCAAGCTATTTTATGTTAAACAGGCCTAGGCTTTGGATTTTAAAGTTCTCTCAAAAAGGTCTGACTCGAGGAATGCACTTTATTTAAAGGAATGCATCCTAGGACTAGTCCTAACTCTCTTAACTCTTTCCAATCCTCCAAAGATAAACAAAACTTGAACTTAATTACAAGAGAACGGATGCAAATATTCTGCACGGAATTAAATGCGGTCTCAGTAAAAACTGTTACCGCACCATTATTCTTTCAGGCAGCCGTTACGTTAAAACAAAGTATTTAAAAGGCAACGTACTTCGTTTGGAAAACAAACAGCCCAAATAAAAACTTAAGCCAGGACACTCTAGAAGTTAATGAATGAAGTCATCAACATATTCTGCCATGTAAATACTGATAAATCAACGTAAATGGTGTTTCTCAATACAGCTGAAGGATAATTATTAACACTCAATATTCTATGCCCCTGATAAAGACATGCCCAGCATTCGCAAAGGTAAAATATAATAGTTCAACGTCTCCCACACTCCAGGTGTCCTTCATGTTATTAAATTCTAAAAATGTCTCCCTAGTTCCATTTTTTACATGAAGCTTACAGGTCGTAAGTTTAAAAGGGGGGGGAGGGGGGAGGTTTAATCGGTATTTAAGAGTCACTGACTCATCGAATTAAGATTCAAGAGCAGTTTGCTGCAGGAGGTGCTCCCACACGTTAGTTTCCAAGTAAAATAGCTATAAAGGAAGCAGGATGGATATTCAGGGTATGTTGACTTACGGTATGCTAAAGTGAAAAAGAACAGGCCGGGGGGGTCTTCGAGGCAAAGAGGTAATTTCTACCCCGCCACCATCCGTCCACATTACTCCATCTCATGGACGTACAATTGCCATCCCACCCCAACACTCAATACCCTCCCCCAGAAGTAAGCAACTAAATGCGGGGGGGGGGGCAGTGGAGGGTGCTGCCATTAAATGGCTAAAGAAATCAAATGTTATCTCCAGAACAAGATGCACCGAACTCTCCAAGCTTGCAAGCTTTCCGGCACCCAAGTCTCAGAGGGGTCGGAAGGATGGGGGGGGGTTACTAATCAAGATCAATGAGGCGCTTACTCGTTGTCAGAAGTCGCCGTCTCCTCGCTCATCTTTCCCTCACCGCGATCCGATCTGGAGATGGAGGAGCAACAGCAAGCGGAGGAGCAGCGGCAGCACCGAGGGGCAGGAGGCAGCGGCGGCCGGGGGGGCGCGGGGGCAGCGGCTCAGGGGCCTCACCATGGTGGATGCCTCACCCGGAACGGTGCCCCCCCAGCCGGGAACCCCGGCCACCCCCGCAGGGGGGTGGCGGCAACAACCTCCGCCGTGGCGACCCCAGCCTCTTCCTCCGCCTCAGCGCCCAGCCAAGGGATCCGAGGAGGCCGGGGAGGGTGGGTGGAAAGGAAAAAGGGAAGAGGGGCTGCGAAGGCTGACTGGTGAGCTGCTCCTCCCGCCACCGGGGTGGAGCGCGGCGGGGTCCGGCCAGGAAGGAGCGGGCGGGCGCAGAACCCGGGAGCAGAGGCGGCGCTTCCCTCAGGGATGCGGCGAGGAGGAAGCAGAGCTGCGTTCGGTGGGGGCCGGCGGGAGGGTGCCGAGCCCAGGCTCCGGGCGGCGGCGGCGCGGTCCTACCGGAGCCCACCCCACCATCTCCCACCTCGCCGCCGGCTGCCCGCTTAGCGCCCGGAGGCGGCCGGAGCGGTCCTCAGGCACGAGCCGGACCGGGCGAGGGGCCTCGCGGCGGCGGATTCCTCCAGACACGCTCCAGTCGGGACGCCTCCAGCAGGGGGAGGAGGGGGCGGCGGGGAGCGTGTGAGGCCAGGGCAGGCGAGCCGATCTCCCCCACCCGGGTCGGAGAAGAGCGGGCGCGCCCAGGAGACAGGGTCCCGGGAAGCAGCGGGAGAGCGGCCGCAGGTCCCCCACCAGCCAGTGCCCACCAGCAGCTCGGCGGGCCAGCTCCTCACACCCGCCAGAGGGGAGCCGTGAGGGGGGCGGCGGAAGCGCTCACGCCGCCCGCTCCTTCCGCCGCCGCTGCCCGAACCGGGGGCGCCCACGGGAGAAGGAGGCGAAGTAGTCCCTGGCGACTTCTCCCGGCCGCCTGCCTCCCCCGGGGGCCAGAGCGGGCACGGGGTGCGGTTGCCGAGCGCAGTACCCGGGCCGTGAGGGCGTGTGGGTAGGGCTAAAAGCTGCGGCCTCCGGGCGAATCACTGCAACTCGAAGTCGTGTGCAGCATAGCAAGTTTCAGGAAAGTAGTTCCCTCCTCCCTTCATTTCCCAAATCGTTGTCGAGCCACAGAGCGGGGAAAGGAGGGGGGAGGCGGAGGGATACGCCAGGCACCGTGTACAGTGTGCGTGCGCGCGCTCCAAACTCTTGGCACGCTGCGAAAGGGGGCGGGGGTGGGAGCTGCACTGGGAGCTGCTTGGGAGGTTGCATTGTTGCGCCGCGCTACTCCCCGTTACTCCCCGTTACTCGCTTTGGAATATCCGGGTTGTTAGAACAAGGAGGCTAGAATGACAGTGTGGTCAAGGGGGAAATTGGAGGCTGCTCGGTTTTGCCGTGTGTGTGTGTGTGTGTGTGTGTGTTTTCCTTGCAGAGCAAAGAATGGAACTGGCATGAGTTCATTTTTAGTTGGTGGGGTTAGAGGGAGGGACCGTACAAAGAGAGCTCCGCCTGCTGTCCCTCTGGTTGCATTGCTGCAGTCCCCTAGCTGCATGTACAGCGGGAGTGTGTGTGTGTGTGTGTTAGAGTTAGTTTTAATACCTTGGATTCTTAATGTGCAAGGGGTATGCTGTGCAGGGCATTCATCTTCGAAAGCTAGAATGGTTGTTAATGGAGAACGACTTCCATTGAAGCCCAGAGTAGGCGTGTTACATGAATCTGGCGCAGCCAGAAGCACAGGAAAAAAACTCCCGCTGCGAGTGAGGTTGCATAACTATAGCGCAGAAGATGCCTCTGTGGCACGAACTGCTCTAAACGGAGGCGGAACCATTATTGAATAGGCAGCTGTCACTTTTGCATTGTTAGAGGACAATGTATGCATTCATCTCGAAAGGTTTTTGCACAGAAACCTGCTGGGGTTTCAGCCGGGAGTCCAGGGTCTGCGGGACTAGAGAACTCAGGGCTCCTGGCTCTGCAAATTCTATTATCCCTTTTCTACCTAGAAAGCCAGTCTGTACCCACCCGGCCTGGGGACTGAATCCTAAGTTTCTGACGCATCTCCCTAGCTATCAGTCTAGCTTTGTGTGCAGTGCTTTTCTTTTCATTCTCAGGTTTGTGTGACCTGAGAGTGAAGGTTGCTGCTCCTGCCACCTTGAGGGGTAGAATAATTCCTGATGAAGAGGAAAGTGGGAAAAACTACCAAACTAGCCAGCACTCCCCATCTGCCAACCGTCTCCAGCAGGTTTCTGGATTGCTGCTTTCTAGAGCACAGGCACTAGCCTGTTTTGCACAGAGTAGGTGCTTAATAAATGAGGAATAAAGGAGCCAAAGCACTCAGGCAGCCCCCAAAAAACAGCCCATTGATTTCTGAGGTTTCTTTATGTAAAGCTTGCCTGGGCAGCAGCATTATCCTTACTCAGAGTGAGGAAGGGACAGTGTTGGTGGCTGGAAGAGGTGAGGGGATCTGGGGTAGTCAGAGGTTACCTCTGTTACCCCTGAACCTGTGTTTTTTTATCTAGTTCCTGGGAAGACCCTGTACCTGGGAGTGTTGGTACTGGCCTGCTCTCCTTCTTACTACTGCTACCCACTATGGCTTCTCAGATTTGAATCAAGTCCCATCAGTTATCATTTGTGTGTTCTAGACAAGTTACCCAAACGCTGCCTGTGGAAAATGGGGAGAATAGTACCTAATTCATAGAGCTGCTGTGCCGATTCATGAGGTAATAATATACATGAAGCACTTAGAACAGATTAAGAGCCCAATAAATCCTGGTTCTTACTCTGATTTTGTAAAACAGAGATGATAGTACACTCCATGACAAGGTGGTGGCAGTGGTTCCGAAGGTTAAACTCAGCCTTGTTTGTTCATTCGACGAATAACTATGGGTTTTCTTCTGTGTGCCACTCTTGCTAGACACATGGCCTGGCCCTTAGCAAGCCATCCATAAATGATTGCTCTCAGTCATTATGATTAAGTAAGTACAAGGAAAGTTGGGTCACTTGCAAAGGCCTCCTTTTCTTTTGAAGAAATATGCATCTGCTTGAGGTTCAACTGCATCAGGGACGGGATCAATGACAGGCCTTGGGAGAAGATATGGAAACCATCTTGGCCGTCCTGTGCAAGGAGCTGTGTGCTGGCCACTTTCAAACACATTACTTACCTAAAGGGGCAATATATGATCAATAGCCCAAATTCATGCTTTTGAGATTGTTCCCACTCCTATAACCAAGACACAGGCACCAAACTGTTCCTTGCCTCCAGTATTCCCCATACCACTTGCAGGACACTTTTGTGCCTTTCTTTTTAAGGGGGCATTTCCAGCCCTCACCTCTCACCCAGTTGTTGAAGATCTTACCAGCTTTTTAGAAAATTGTCTTGGTCTGGACAGAGAATTCTACAGTAAAACAATTAGAAATGGTCCTACGTTCAGGTTCAAAGGCCAGGAGTCTTCCAATCTAACTCAACTGTCAGCAGCTACCCTAAGCTCAAGAGGCCTCACTGCTCTATCCCAGTGTCTGTACCTTTACCAGTACAAGAGACAGAGTGACCAAATGCAATGTGGGACACCTTATTTGGATCCTGATTTGAACAAATATTTTTAAATTTGAGATCATCGGGGAAGCAAACACTAACTGAAGATTGATAATAATAAGGGGTTTTTTAAAGTATTAGTGTTGTGGTTGTGGTGTTTTTTTTTTAAGTCATCATCTTTTAGAAATACATACTGAAATATCTACAGATGAGATGATATATCTGAGATTTGTTTCAAAATAATTCAGTAGGGTGAGGAGTGGGAAGAAGTAGGTAGGGATAGAGATGAAACAAGATTGGCTACGGAATGATAATGAGCATATTCTCTTTATTATTTCACACATTTGAAATTTTCTATAATAAAAACTTTTTTTAATACAGTGCAAGAACTGCCTTAATGCAGATTCCTTAGCCCCACTCCCAAGACTGGGATCAGCAGATCAGTAATGGAACTGACAAATCTGCTTTTCCAGAAGTATGCCAGGTACTTGGTCCTTCTTAGCCCTTCACAGCCTTCTCCCCTTTTCCCTGCAACTACTTTTCATCCTATCTCCGAACACACCCCTACCTAAGAACCTCGATTCCAGAAGCCCACAAAAAAGGGTGGCCCAACGTCTATCATAGGCTAAGGCAGGTCAAGGCCAAAGGGCTGGTTCAGCCAGGGAAGGTGGATCTAATAAGACCTGAAAAGCTGTGTGAAAAGATAAATACAGATGCAGATCACAGTTTCACCCAAAGTTCCAGCTCCATTCAGTTGGTATAGCTACCATTGAACACCAGTCAAAGATTCTATGGTCATGTCAGGGTGAACAGGGCAGGGGCGTGCTTATATTTACTTGGTTGTGTTTTCTCAGGTGGGTCTGTGGGAAAGAGGCCGGTCACGCTAGCTGCTGCTCACAGGTGGCTCTCATTACTCTTGTCCTCAATTTTAGGAATTAACCACAACCACTTACAAACTTGTTATAGATGATTAATTATCAGAAGTATTTATGCACCAACAGCACAAGTGCCAAGTAACTGCCAGTGTTGGACATCATCACAGTTAGGAAGGTACAAGTGGGTTCTGGGTTCTAGGTAGGTATCAGACCAGGGTTCACAAGGTCAGCAAAGGTGGCCTATCCTCATGGAGGCCCGGGCAGATGGCACGTAGCACTCCAACTCAAGGTGTTCTCCCTCTTTCCAGACCGCTCCGTCCATAGTGATCATCTTTCTGATGAACTCAGACTTTATCTTCTCAAATTCCTTTCTTTTTGCCTTTACCATTTTACCCTTGTATTGATAATTCTCTATCTCTACTCAACTTTTTCTGAGTTTATGTTTGTTTTCCCAGTTAAATGTTAAGTGGCTTGAAGGCAGAGGCTCCATTTCATATATTTTTGGTGTTCTCTTCAGCAGTCATTTTGAGTAATGGAGGCTTTTCTAGTGAAATATTATAGCAAAGCCCGTATATGTATAAAAATGAAGCTGTAGTGACCGACACAGTGATGGAAATTCAGAGCCTCCTCCAGCTTCTTACTGTGACCTGAACACTACAGCAGCTCAGCATTTCAGACACGCCATCCCTTGTGCTAATAAGCTCTCAGCAGAGATTTGTATACTTGAAAAGCCAAAAGAGGAGATGGTCGTGCCAACATGTGAGGTTCTAACAGTGCATAAAATACATATTCAAATTTCCATTTCTAAACATTACCCCGAGCAGATGTCTTAAAATTCAAAATTTTAAAACTGTAGCTAGAATGTGCCTAGATCAAAGGGGATTGTCTATTTTCATGCTGTACTTTGCTTAATGAACAATCTTTTTTCTTTTTCTTTCTTTCTTCCTTTCTCTTTCTCTTTTTTCTTTTTTCTTTTTTTTTTTCTTTCTTTTTTTTTTTTAGTGTAACCAGTCTCTTGGCTAATGAGCTCTGCCTCTCAGTGGAATTACTAAATGGTAACCATGTTTCTAAATAGTTTCCTTGCCTCTGGCATGAGTCTGTTTCTCCATCACTAGGGTTTCCATGTTCTTCCAAACTAATACAAAGTATAAAGGATAAGTATGCTATTTTATTTTTCTCCCAAAGGACTGCAATTGTTGGTCTGGTAGTATCCGGTGAGTGTGAAATCAGTTTACTTTTAATGCTATAACTGCCTTTTACAGGAAGTTTCCACAAGATTACAACCAGTACAACGGAAATGAGCAGTCTGCGATTTCCTTTATTTTCAGCATAATCTTAGCAGGGAGGATGCTTACCAGGCCCACACTACTAAATAAAGCACTTCTCCCTTACCATCATTCTCCCAAATGGATTTGGCATGCTTATTCCTTGAAAGTTATATCCCACTACGTCAATATGAAGGATTGAAATATCCATTACATAAAATTTCCAAGGCTATGTGCATGCAACAAATGCACTACAACAAAAGAGTCTAGATGATTCCTTGGATTTTGTTTTAAATATGGCATTTGACTTCCCTTTCAGTGAGTAATAGTTAGCCATTGTATACGACTATCAAACTTGGAATGCCCTTTAGGAACTTACCTTCCTAACACCCTTGCCCACTAGGTATTATCATCAGTTCCGATTTACAGAAAGAATTAGGAACTGACGATCAAAAAAGTTAGGGGACTTGCCAGAGGTCACACGTTAGTAAGGCTGTGGCTGGAGCTCCAACTAAAATTTTCTCCTTTAAAAACCCGTGTGTGTGTGTGTGTGTGTGTGTGTGTGTGTGTGTGTGTTGATATTATATATAACTTCTCAAAGATGAGCTCCTTGGTGGCATATGCTTTCTATTTCAAGTCATTATTGCTGTGGATGATGACTTGGCAGGAGAACTGTACTTTGGAAAAAGGGAGGAGTAAATCCCTTGGCTGTTATCAGCTACCTCCTGTGGTGCTCAGGTACATAAATGCCCTTATACCATCAGTTCCAGAGGCAACAACATCTGGTTATCTTTTAGTGATGCTCTTAGTTCTCATGATCATGGTAGCCGCTAGCCATGTGTGGCTAAATTAAAATTAAATTAAAATTAACTAAATTCAATAAGATTAAAAACTTACTCCGTAGTCTTACTAGTTACATTTCAAATGCTTAACTGCCATGGATGGTTGGTGGCTACCATTCTGGACAGTTCAGATATAGAACACTTCTACTATCACAGAAAGTCTTTTTGGGTACTTTCGTTATCCTGCTATTAATATAGACATCTAACAATGACTGTGCTTTCGAATATGTTATTATTGGTTTGAACTGAGCATTGTATCCCCTCTCTTAATCTTAGATAAGTCTTCACTGCCATCAACTAAGGGTAAAAAAGAGGATAATTTCATAATTAGAGTCTTTGATAAACCCACAGAAGATATCTACGTTGAGAAGCACTAATGCATTTATTTATTTATGTTTATTTATTTAATAAAAATGCTTTAAATGCTCATGTTTAATACTGTAAATCCTTGCTACCTCAAAGCAGCATAGCTTCCCCTGGGAGCTTGCTAGAAATGCAAACTCTTAGGCTCCACCCCAGTCTTACTGAATTATAATCTGAATTTTGACAAGATCCCTAGGCGATTCAACTGTACATTAAAGTTTAAGAAGCCCTGCTGTAAATAATCTCTGTCTCTGGTAGGTGGCCTTTCCTAAACTTGACTAGGTGTATTGTTCTTCAGGCTTGCCTATCCTCCAAGATATAAAAGTAAGATATTCCCACCATCATTTTCAGCCCTTTTCCTGCCCCTCCCCCAAAAAGAGGATTTTTTTTTTGTCTCTTTTTTTTTAAAATTTTTTGTTATGTTAATCCCCATACATTACATCATTAGTTTTAGATATAGTGTTCCATGATTCATTGTTTGTGCACAACACCCAGTGCTCCATGCAGAACGTGCCCTCCTCAATACCCACCACCAGGCTAACCCATCCTCCCACCCCCCTCCCCTCTAGAACCCTCAGTTTGTTTTTCAGAGTCCATCGTCTCTCATGGTTCTTCTCCCCCTCCGATTCCCCCCCTTCATTCTTCCTCTCCTGCTACATTCTTCTTCTTTTTTTCTTTCTTAACATATATTGCATTATTTGTTCCAGAGGTACAGATCTGAGATTCAACAGTCTTGCACAATTCACAGTGCTCACCCTAGCACATACCCTCCCCAGTGTCCATCACCCAGTCACCCCATCCCTCCCACCCCACCCCCCACTCCAGCAACCCTCAGTTTGTTTCCTGAGATTAAGAATTCCTCATATCAGTGAGGTCATATGATACATGTCTTTCTCTGTTTGACTTATTTCGCTCAGCATAATACAAAGAGGATTTTTTTTGTTCCTATTTCCTTTTATCCTCTTCTTTCTGGTCTAGGATTTAGACCACTCAGCATCTTGTCTCTGTTTCTCCTTAGATCAAGTCCACTACACTCAGCTCCATGTAGTCCCAGGACACTCCGCCAGGGGACTGTGCCCGTGAGAGCTTCCCCTTTCCTCCCACCTCCCCATTTCCCTCTTTTCTCTCAAATCTCTCTACTTCCCTAAAAAGCATTCCTTCTTTTTCCAACTCTCTTTTTCTGACTTATCTGAAAGTTTCCTCCTCTTTCTACTCTGCAATATCACACTTTCAATTAGGCTTCATCACACTCTATTGGGCATGTGTAAAGCCTGGCAGTTCTCCACAAGCCACTCAGGGGATCTTAAAACATCACATTTTTGCTATAACTTCTATTTGCTCTACTCTAATTTAAAAACAAAACTTAAGACCTTGCATTTACATACAGAGTTGGCCCTTCCAGCCCTCTATCTGTGTTGGTAATGTATGCGTGTGTTTATATATATAATTTATATAGTTTAGCAATTATAATTCCAAGAATATAGAAGTTCAGGTGATGGGGTAGAAGGAGAGCTATAAAGGAATTGTCAGTATTGGAGGGAAAAGATAGCAGTTATTTTTATTATCTGTTTTGTATACCATCTTGTGTTATCTAAATGTTTCCTTTTGGCTTTTCATGTCTTCCTGGATATATCGTAAAATTTTGGAGACCAGTAAAAAGGCTGTTGCAATGGTCCACATAGAAAATTAGGGCATTGGTCAGGGGCTAGAGAAAGGGTGGATAAAAGACATGTAGGTGAGAGAATATTCAGGACTACTTTAGGTGCTGGGAGGAAGCCTGCTTTCCAGAGAGCTACAATCTAGCTAGGGAGACATGGAAAGCCAAAAGGAAACATTTAGAAAATACAAGATGTTATCTGAATAAATGCCATGACAAGTAATAAAAATAACTGCTCTTGTTTTCCTCCAATGACACTAATCTTCTTAGCATCCCCAAATATGTCCGTTTTGGAATTCTGTGACAGTATCTTTAATAGAATTCTGTGTTTAAAAATTATTAGACGCTGAAAACCTCACTTCCAGTGACATCTGGCCAGTCCTTACCTTATCAGACAGAGATGTTTTCTTTCTCCGTAAGATTTTTAAATCCTAAGACACTGACCGTCCTTCATACTAGAGAATGCCGCCCTCAGCTCTAAAGCTCTTTATCAGGAAGCTAAAACACTTCACACCCTTATTGTCTCCTGGGTCTTAGCCAATCTTTGTTTATTTCAAGTTTCCTTCCTTTGTTGGATCATCCCAGTCCTTCTGGAGCCCCTGCCAAGCTGTGCCAAGGACTTAGAACAGTCTCTCTTAACCTGCCTTATTGTCTTTGCTTATTTTAAGTATGTCTCCTAATATTTTCCATAGAGCTTTCTAGAATTGATTTGGGAACATAAAATTGCTTGCTACACCCTACATTATTTGGTCTAGTCTACATCCTAGAAATGTGGTTATTCTTGATACGTCCCATGATATTATTCTTAACTGTGTATTTGTTTAATGTCTATATTTAGTTATCCATTGTTTCCAAGTTTTTCTAAAACCCCAACCTTCATATGTGTCAAATTATTTTTGCATAATAACATAAAGTGAGATGTCTGGTAGGTGCTTATTAAATGCTATTTTATATGGTACTGGTAATTTATTACTCCAAAAGGACAATTTTAATTTATATTTTGAATTTATATCTCTGAAGCTCCTACTCATTCAAATATATAAATGACATTAGAGATTTGGCCAAACTTCCATTCAAATTCATAAATTCTATTTATGTATGATCCCAGTTTATCCTTTACTTTTCATATAGTTACAATATCAAATTTCCTTGGAAATCACTTGAATGTAACTCATTTAATTCTAGCAATAATCATTTCTTGGTTTTTTAAATTCTTTCTCATGGTGTTCACTTCTGATATTGATCTTCTTTTACAAAACCAAAAGTACTTAGCGAAGGATAGGGAGAACTTTCAGAAAACTATCATTAGGATTTATTAGAGAGTGGTCCTTAGGGGCAACTCTCAAAGGATCCCTCTTTGATAAAGTCACAGACAATAACTGTATCAGAGGAATTCATTAACTAATTAGTTACTTAAATATTCCAGGCTCAGTACTAGAGATGAAATGAAAGCAGTAATTGACTGCAAGGAACTTATGTCTAGTGAAGATGTAAATAGGTAAATTCCCATTCCCACAGTAAGTGCTAGAAGTGTTAGGAGTGATGTGCTATAGGAGCAACTCACTTGCTTCACATAAAATGGAGGATTAACCATAGGGGAGCATTTAGGAAGAAACTCAGTTTTCCCCCTTTTGTGTAGTGAAGACCCTGGGTCTTTCCTACGTGTTTCTCCCCTGTGTGTCTCCTTTACTTTTACACAGCACACTTCACTTTGGGGCACCAAATGGGTGGAGGTTTCTCCCCACACCAAGTGTTTCCTTGAAACACAGCTGGGCACCCTACAATTTAACTTGCTTCTGATACCATCTACGCGGAGATGGCATCAGATTCCACAGGTTAAGACCTCAGTCCCATAAAACTTACCCCCTGCCTGC
The DNA here is from genome assembly GCF_004348235.1 of Phoca vitulina. NCBI lineage: Eukaryota > Metazoa > Chordata > Mammalia > Carnivora > Phocidae > Phoca > Phoca vitulina. Next base: position 7,123,569 of record NW_022589723.1, on the reverse strand, counting down.
CCCATCACCGCCACTGTCCCCACTTCTGTCCCAACTTCACAAGCCCAGTGCTTCTAACCAACAGCCTGTACAGATCAGAGGTTCCAACAGCCCCCTTCTCAGGTTTAATTAATCTGCTAAAGTGGCTCACAGAACACAGGGAAACATTTACTTACATTTACTAATTTATTTTAAAAGGATATGATAAAGGATATAGATGAACATCCAGATGGAAGAGATGAGTAGGGCAAGGTATGTGGGAAGGTATGCAGAGCTTCCGTGCCTTCTCCAGGCTCACCGTTGTCCCAGCACCCATGTGTGTTCACCAACCTAGGTGCTTCCTGAACCCCCTACTGTTGGGGTTTTATGGAGGCTTCCTCACGTAGACATGATCAATTATTAACTCAGTTTCTAGCTCCTCTCCCCTCTGTGGAGAATAAGGGGTAGGGCTGAGAATTCCAAGCTTCTAATCATGGCTTGGTCTTTCTGATGACCAGCCCCCGTCCAGAAGCCATCTAGGAAGCCACTCAGAGTCACCTCATTAGAACAAAAGATGCTCTTAATGCTCTTATCACTTAGGAATTTACAAGGGTTTTAGGAGGTCTATGTCAGGGACGGGGTCAAAGACAAATATTAGAGCAAGAGATGCTCCTAGTGTTCTTATCACTTAGGAAATCACAAGGGTTTTAGGAGTTCTGTGCCAGGAACTGGAAGCAGAGACCAATATATATATTTTCTACTTTTTCACAGTGAGTTACCATAAAACATTACTGTGAAACATAAACGAGAATAATGAAATGAAAAACCATCCTTGAAAATGGCTTCACCCATGTGTTCAAGGAGAGTGTGAATAGGAAAAACAAAATGCTGATGACTGTTTATTTGTATAACTTCAACCTCCAAAGGGACAATTGGAGCTAAGAGAGATTTGATCAATGTTTGGTTCTTTTCTGTCCACTTACATAACAACAAGGTCAGCATGCTGACGATGAAGCCCCTTGAGGACGAAGTGCTCACAGCCACTCCCCAACACTTAGCTATTTAAATATGTTACCCCTCTCACCAATACCTATCTTCATTTTCCCTGGGAGAACGCCTGATAACTCCAAAGTGATCTAATGGATGTTTATGTGACTGGCTTATGTATTTTCAATTTTATTGTCTGTCAGTTATTTATTGTACAGGCCCTGTCGGCTTATTTCAGCAATCTACTAATTAGTACCAAAACACTCCGAGAAAATAATCTTTTACATAATGCACTTTGTTTTGATCCCCAGTTCAAGAACTGTCCGTGGTTGCTTTTTGTATACTAAATGACCAAGGCCACCTGTCCTGCTTCTTATCTTATCCATCCCAATGTCGTTTCCACTGGGCTTTCCATTTCTCTGGGCTCTTCTGAATGCATGTAAAAATTCTATACTGGACATTTTTTGTGTGTTTATTTTAATCCACAAGGTGTTCTTAGGTTCCTAGTGTATGTTCTGAATATCAAATTAAGAAAACAGGAGCTCTGCTTTCTTTCCTTTTTTTAAATTTTTTTAAGTTTTTTTTTTTTAAAGATTTTATTTATTTATTTGACAGAGAGAAAGACAGAGAGGGAATACCAGCAGGGGGGAGTGGGGGAGGGAGAAGCAGGCTCCCCACGGAGCAGGGAGCCCGATGTGGGACTCCATCCCAGGACCCTGGGATCACGACCCAGCCGAAGGCAGACGCTTAACGACTGAGCCACCCAGGTGCCCCCAGGAGCTCTGCTTTCTAAGATTTCTTTTATTTTCCCAAAATGTCTAGTGTTGTACCCTCAACAATGGTGACAGATAGAAGTTGCCCGTTGCCTTCCCAAAATATGAAGGGAGCTCATGTGAACCTGGATCATCATGTGCAATTAAAACAGTAATATTAAAAGGCACAAAATAATTAATATCAAGATGAAGAAATCCCAAGACTTAATCAGCTACCTCAAACCAGATATATTGGAGTTAAAATTTAGCACAGTAAACTTTATATATATATATCATCACAGTAATCCCCAAGTGCAAAGACAAAAATACTAAACTGCCTTTTTTGTTGACTTTTAAAATTAAAACAAGTGTACTTCTTGCAAAAACTTAGAACTCTACAGTAAAGCAGTACAGAGTAAGAGGACTCCAATTTCACTTGTCTCAAAGGTGACTACTATTGATAGTTTAGAATATGTAACTTTAGATCCTTTTCTATGCATTTACACACACACATAATAAAAACTAATTTTATATATTATTCGACTTCCTCTCTAACATGCCATGTACATTCTCAATATTAGTATTCATTCTTTTAAATGGTTATATAGTATTTTATAATATGGGCATACTATAATTTATTTATATATTTCTCTCTATAAAGGGACATCAATCACTGATTGTTTCCAGATTTGGGGTTTTTTAGTAGAAACAATGCTTCAATGAGCACCCTTGTTTACTTTTCTTTGGGCTTAAGGGTGAAGATTTCTCACAGAAAGATTTGTATAAGTGAAATTGCAAGGTCAAAAACAATGAACATTTTAAGTAATGGAAGATAATGCCAAATTGTCTTCTAAAAACACGCTTCCATTTTTTTTTATCAATTATCTTCTCGCCAATAGTGTATGAGAGTACCATTTTCTCTATACCCTCACTCAAAGTAGATATTAACAATCTCTCTTTTAATTTTTGCCAGTGTAAGGCCACCCAATATGGTATCTTACTGTTGTTGTTTTTGCATTTCCCTAACCACTAGGTTTCATTTCATTCATGTTTCTTCTTCAGTGAATTCCATAATCCATCTGTTTTTCATTAATTTCTCTCTCAATTTCCTTAGCTGTACCCTTAGCTGAATATTGTTGTGAAGTAACCATTATGAATATACTCATTTCTTACACATGGTTTTCCATGGGCCACTTTCTTTTCTAGCAAAAATAATAAAGAAGAAAAGTATCATTTATAAAGGCTTTTTAAAATTTTCTTTCCTGTATTCAATATTCTATTTTTATTTATGTACTTTTAAAATTTGCTTTTTTTCCAGTCACACAGAAACACTCTATCCGTTGTATTCAGACTAGCAATAGCAACATGTATACTTGAGGGAGAAATTCAGTGGAAGTGTATATGTTCTATTACTATAAAATGTCCATTTGTCCATAATGATCCCCCAGCACAGCTTCCCCAGCACAAAAGTGTTAAAACGAAACCAGCATTATTCTTAAAAGTGTTATGAGACAGATACCTAACTCTCTCCTCTCCCAGACCAATAACATACAATAACCGTCTCGATAAATACAAGTGGCCAAATGTTGCTGGACTCTCCTATATAAGACTGTGGTACATTTTTCTTCCCTGGTGGAGGACATGAAGATAATCATAATAGCTAACAATGGTTGCTTACTGCATGCCAGGCTCTGTTCCATGTGCTTGTATATGTTAATGCTAATCTCATCATGAGATAGGTGTGATTAGTATCATCTCTTTTAGGGATGAAGAAATGAAAGCACATAATGTTAAATAACTTGAGTGGGTCTCGCAGCAAGAACACGGCAGAGCCCCGATTCAAACCCAGGTCATCTGATTCCAGAGCCCCAGTCATAGCCAGAATGCCTGGCTTACACAACCAGTGTTTGCCTAGAAGAGTAATAAGGAAAAAGAACATTAGAAAAAGGACATGGACAAGGGGAGAAAACAAAGAAGTGAAGGATAAGAAAAGAAAGGAAAAGAGAAAGAGAAAGGAAGAAAGGAAGAAAGAGAAAGAAAGAAGAAAGAAAGAAAGAGAAAGAAAGAAAGGAAAGAGAAAGAAAGAAAGAAAGAAAGAAGAAAAGAAAAGAAAAGAAAAGAAAGAAAAAGAAAGAAAGAAAGAAAGAAAGAAAGAAAGAAAGAAAGCAAGCAAGCTGAAGCAAAAGAAAAGGAAGGAGAGGAGATAGGCAAGAAGGAACCGGGGAAAATTACCCTCCCGCCCTCACACTACCAATTCAATGGCCAACAGAACGGGGCTTGGTCACAGCATCACGGGTGAAATGCACTGCGTTGTGGGTCCGGTGTCCCTAGTGCTCCCTAGCCTTTGACCCAGTAACCCGTTCACCCCCACCCCCCCACATGCAGACTTACCTCTTCCAACTATCCTGGCGTTTTCCCTTGCTGTACTTCACAGATACACAAAAATTGTAGAGATGGCAGCTCTCACAAAGGAAGGTGGGATTGCCTCTACACTAGTTGTCTGATTTGTGCTTTTAGGCATAATACAAGCCAGTGATCAATGTTTACAAAGTGTGCCCTTAAAAAAATCCTGGAAGAAACATTGTAAAAATTGGACTTGGATTTCAACTTCTCCCTAATTCTTTAGACTCACTTCAACTTGAACACAATAGAAAAAGATCATGGGGATTATTCTATGATAGTGGTTCTCAACTGTGGGCGATTTTGCCCCCCAGGGCACATTTGGTGATGTCTGGAGACATTTTTAGGTCACGGTGTCACAACTGGGGCAGGGGGGTTGGGTGAGGGAAGGAATAGCGCTGGCATCTAGTGGGTAGAGGCTGGGGATGCCACTAAGAGCAACCCTTCACACCAAAGAACAATCCAGCTCAAAAAACGTCAACAGCGCCAAGGTTAAGAACCCCTGTTCTGAAAGGCAATGCTACCCAGATCAAATTACAGCTTCTCCTCAGTGGTACAGGAATTTGTTCCCTAACAGAAATACAAAGACAACTGCAACTTTTCCTTCTAGCCAAACTCTACTTTTTCCTTACAACTCCTTCCTGTCTGGCCTAAGGCCAAGCCATTCATGGAAACACAAAACGGTGCAAAACAGAAATCAAATAAAGGTCCAATCCTAAATATTTGAGTACAATTTCTTACTAGAGTTTTCTACCTCTGGCCGTGAAATACTATGCAGAAGGATTTTATGAATGATGTTATTTGGGTATTTCTTTATAAAGCCATAGATTGAAATGAAACTGAGCATGTGTTTTGGGGACAAGAATAATAGAAGAAAAGAAAGGAAATCCTTTATTCTAGTGAAACTGCCTAAGGAATAGTCATCACTCAATAATCAAACTATGATATTTGTTGTTTTTATTTTATCGGTGCATTTTTTAATTTTTTAATTTAAATTCAATTAACACATAGAGTATTGTTTGTTTCAGAGGTAGAGTTCAGCAATTCATCAGTCTTATATAACACCCAGTGCTCATTACATCACATGCCCTCCTTAATGTCCATCACCCAGTTACCTCATCCTTCCACCCACCTTTCCCTCCAGCAACCCTGTTTGTTTTCTATGATTAAGAGTCTCTTATGGCTTGTCTCCCTCTCTGATTTTGTCTTGTTTTATTTCTCCCTACCCTCCCCTATGATCCTGTTTTATTTCTTAAATTCCAAATATGAGTGAAGTCATATGATAATTGTCTCTCTGATTGACTTATTTCACTTAGCATAATACCCTTAGACTAGGATATTTGGATGAATATTCTTTATCTTAAGAAAACTTACTTTACAGATTTGAATATTGCCTTTTTATGTGTCATTAATAATGTGATATATTTAGAGAGCTTAAGAAAATCAGTTGTTTAATAATGAATTTGAGATGTACATGCTAGTTAAAATTTTATGTACCACATACTCTGCTCGGTCCTATGTTCATTATTTCATGTCAGCCTCACATACCCATTTAACAGATGTGGAAAGTGAAAGCTCAAGAAGGTGAACTTATTTGCCGAAGCTTACCAATGCTTGGTAAGAAGCAAACCAGGATTTGAATTCATGTTCTCTAGCTCCAACCAGGTCTAGAATTATTTGCACAACATGATTCTGCTTATCTCATCATCCCTGTTCCTAAGAGCATTCAAGGAATGGATTATAGTCCTATTGTTGATTTTTGAAATACAGCCCCAAGTGAAATCAACACATCAATTATATACATATACTGCTATATTAATATATTATGTTCATCATAAAACATTCCAATATAAAAATTCTTAAATGAATGAGATACAGAACAAGTAAAAATAAAAGTTCTAATATTTTATTCCTACACCTCCACAGATCATCATCTTTAATACTTCCTGGAATTCTCCCACCCCCTTTGGAGAACACTGGAGTAATGGGGTCAGTTCTTCTTTCCTGTATGTGTCAAACTAGGAGGCCTGGCCTCTCTTCTGAGATTTAATGAGAAATGGCTTTTGTCAGATCAATATTAGATACCAATCCCAATTCAGATGCACACTTGAAACCAAATACAACAGTGACAGGAGAATACAACTTTTATCCACGAGAAAAGTGCATGCAGAATGTGGCAGGAAGGGGACTTCTGCCCCTTTATCATCACCAAGATCAAAACATGGCGTTACAAGGCAGACGGATCTACAGCACAACAAGACTGAAAGCGTCCCAGCATTGGATCACGAAGCCCTTTATCTCAGAGTCCCAAGGAAATATGTTTATACTTCTTCTCCAGCACTTCTTGCAGAGTAATCATTCAATAAAATACATACTGGGGACACTCCGTGAAAATGAAAAACTGTTCTACCGTAAAGAAATCTCAGGGAAGTGAATTATATGCAGAAAGGCAAATTCTAAACATGCCATTTAGTTACTTGATTTAATTTGACTTAAGATGTCACTAAAGCTTCTTGAATTTTCTCCTGTTTTACTTCTTACCAATACCCTCGCTTCCACCCTTTGTGCCCGTGGAACCCCATCTCAGGGCCGGGACTGAGGCGAGGTGAACAAAATATCAAAATTTTTAATGACAGAGGAGTCTGTCATTTAGCTTTCCTGGAATTGTGGAAATAATATCCATTCTGTCTTGTTTCTCTGAGACTTAACTTCCCCCTTAGGCAAGACGCTACTTCATTTAACTCTCTGATGTCCTGAGTGAAGGTATTCCTTCGACCCCACCCCAGGAAGTATTGTAACAGATCGTCCTGTTTTCCAGTCGGTTCCAGTGAAACCACTTCCTGTCAAATATAATGCTCCTATCTGGCCACTTGCAGGCTCCATAATCCTTAAAATCTTTGACTTTTAGAAATGAAAGAGATATTACATCTATTGGATGTAACCATTTTCATCTCAATTATTAGATGACTTAATGGCTAAGTGGCTAATTTAGTTTTTTTTTAAATGGGGAATGTAATGTGAGGATTCTAAGGTATCTAATTACACAAAGAACAGGAATGCATTGGGCCTAAGGATCATGGATTTAAAAATTGCATGTGTCATTCTGCTCTACTTCTGAGTCTGCTTCTTTTCTCTATCCATTGGCTATTTCTACCACTCAGATCAGATTGGGAAAATGTGGCCAGCAACCAATTGCAGGTTTGTATATTCTCAGTTTCAGGCACAAGAAGAAGGCTGATACTAACGCGTTGGTTCCAGTTCTGAAATTCCTTGGGGGGAAAAAAATAACACCTCATATTGACCCAGGTTGGAAGTTCCTATGCCTGGGCCAGTCAACACTGGTTCACGGACAGGGTTAGATTTTATGAATTTGGTTATTAGTAATATGGTCCCATTGTAACCACATAGTTGATGGAGTCGAAGGGGGAAGGTCCCCTACTAAGTGGGAGCTTGGTAGAAAAAAAAAATGCCTGTATCTACACAGAAATAATTTAGCCCAATCTTTCATGTAATAGATGATGAAAATGAGGCTCAGACAGGTGGGTTAACCAAGGCTAGTGAGAGAAAGCCAGAACCGGATCCCAGGTCTTCAAAGTGCCAGACTCATGTTCTCTTATTCAACAGCCCTTTCCCGAGCATTCAGTGATGCCAGGCATGGTTTCAGGTGCTCAGGTTGGTTACAAGAGTAAACAACAGCCACAAAAGTCCCTGTCCTCACTCTACTGCTTGTTAGACCAATCAGACTATCTCCAGATCTTCCTTCTTCTAAACAGCTTCTTTCTTTACCACTGCCCCAAATCTTCCTTACCGAAAACTCCAGAAAATATCTCAATCTCTCTGCCTCTTCATTGCTTTCCCACGTGCCAATTGCTTCCAACATTAGTTTTTTCTAGAATCCACCCCAAGAGTGATTGCTCTGATAGACACCCAGCCACGAGGGGCACATTTAACATACACAAGGTCTTTGAAAGGATAGGGATGTTTTCACCATACAGGAGGCACGTTGTAGGTAGAGAGGAAAAAATAAACACCTTTAGTTAGTGTTATGATGCCTCATTTACTACTTTCCCCCAAAGAAGGAATATGTAATAGGTAATGGTTGCAAATTCTTTGGGCATTTTTTTGGCAACTTCAAGAAGCAAAGAAAATTAAGGAATGGGCATTAAATTGAGTCTTGGTTTATAGTCCAACATCATACCTTCCATTTGCTAGTTATGTGACTTTCAGAAGTTCACTTAACTTCTCTGTGCCTAAGTTTCCTAATTTATAAGAGTGGGGACTAGACAGTTTATTGAAATTATTTATACTTTGTACTCTAGCTTTGTTCTTAAAAAGATTGGAGAAGCCAACAAACTATAAAATCCAATTCCAGTGTCAAAATTCCACATTTTAACGAAAGCCAGTCTTTTTGCTCTGCTTTGCGAAGGTGAATAGCCCTTGGACTTTACCATTTGTACACAGATGCTAAATGATCTAATTATGTTCATTAAATCAACCAGGTTTCTTTGAAAACAAGATGGCTTTGTCTCCCGATGCTAGAATTATAATGGGTTGCTGCTGTGATTTAAAAAATACCTATTTCGGGGCGCCTGGGTGGCTCAGTCGTTAAGCGTCTGCCTTCGGCTCAGGTCATGATCCCAGGGTCCTGGGATCGAGCCCCACATCGGGCTCCCTGCTCTGTGGGGAGCCTGCTTCTCCCTCACCCTCTGCTTGCCTCTCTGCCTACTTGTGCTCTCCCTCTCTCTCTCTTTGTCAAATAAATAAAGAAAATCTTAAAAAAAAATTAAATTAAATTAAATTTAAAAAAATAAAAAATACCTATTTCGGTAGCCAAGAACATCTCATACTGGTCTTATAAAGAAAAATGCCACCTTTCCAAAAGATTTCTTCTCTCCCTCCCTAAATTAGAAGGCTAAGATACGGCATAAGTAAGTAATTGGTATTATTCAGAGTTCTCCACACATTTCATTCCACAGAAATCTAAGAAAAGAGCAATGGGAGGAAAGGCATTTCATTTTTGCTCACTGGATGACTCCAGGATGCCTACTGGATTCATTTTTTTTAGGTCTGCTTTAATTTTTTGTAACCTGGTCAATGCATATTAGTTTTCGTCTGGTATCAAAACATTTTCATATTGAATTCTACAAAAAATCATCTTGGATCCAGCATTTCCACCCTGCCTTGTGTTCCCTTGACTACCAGAGACAGCTATGCCTTGATGGGCCCTAGAAGGGACAGTATGTGAAATGTGCCAGTTCCCAGAAACAGCATAGAGCCCCTGTGGCTGGATCCTGGATAGGGCATTCCTGGAAGCAACCACTCAGGAGTGCTACTTTTAGCAACAATAGCAGCTAAGATATGATGCACGAGTCAGGACATTATGCTGTATCTTTTCTAAGTATCTTGAATGAGCCACTGTTTGTGGGTGCCTACTGAGCTGAGAGCTGAATGCTAGTCTTCATGTAACATAGCCCTCAGTGTTTTCCCACTCAAAAGTAGCAACAGAGAAAAACTTCTGGAGTGGCATCTTGGCAACAGTCATCAAAAATCTTAAAAATACACAAAATTTATCTCAGTAATTCTACCTCTGAAGAATTTGTCTTAAGGAAATAAATGTACAGTATAGTGGCTGGCACATAGGAAACATGCAATAAATGTTAGTTATGATTATAAAGATAGTCATCACAGCACGGTTTATAATAATGAAAACTGGATTGAACATAAAAGCCCAAGAAAAGGAGATTGATTCAATAAATGGCATCATGTCTATATAATATACTTTTAGGGCAGCCATTAAAAAGTAGGTCAGTGGTTTCCAGATTTGGGTGTGCATCAGAATTGACCAAGGAACTTGTGAAAAATGAAATTTCCCAGGCCCCATTCAAAATATTCTAAGAACTGGAAAGATCTACGGGTAAGAGAGAAATTAGGGGCTTCATATAAACTCAATATGTATAATTATATAATATATATTAAATTAGGAATATTAATTTTGCTTTGAGGATTATTATTTATGTCAAAGACTTGATGATTTTTCTTAATCAGTTTCCCTCACAAAAAAATCCATCTATTTTAAAAGGAGCCATTTAAATCCTTCAGGTCATGGAAAATAGCCTAGGCTTGAAGTTCTATGTCATTCAACAAATTTTTCTTTAAATGGGCATCACTGTAAAATATTCCCCAATCCTCCAAATTACATAATCTTCTCTCTCTCTATATATATATATATAGATATCTCTTTAATAAAATAATATTTTCCTTCAAGAGCAGAGTCCGTTTGGGGTAATATTTCACATTTGGGGCTATCTTTCAATCTGCCTCCTCTCTGTGTATTTTCATTACATTTGTATTACAATGAAAGGTAGTTGGAAGACTGTGATTGAGTATAGTGAAAGCATTTAACTATCAACTCTGAAGGTTGTTCCAGCCCTAAGATAAATAACTATTTATCTATAGTTCCTATTTTGCTCAAAGAAATATGCACACTAAGAAAATGGCCAAAACAGTGCTAAATTAATTAAACAAGAAGGCCATTAGACTGAAGTGGTTCTAATGTCTTATAGTAGCCTGCTGAAGCAAACCAAAACCTTAGCCTGAAATGTCTCAAGGTTAAAAAATCAAAACCTAAGGACAACAATCTACAAATAGCCAACTCGGCTTTTCCAAATAAAGCAAACACTTAAGTTATAGCCAATCAAATAATTTTCTTGCTTTGCTTCTGCCTCTTCTCTTTAAAGTCTTTCCTCTAGCTCTTGTCAGTAAAGTACTCCTAACCACTTCCGGTTTGTCTCTGCCCAATTTGAATTGATTTTTTGCTCAAATAAACCCTTAAAAATTTAATATGCTTCAGTTTACCTTTTAACAACAGGAATTGTTTTCTTTCAGATGAGCCATTACTCCAAAGATTCATATAATGATTGTATTATCATTGGAAATTCCAGGGTATTCCTTTTTTTCTGGGCATTCCTTTCCTGCTTATAATTATTGTCCCAAAACAGTGAGTTGACCCAATAGCAGCAGACTGACTCAGTGAGTACTGATTTTTCATGTTTTAAGAAAAGTGTTAAAGTCCTAATTTCTTATTCCTTCCCACACAACAACTTCTGTCAGAACGGCAGCTTACAATTACACAATGCTTATTTGTGCCAGGCACCGCTCTAATCATTTCACCTAGGTATTTATTATTTAGTTCTCACCCTGTAAGGCAGCATCCCCATTTTGCAGATGAGGAAATGTCCCCCCAGGAAGGTTAAGGTATTTGCCCAAGGTCACACAGTTACACTCACATAATCCATAAGGCTTTGAACCCAACCACTTTGACAGTCTACATGTGTAACCTCTAATCCCCAATCTTAACTATACCACTTTTGGGCCGACTTTTGTTTCAACTACTGGAGAAGCTAAAGGTGGAGGACAGAATATGAGGGACTAAGTGGTAGAGGGAAGTGCCTCAGGACAAAAAAGGAGAGCATGCTTAAGGTCGCAAAGTGGAACTCGGGGAGAAGCTTGGTTGGAAATCCTGCTCATTTCTGCCTCTGACTGGCTAAGGACCCTTGGAAAAGGTATTTCATTTTTTTGAACCTCAGTTTCCCATTCTGTAAGAAGCTGATAATAATGCCACTTTCATTATGACCTCATAATGAAATAAGATAATATATACACAATAGACACAGAGAAAGCTTAGCTGTCATCTGTCCCCACCCCCAATCAAAGGAAAGAAAGTCTAGATCTTTGAATTAACCAAATTGAAAAACAGGTCTCTGAGTAGACTTTCCTTAGGACTAGAAAAAACAAAACAAAGCAACAAAACAAAAACCAAAAACCTAAAAAACAATGGCATTTGTAAACAATACTTTTAAATGTATTTTTACTACTCTTTTTTTTTTTTACTTTCCCCCTTCTCCTTTTCTTCCTCCTCCGTGTTCATTTTCCCCTTCATTTCTCAGTAGAATACTTTTTGAAAACCTCCAGCTTTGACTCCACTAAGAGGAAAGAAGTTTTAACTGAGGCCAGAAATCTATGGAAAGTAGAGTGCCCTGGGGGACATCCCAGCTGCAAAACCAAAACAGAAAAGCTGGCTGAGCTGGGAGACGAATATTCTAGAGGGAGGAAGTGTTGGGGATGACCAAAAATTACAGATTCTTTCCAGCCTGGGATTGACTTTCCCAAGGTCGACTTTGCTTAGATAGTTGATTTACTTTACTGGAAAGTGGCCCTCTGCCTAGGCCATCTTACATTTCCTTTTGTATTCCCTTAGAATCATTTCTATTGTTTCAGGCACACGTGGCTCATTCGCCATCCAAATTGCTGGTTAGAATAAGAAAATGCATCTTTTCCTTTAGTTCTGTTTTTGCATGTGAACAGGAAAGAACTGTGCTTTGAGGTCAAAGAGCCCTGGTCTGAACTTCAGCTCACTACATAGACTGGTGAATTGGGGCAAATTACTTGGCCCTCTAATTTCATTTGTAAGGTAGGTATAGGAATAGTGACAGCCAGGGGCACCTGGGTGACTCAGTCAGTGGAGCAGCCGGCTCTTGATTTCAGCTCAGGTCATGTTATCAGAGTCCTGGGATCAAGCCCCGTACTGGGCTCTGGCGCTCAGCCTGGAGTCTGCTTGAGGATTTCTCTCCCTCTTCCCCTCCCCCGCTCTTTCTCTCTCTCAAACACGTAAGTAAATCTAAAAAAGGATAAAATAATAGTGACAGCCACAGAAGTTTGATTGAGCTAGTACCTGTAAAGAGCTAGCAGAAGAATGGAGCCTGAGAAGTGTTTATTGGATGGTAGCTACAATTACTATTTTTTAAGTCTATTTTTCTCTCTTTTATGGTACCTAACTATGTACTCAGTTTAATACGAGTTTGTCAGGTGAACTATATGAATGAAATGAAGATACACTATCAGTCAGGGCAAAAGTTATAGCAAAAGACTTACTTCTCTCCAAGAGGTTGAAGAATTTTGATGTTCTAGGTTATGTTTCAGACAAGAAAAGGAAACATAGAAACATGAGAATAAATATGGAGGGATATCCTGAACAGTTGTCATTGTGGTTAGGACATTTTATTTACATAAATAATTTTTGATTGTCTTAATTACATTAGTAGAATACCATATTATTTGATAAATTAAAACAAAAAACATGGCTTTGCTTCCATGAAACTAAAACAAGTAATTTGAAACAGAACAATTCTGTTTTAAAGATTGAAAGAATACTCAGATTCCTCCCCTTGAATGCAGCTTTTTGGGTAGATGAGGCTACCCAGCTGGTACATTTCTGTCTCTACATCACTTGTTATTTTCATTCTAAGTGACTTGTTATTTCATAATACTTAAAATACTAAATAAATATTTTATGCATACAACATGTACAAGGCACTTGGATTGAAAAACCAGCAAGCCATAGTTATAACTCTGGAAAATAAAAATAAGATTGTAAATGTATTGAGTGCATGGAAATTGCTACTCAAGGAATGTAGTCGTGCTCAGTTGTGCTTATTATAAGGCTAGAGTGTGATCAATCTGATCATTCCTACTGTGTCCTGGTTATGGAACTCTGCGTCCATATGTATTTTCCAGGTTGTTGGTTTACTAGGTTAGGCGGATATTTATTTTCCAACTTGTGAATGACAGTAAAAATTTATGCCCCAGAGTCAGAAGCTTGGGTGAGCCATTTGCTAGGGCCCTGAAAACCACCTTTCTCTGTCACACAAGCAGTTGTTGTAATCAAATTGGCTCCATGCCTAGCGCACGCTGTGTGACTCAGTGACAGTTGCAATCAGAGCATGGAGTTGGAGACAAAGAAGTCATAGATCAGGAAATCACAGTGACGATGGCCTGTTGGGATTGGATGGTTTTATATGAGTGGAGGGTTTTTTTTTTTTAGGAATGTTTTTTCTTTATATATCATTCATCAAAGACACATTTAATCCTGTTACTTTTGCATGAAATTGAAACAACTTTTTGTCCTACTAATACTCTGTTCAAGTGATTCTGTGCTAAGGGAGAGCTCCAAATATCGTAACAACCACTCAGCATTTCCAGGGATTTCAGATCTGTGCTTGGTAAGGGCATACATGCCTACTCTCACTTGATTTAGATCTACTTTTTAAAGTCACTTGGATTTTAAAATCCACCTCAGGCTAGATCCAACTCATTCTAGTGAAAACAGAATTCATTTCCAAGAGAAATCTTGAATCAGAGGTTCTCAAATATTTTGAAGTCCACAACACGTATAGTTTGCTAAAAAATGATCAAGCATGTAACTTTCATATCTATCTAGTTATTGTAGTTATAAATGTATACAGCAAGTGATAATAAAGATACAGATTGGTAACTATTGATTAACTTCAAGGGGAAGGTGTAAAAAATTAGGGAAAATGAATAAGGGTGGGAAGTTGTGGTGGTTATAACACAATTTATTTCTTCTCCTCTACAATACCTGTTATATGGTCAAACAATGTGGAACTACTCTGGTGATACCAGAGGCATCATCCTTATGTGGTTGGGTAGAACCACTACCCTATAGGGTAAGGATGAGTGTAACCTGGAAACAGTAACAGAGAGAGCTGCTAGATTCTGAAATAATATCTTCACATAAACTTAAAATATTGAACGTACAGGAGCAACTATTTCATACTAGGTGTGCTTTGGTATGAAATGCTCTCATAACCCCTTACCATGGAATGCTAGGGTTCTGTAGGGAGCAGATGGAACGAGCCATTGAGCAAGGCCAGGAGAATTGTAATGTAATCTGAGACAGATGTAATCGTGTGAAGATTAGAGCACATCATCCCAAAGTGAAGAGATATTACCTGCGGAAAGAAATTGGAGTGATCCCTGTATGTGATTCAATTGACCAGGTACTTGAAATGAAAAGACTTGTATGATCGGATCACTATGTCAGGATCTCCCAGCCCAAGGAATGTATACAGTAACAGATTTTATTTTTCATTCCTCCCTCCCAAAGGAATTTGTTTTTGTAATGGTTCATTGTTTGAAGATGGAAATTTTGTATTTTATTAGGAACATACCTGGCTGCATTGAGCAATGTCTCAATATCATCTGCAGAAGCATCATTGGATGAATAGTTTTTGAGCACCTATTATGTTCTAGATACTTCTCTAGGGTTTTGGAATACAATGATGAATAAAATGGACAAAGATGCCTTTCCCCATAGAATTTACATTTTAGGGTGGATGATTGACAATAAATACTAAATCTAATAAATAAGTAAATTAAATAGTATGGAAAAATAAAACAGTATAGCAGTATAAAGGCTGTCAGTATGGGCCTTACTGAGAAGGCAACATGAGCAAAGACCTGAAGGAAGTGAGAGTTAGACATGTAGCTATCTATGGGAAGGGCATTTCTAGAAAGAGGGAATAATCAGTACCAAGGTCCTACGGTCCTTATTTTCACATGGCTCACCATTTCATTTAAGGAGTAGGGTATGCTACTCCCAGGGAGGTTATTTTATTTTACTTTATGGGATTGGAAGACAGATATACCTTTTCCCAGCTTTCTATCTAGGATTCATAACCCCTAATGCCTTAAATATCCATAATTTTTGGCTTAGAAAGTAACTGTGACCACTCTTGGCCATATTTTATGGAGCTTGCCTGCCTCCTTCAAATGTATAGGATAGGGAACCAATTCAATTATGGGGTATTATTATTTTTTTTTCTGTTAGAACAATTTGGGAAGGAACAATTGTTGTACACCATCTATATTTATCAACTATAAGATGGATGTAGTTTAAGGATAATTGCCTCCCCAGAAATTTAACTGAACTTGACAACATCATAACTTCATAGTAAATGAATTATATGGAACCACACACACACACACACACACCCACACACACACACACACCAGGTTTTCTCTATGTGACATTTTGTTACAAAATCTGTTCTTGGTAATCTTCAAAGTGCATGTGATGTATTGGTACTATTTATTTTTTTTAAGATTTTATTTATTTATTTGAGAGAGAGAGAGAGAGAGAGGGAATGAGCGGGGGGAGGGGGAGGGGCACAGGGAGAAGGAGAAGCAGACTCTCCACCGAGCAGGGAGCCTGACATGGGGCTCACGAAGTCCTAGGATCATGACCTGTGCCAAAGGCAGACTCTTAACTGACTGAGCTACCCAGGTGTATTTAATATTAAGTAGTTAATAAGCAATTAATATAATTGCTTATATATATTTACAATATAAATTAAGTATTTAATAAGCAATTTCAGCTGCAGAAATGCTATTTCATACCATGTGATGTTGAGGCATCACTGATACAAATGAATGAATAATATAAATCATTGATATAAATGATTGAACATACATACATATGCATTTGTGTGCATGAGCACACACATGTATAAGGAAAAAAAGAGACTCATTCCAATTTAGGAAATATAAATAAAAATAAAAGCACATATATCACTTGCCCAGACAGAAAATGCATTATTAGGCAAACCACAGAGATCATTAACAAACATTTATTTATTTATTTATTTTTTAAAGATTTTATTTATTTATTTGACAGAGAGAGAGGCAGCGAGAGCAGGAACACAAGCAGAGGGAGTGGGAGAGGGAGAAGCAGGCTTCCCACTGAGCAGGGAGCCCGATGCGGGGCTCGATCCCAGGACCCTGGGATCATGACCCAAGCTGAAGGCAGATGCTTAACGACTGAGCCACCCAGGCGCCCCTCATTAACAAACATTTAGTGAGCACCTACTGTTGGTGGATCCTGTGGCAAGGGTCCTTGTTCTACTGCAGAATTTGAATTAATTCTGCTTCCAGGCGGAGCACAATATAACCCCCCAATCCCACCCCCACCACTACATACAGAGTGCTTATTACTTGTCAAAGAATGTGCTCAGTGCATATACTTGCATTATTGTATTATTGCAATATTGCATCATTTCACTCACGCAGTAGGTACTATTGTTATCAACAGATGAGAAAACAATGGTTCAAAGAAACTAAGAAACTTGTGTAAGATCTCAGAGCTCATCAATTCTAGATCAAGGATTTGAAAGCAGGTATTATTTCTAGGGCTTGCTGTCTTAACCACTGCAGTATGTTGCTTGAGAAGGATCTCAGTAGTGTGAGAAGACTGAAGTCAGATGAGACCCGGTTTAAATCTTATTTCTGTGTCTTACGTGGCCATTGACAAGTTTTTAATCTTTGAGACTCGGAGATTAATAGTATGCATACTAACAACTAATGTATAGTATTTGTAGTGCTACAGTATCTATAAATATCTATAGATATGGAGATCTATAGTACAGTATTTAATATGATAGATAATAATATTTACCTTGCCCAAATCGTCATAAGATTAGAGATAATGGGTGTGCCTGCCACATGGTTGCTGCTCGGTAAATGATAATTGTGATTTAACTGTTATCTCTGAATCTGAACAGAGTCACAGAAGAAAACCAAGCCAAACTCAGAGTGCACCTAACTTCTCCTTTTCTCACTAATCAGAGGTACTGGTGATTTACTTGATAATTTGTTTCTAGAATCAAGTGTAACCATTGCTAGAGGAAGACCAGGGAGTGCGTTTTGTACAACTTAGAAAATGAAGCCCATTAATTTAATTTACACCAGAGTTTTGGCACCCTGTAAAGTCTTCCTCTGGAGGAAACAGACAACAAGCTAATGTCCCAAGGAGAGAGAAACAATTAGCTAATTCATAAACTAAGGTTGTAGTTACAGTATACTCTTTTAGCCAAAGATAGTAATTTGTTAGCTTAAATAACACCAAACCAAGATTACCAATGTTACTAGAGAAAGTGCTCCTTAAGGACAGGTCAAGCCCTAAATAATAAAACTGAAATCTAGAGATGTTTGGTATGCTCAAAGATGTTAGGATTTACATGGAAGATTTTGCAATAAAGATAGAAAATTAAGCCCCAAACAAGTCATTATCCTGAACAATAGAAGTATAAACAGAATCCTAATTAATGAGTATTCTAGTAATTTTTGAGGAGATAATATAATGTCAGAGCTGGAAGGGGTTTCAGAACTCCTTTACACACACACACACACACACACACACCACTTTTTTTAGGTGTGGAAACTGAAAACCAGAGAAAGGAAATGCTGTAGCCAGTTTCATACAATACAGTAAAATATTTCTCATCTTGATTTGCTCCTGGGTGAGGTGACGGGGCTTAGTGAGAAGCATAGTTTATAGGGGCTCATGAAGCCAGGGGCCTTGCTAAATTTAGATTTGGTTCCTGCTTATGTAATTTTCCTTGTGTTTTCAATTATTTATACGAATATATTATTTATATATGTCTGGAGCTTGTGCTTTTAGCACTCAATAAACAGGAATAATTTATAGGATTATGGAGTGCTTCCTGTTCTTACCTTTCAGAATGTGTTCTTTTGCATTGCTAATTAATTGTTATATTCAGTTGTGTGCAACTTCCTTTCCCAGCAGCAGTCTTGTGGTGATACTTAACTAGCCAGAGAGAGCCATGTTAGAATCCACCTTTACCTTCATACTCAGATTCCAAAACCCAGGGTTATTATCCTATCAGCCATTTCCCTAACACAGCTACCTATGGCAGTATGGCGGGGAGTCGGGGGGGAGGGCGGGCCTCGGTGACATGACCTAGCAGATCACGTTCCTTAAGAAGAGAGACCATAGTGACAGAGGAAGCAAGTTTCCAGGCTTAAATAGAAGTTGCTTCTACTTCAAGTTTCTTCTTTGCCTCTGCCTTTTTTTTAATCAAGTTCTTGACATCCTCTTTGCTCTGTCTTCTCTCATCACCTTTATCCGTCTTGCTGCCTTGCAGTGACTCCAGGTACCGATGTCATCCTGGCTTGTGGGCGTGGGTCTGGATTGTCCCACCAAAAGGGATTCCTGATTTTTGCCTCTTTCCCTACACTTCCAAGTGTCCCCCATGTCTGATCCTCCCCGTCCTTGGTTCTCACTTTGTCTTGGATTTCTGAGGGTTTTGCCCAGTAACCCACACGACCTAGTAACAGCTGCTGGGAAGAACATGTATGGAAAGAGACCTGACAGGGCTGGGGCTGGGTGAGGTGCCAGTGCACGGCCCCTGCTTCGGCCCCTTTTCTTCATTGCCTCCTCAGCATCTCAGAGCCAAGTGGGAAGGGGTCCTCAGGTGTTTCTTCCTGAGCCTGGAGGGATATAGGTCAGTAATCAGTTTTTAGAAGAGTAAATGTGAGCTACCTAATCTTTCCCAGTGTGGAAAGGGGGGACAAACTGAGACGCGCTGTCTCTTTTGCTACGTCTCTCGGAGGCATGAGGTCTTCGGCTCTGGCTCAGGCCTTGGACCATGGTCTTTCCTGGGTTCCTTCCGTCTCTCTCTTTGATGGAGCCACTAGGTGAGCAGCCCGCTCTCAGACCATTTAATCTGAAGGCAAGAAGCAACCTTCCCACAGTCATGAGTGTTTATGAGGATAGAGACCAAATACATCGTTGATGTGAAAGACTGTTGCAATGTAAACAAAATAATTCTTAGGAAAAGAGCTATTTTTTTTTTTTAGAGATCTTATTTATTTATTTGTCAGAGAGAGAGAGCACAAGCAGGGGGAGTGGCAGAGGGAGAAGCAGACTCCCCGTGGAGCTGGGAGCCTGATGCGGAACTTGATCCCAGGACCCTGGGATCATGACCTGAGCTGAAGGCAGCTGCTTATCCGACTGAGCCACCCAGGCATCCCCAGGAAAAGAGCTATTGAGGGAAAGTTCTCTTTTCTCTCTCTCTCTCTTTTTTAAAGATTTATTTATTCATTTTAGAGGGGGGGAAGGGGCAGAGGGGGAGGGAGAGAGAAACGTAAGCAGACTCTGCGCTGAGCATGGAACCCAACAAGAGGCTTGATCTCACAACCCTGAGGTCATGACCTGAGCCAAAACCAAGAGCTGGACGCTCAACCGACTGCACCACCCACGCGCCCCTCTCTTTTCTTTTCTAAGCATTGCCAGCGATTTGTTTTCTACCTCATGTGGTGAAACATAGTAGTCAATCATAATACTAGGTGTCCAAATGTGTTGAATGAAGGATGGATGGGGAGATGAATGAGCATCTCACTGAAGATGTGGAACTCTCCAGACCTGAGCTTGTTCACACTGGGAACTTTTTGTAATACTTTGAATACGTGGCAGGAGCCCTGACAGCAACTTTAAAGCCTTAAGGGATGCACCTGGGGATGCACCTAGTTGCGTGGGACTGACTGGCCAGGGCACCAGCTGTCGGGAGCCTACTTCTCAGGGCTATTTGTTCTCTAGTATACTTCAATGGGATAGATGCCAGAAGGTTCTGGTGCCCTTTGGGGCCAACTAGGTGGCCGGGGAACTCCACCCAATCCTAGCAGATTAGGCCAAGTAGGTGGTAGTTAACTGTGTTAAAGGGGAAGGAGAGGATTCTGAGAAAGATCCTTTAAATGCCCTGGGGCAAAGAGTTTTCATAAATTAATCTGGCTACAAAATGTGTTTCAGCTCCATATTTAAAACATCTTAAATTTTAAGAGTGATTTATATTTATTGTAAAAGATGCAAAAAATGGATGAGTAAAAGTAAAGCCCCCCACCTGTGTGAAGCCCTAATCCCACACCTGAGTAAGCTCCGCTGACAGTTTCTTGTTGATCTTTTCAAAGATGTGTAATGTATGTAGAACTGGTGTATCAAAGGGGCTGAACTAAATGGGGGTGAAATCAGAAAAGTTGCTTTATTCTTCCTCTCACCCAAGCCTTTCAAATGCATGCTACAAATCCTCTTGGATGTTACCTTGGGCAGATCCTGTAGCTTTTCCAAACAGGTGTAGAGTTAAAGACAGTCTTTCGTTTTCAAATATATTTAAAAGGTCAATCTGATCAAAGTCAAGAGCTGCTTCTTGCGATGCCTGGGTCGCTCAGTCATTAAGCGCCTGCCTTCAGCTCAGGTCGTGATCCCAGGGTCCTGGGACAAAGCCCCGCGTCAGGCTCCCCACTGAGCGGGCAGTCTGCTTATTGCTTATCCCTCTCCCTCCGTCCCTGTCCCCCGCTCATTCTCACTCTCTCAAATAAATAAATAAAATCTTTCTTAAAAAAGTTGCTTCTTATATCCAGTTAGACGTTTCTTTCCTTCCCCTGAGTTTAGACCTGATCCTGGTTCAGAAGCCTCCAGGGAGAAAGAGGAGTGTGGGATGTGGCTTTTTCCTCTCCTTTACCTTGCTTTTTCACACCCCTGGGCCCCTTGCTGAATCCTGCCACCCCCGGCCACTGGGGACTGGGCTGCGGAGGCCGGATGAGAGGTAAAAGGACAAGGCCTTGCTCCACGGGTGCTGTGTAGTCAGACATCTATGCCCTCTGGGCGGTGGATACCTAGTGCTGGCTGCTTCTTGCCTGGGGTGGTTCTGAGGGTTTACTCGGACTCTGCTCTCTGTTCTCTGTACTCTTCTCTGCTGTGGAGATGCTCTCCTAGCTTAGCCTCTCGTGACTCCCCCAGATCTCAGATTCCAGTTTGTTCACACTGGGAACTTGGGCAATGCAGTCTTGTGTGCCTCCTCTCCCAGAATGTTTCTGTTGGGGTTATCTTGCCCCAGCAGGCAGGGCTCTAGGGCAAGATCTTTTCAAGATGGCATAGCCTGGCCGCCTTCCAGGGCGATCACTGAGCCCCTGGGAAAACCCGGCATTGTTGCCCCACCGAGCCCTAGAAGAATGGCCTCTCCCACCACAGCCCTCTTTCTTGGCTCTGCTGTTCCGTGTTGTTCCAGACAGGAGGCAGGCCCCTCATTCTGTGCGCCTGAGTTCTGGGGAACACAGATTCAGCTCACCCAAGGGCTCTCTCACCACATTCTATCAAAAGAGAAGCATGGAGGGATCTTCTGAATTTTTGCAGCTTGGCAAGCAACGAGATGGGAGTGAGAGGTTTTGGGGTTTTTTCTCCATCTGGCGAGCCCTTTCCACTCTCAGGGGGTTTCTCTTTCTTTCTCCCTCTCTTGGCACTTCATTCGGCCTCCCTTGTGAGAAAGGAATCCATGGAAGTAAATGCTCTTAGGCCAAAATCACTTCTCCAAGTTCTCCTTTTCCTTCTCACTCTAACATCCTCGTAGACAGAGATTAAAGGTGGGTCACAGTATAGGGTTTTGTTTACCTTTTAGTAAGTTCTGAATGGATAATAGAGTATCTCTATTTAGAATATGGGGGAACATATCCCTTATTATTAATGGTGAAACCTCAGCCCAGATTCTGACACAATAGGAGGTCCATTTAAGCAACACACACACACACACACACACACACACACACATTTCTAGGTATTATAAATCTTTTCTTAACCTCGAATGGGAGTGTAACTATGTTTATTGTTATACAACTTTTCTTAAGAACATGTCTTAGACAACTTGTATTGTCAGTACATATGGGTCCACTGAAGGATTGCATTAGACAGCTGTTTCCAGATTTCTATTATGACAAACAATGCTGGAGTGAAGAGTCTTTGATGCTTTGAGAGCATATCTGCAGAAAAAATTCCTAGAAAAAGAATCCCTTTGAATTCACAAGTAAAATTTTAATATATATTGCCAATTGCCAACTTTTTATGTTTTCACCCTCACCATTAAAATGTAGAAAGCCCATTTCTCCATACCCCCACTAATCAGGGGGTTTAAGAAGCATTTAAATATGTCAATTGGATAGGTAAAAAAAAAATGGGCACATTAACATTATTTCAGTTTATATTTCTTCAATTATGAGCATGGTGGAACATCTTTCTACACGCTTGTTGGTCTTTTCAATCTTTTTTCTGTGTTGCTTATTTATTTCCTTTGTTCGTTTTTGAATTCATGATTTTCATATTGATTTTCAAAGAGCACCTTGTATGTTAAGGACAGTTGCTTCTTTCTGATAAGTGAAATGAAACATCCATTGCCTCTAGTTCTTCTTTGATATTGACTTTGTGTGTATCTTTTATTTTTTTTTTTCCTGTAAAGAAGTTTTACAACTTTATGTAGGTAAATCCTTCAGTTTTTCCTTGGTAGCATCTGGATTTGATGACATCTTTGAGAAAGTCTCCAAGTTTCTAAAAACATTCACCCATTTTCTTCTAGTGTTTTCATGCATCTTTTTAAAAAACATTTAAGTCATTGATCCTTGTGGAATATATTTTAGGGTAAAGTGTGAGCTTTTTTGCATCTCAGAAAGCAAACTTTTTACTCCCTAGATTTCTCTAACTCCTCTTTCTCCGTATCACTGAATGAAAATCAAAGTTCCACCCAAGAGTCCCTCTCCATACGCAAAACTTCTCACATAGTTAAACACAAAGACAAATAAAACAGGCAAAAAAAAATTTTTGTTTTAAAATATGCCCACTGCCCACTTTCCAGGATTCTTAGCTTGTCTTTTCTGGGCATTGGTCCCTTACACCGGTATGTATTTTCATGGCAGTTCCAATGTATTTTCAAATCCAGTGGTGAAAGAGGTAAAATATTTGCTCCTCCCCATTTTTACAGTGGAAGCCAGGAGAGGGGAAGTAAAAGGCCCAAGGTCACAGAGCAATTTAGGGTGTCGAAATCCAAGGTTCTGAGCCATCTAGCCAGTTGCACTAACCATCAGGCAATATCATGTACAAAGCACAGGTAGAAAGCATTCTTGTTCTGATTGCATCACTCCCTAAATTACATAATCCACAACAAAAACAGCTAGAGGGCATTGGATGGGGTAAAGCTTAGCCCATTAAAATGCACAGATGTTTCAGTGAATTGGGAAAATGGCCTGCTCATAGAGATCGTATATAATATTTGACAATGTGAGTCAGACTTGGGCATCATTCAAGATTAATCTTGTGCCCTTCATGAAATAGCTGATTGTTTTGACTTGTTCCTCTCTGCTTGTTCCAAGTTGCCTGACAGTGTGTTATAGAGACAGTCTTGCTGTTCTGAAGCTCGATTCTCAAATGCTGAATTATGGAGTCCATTTAGAAGTTCAGAAGATGTGTTTGGAGAGGCAGGAATCCAGCAAAGCTTCTAATTTTTCCATGATGATTGATGGCTTTGGAGCAGTCTTCAGGGGCGGCTGTCTAATGCTAAGTGTTCAGCATGTGTCAGCTTTGTCACCTCACACGAACCCTGTAACCACCTTTTCTTCCACCCTCATCTTCACAGGCTGCCTCTGAGGGAAGGAGAATGTCTGACTTTGGAAGTTGGGAGAGACCGGAGGGGTGGGGAGGAGGCACCAAAGAAAACCTGCCCGTATCTTAAGGACCTGGCAGCTTCCCTGCTTCGGTTTCATAGGTCATGGGATTTCTCCCAGAAAAGTTGTTTTGCAAAGGGTGTGTGGGGTAGCATGGGCCCTCTGGTGAGTCGGTTACTCCTTCCCAGCAACAGGATATGACAGAGTTCAGCACCAGGAAGATCCCTGCATCCAAAATGGTGGGGAGAAGTCGGAAATGGTCTCTGTCTGACCAGCTGCTCTTTTCTCTGAACTCAAGTGGCTCTGGGGATTGGCTCCAGCACCTCATAATACTGGGAGACTGTGTTCAATCCTAGGTTCCTGAAGTTCTTCAGTTATTCTGTGGTTTATGTGGTCAGGGCTGACAGCACCAGCTAAGTTGGAGTTACAGGCAGTGATTGTGCTTGTCATAGAAATGGTGCATTCCTTGATGTGCTTTCAAGCGCTATGTCCTAGGAATCCTGTTGGCAAGAAAACCATCCTCCACCCTAGCACTTAGTTAATAAATATGGCTTGAAAAGTAGCCAAAAATGCATATGTTTGCTGTGCTGTTAGATTCCTCCTTGAAAGGGAAAAACTCTTCTGAATGTGATGCACAAAAGATTCTATTAATTAGGAGAACTTCGAATATCTCCCTATAGACTAAAACAAAAATAATAGCCTACATTGTTACTCTACCAGTACCTTTGGTGGATGAAGTTTATTGCTCTTGCTTCTAGTGGAGAAATTGCCTCTCTGACCCCTCAGTTGTCTCTCTTATCCTCACACTGTGCACACACAACTATTCATTAATGTCAACAAGACTTATGAGTGCATATCCGGTGGGGTGGAGGCGAAGGGGACTAGATCCCAAAGTCAACATCTTTGCAATACGTTCCAAGATGAAAACGATCAGAGTCCCATTACTCTTCAATGACTAACAGAAAACAAAGTAGAGCATTCAGGACATAGGTTAAAGATGAAGCAGAAGACTTTCGTTTTCTCCCCCTGAATTGTGTCATCTATACGCCAGACTATAAAGCCCTTCAACTCAAACTTGTCCCTAGGAATAGTTGGATAGGATCATCAGAGCTCACTTGGAACCAGAATTTCTCAAAAGAAATTTAAGCTTCCAGGAAGCCGAAGGAGAAAAGAGCAGCCACCCAGGCGGGAACCAGGTGCTGCAGATTCTGAAGCACCCATGAAGGAATATAATCAGAGAAGGAGATGTGTGTTGGGTGAAGGTGCCAGGGAGGGGTCTTTGCCTCTCTGAGGAGACAGAGGGATTTCTTAGCTCCTTTCTGCCTCGATGTGTTTGTAGTTATACTGAGGAGGGCTCCTAAGGAAACCTAGTCTCCACCCTAAGAACACTGCCTTCAGCCTCCCATCTTCTTTGGAGGGATAGTACACTCCTTTCGTCCTTTGTTCATTGCGCTGTATATTCTGTGTGCCCTTAAAGAGTGACACTCCACCTCCTTCTACTCAGCCCGATGCGGCTGACGCCTGTGGACTGAATCACCTGGGCCCCCTGCCTTCCGTTGGGGTTTGGCTGATGCGAGGGACTGGCAGGAAGTCACAGGGCAGCAGGAGAGAGAAGGCAGATTTACTTGGATCTACTTATTCCCCACGGCCCTTCCTGCCCGGCCTCAGCTTATTAGTGGCTGTGTTCTTCTAGAAAAGGTCACAGCTCCTGTCGAGACCCTTTTCTACAATGCAGGTCTCACTGGGGTTCAGCAAGCACTTCCTCCCAGTGCCATTCGGGCCGAGGATTGCTGGTGGCGTTCCTCTCTTGCCAGCCCAGGGATGTTGCACCATCCTCTGTCGATCTTCCTTAACCGTAATTATTCCATCTTGCATCCTCATTGAGTGGGCCATCTGTTTTCTGCTAGCACAGTGACACGTGCATCTATCCATATCAGCAAGGCTGCTTAGAATAGGGAGCAAGCCACCAGCCCCTGACCTGCATCCAGCGGTCATACTCTCTAGGGACCGTGGGGTCCTGGTAGTTGTTCTACCTTTGGGGATGTTGTTCCCAGGCCCCATTTTTGAATGGTCACTTTGTGCCATGCTCGGCTTCTATCCTCTGGCCACATTAGTAGCAGCCTTTCTGCTCTCTTCCTTGCTTTTGATGATTTAAGTCAGTGTTTCCTATGAGGCAGGTACTGTGCTGAGCTCTTTACCTATTGCATTTAATCCTACTACCTTTATCCTCGTTTTGCAAATGAGAAAACTAAGCTCAGTAAAAGCTGCTGAAGATCACACAGCTGGGAAGGGCAAGGATTCAAGTCCTGTTCTGCTCTAAACCACTAAGCTACGGGCTAGCTGATCCTTTGGCTTGGTTCTCAGAGCCCAGTGTAATTGCATGCCGCGTTTCCATATATACTGGTCCTTCCTCAGTGTTTTCTAAACCATGGGGACCTTCTAGCTGTTCAGGTTTCTCACTGGGCTTCTAGTCCTGGCCCATGTCCTGCTCCTCCCATTCTGGAACTTGATCTCTGTTTTAGTCTGCTAGGGCTGCCATAACAAAATGCAGCAGACTGGGTGGCTTAAACAACAGAAACTTATCTTCCATAGTTCTTAGAAGTCGAAGATCAAGGTGTTGGCATGATAGGTTTCACTCTGAGTTCCTCTCTGTTAGCTTGTAGGTGGCCGCCATCTTGCTGTGTGCTCACATGACCTCTTCTTTATATGCAGGAAGAGAAAAAGCTGAGCCCTGTTGCTTGTTCTTCTTCTTATAAGGACACAGATTTTTTAGGATTAGAATGACCTTACATAAACTTTATTACCTCCCTAAAGGCCACATCTACAGATATAATTACATCGTGGGGGTTAGGGGTTCAACATATGAATTTGGGGGTGGCGGCAGGGACACAATTCAGATCATTACAGTCTCTCTTCCCGGGAACGTGGACTTAACATTGATTCCTGACCCACTGTGTCAAAAATGAAAATCAGACCCTCTTGGGTAGGGAAAAAATTCCCTATCCCTCATACCTAGAAGGAAATAAACCTTTCCGAATTTTTACAAATGAGCATAAATATTTTTTTAAATGCCAGGATTTGGAAATACCACTTAAATCTAACTCAGTTTAAAGTATACACATATGAGGACCTTGACAGAATATTTATAGTTAGAGCATCCTACCCTAACTTCAGGCAGAGCAGCATTACATCATCTTGGGAAGATGCGGTCTATACCATACTTAACCATTCTGTGTTGAATTTATACACTTCTGAAGAATCTAGGGTTTCCTTCTACAATGTGAGAAGGGCATGGGGACAAGAGCTGATAGTCATGGATACAATGGATTGGGGGTGCTTAATTAGGAAAGGAAAGAAAGTAAAGCTGTGATGGTGGAGACACGGGAATGGATGAAATGTTTCGTCCTTTGAAAAACCTTTTTTGTAAATGAAATCTTGCCATTTGCAACGATGTGGATGGAACTAGAGGGTATTTATGCTAAGCAAAATAAGTCGATCAGAGAAAGACAAGTATCATATGATCTCACTGATATGAGGAATTTGAGAAACAAGACAGAGGATCATAGGGGAAGAGAGAAAAAAATGAAACAAGACAAAACCAGAGAGGGAGACAAACCATTAAGAGACTCTTAATCATAGGAAACAAACTGAGGGTTGCTGGAGTGGAGGGGGGTGGGAGGGATGGGGTGGCTGGGTGATGGACATTGGGGAGGGTATGTGCTATGATGAGCACTGTGAATTGTGTAAGACTGATGAATCACAGACCTGTACCCTTGAAACAAATAATACATTATATTAATTAAAAAAATTTAAAATTAAAAAAAAGAAAAACCTTTTTTGTGATAAATCATACGATGAAAAATGTGGTCATATAAGCAGTTTACCTCCCTTTCTCTACTCTATTGCCGTCCCATTCCCTTAAATCTGGTCAGCTGTTTTGTTTCTGCTCAGTTCTACCCCTAAAGAAGTAGGTGGATTTGCTATCCACAGTGGACTAGGTTGGAGTGAACTAGTTCCCCAAGTAAAGTTGGCATTTGATAAGGAAGAATCTTCAAACTTCAGGTTGTCTAAACTTCTAAATAACTGGCTAATCTAGTAGAAATACTGTAGCTTTCCAGAAGAGCATTTTATCAGTTGGTTTGGAGAAAGAAAATCAGTATGCTTTTATACATAGAGAAAAAAGTTATAAAACACTATTTAGAATGATTTGCCACATATATATATATATTTAAGTCAGCATGTGTGGTTACCTGGTGTGTATCAACACAGATGAGTCTTTGTGCTTTGTTTCGTTACAATATACACTACAGAAAGGAAATCTAATTAACACTTGTGGTACTGGCCGTTGAGGTGGGGGCACATCTAAGAGCAGGCAGTCCAAAACATTTGTTCCCCCAAAGTCCTGCATATATTTTGAACTGAGAGGATAATAGAAAGCAGGAAAAAGTTTGAGGTCCCTAGACAGTTACATGTCTGGGGCAACTGGCTTCTGGGGTATGTGAGGCAAAAATCCTTCCTGAGACACATAGATAAGATGTTTAACACACTGGTGTGTCCTAATATTACTGGTGTGGAAAATCCTGGTCTGTTATTACTCCGTTTTTTTCAGAAAGCAGAGCCCACAGTCTCTCTCAGATACACCATTTAGTTTATACTTCTCTCAATCACATAGCTCTCTATAGGTTCAATCACTGATGCTAAGTCTGAGCCTTTGTGTCTTGTTACATCTATAGTGAAGCTGAAGATCAGCTAATCTGCATAATGACTCTCATTACTGCAAATGTTTTCTTCACTTTTTAAACATGCTGCCCCTCTTCAAGCTATAAAAAGACGAGGAAAAAAACGAAAACAAAACATGGGTGTGGCCTTGGATTGAATGTCTTCAGAAAGCCCCTTATACCCTCTGAATTCTCTTTCACCTTTTGTTTACTTTCTTGAATAAGGGGAGACATGGACACAACATCAGAGCATGTTATTTCTTTTTTTCCTCATGAGCATGAGGGAAGGGTTTTGTGAATTAAAAAAGTCAAATGCTAATACCATGGGGAAATCCTGGCTTGTCTCACCAACGCAGCTTGTGTGGTTAAACTGTAATACAAAACTCCGATTTCTTCACCTAAGCACAAAATGGAGAGAAGCTACTTACGTGAGATGTCTTTTTTTCCTGTTCTTTTTTTTAAAAAATAAGAGTGTGGGAGAAGACTTTCAGCTCTTAGATGTTGGCCTTTATAACCTCCTTGTTGAAATTGTGAAGTTTCAAAGTTCATGTTTCCCTCAGGGAATTTCCTTGACAAACTAAACAGTTCTTGCCTTATTCTTCAAGGCGGGAAACTTTCAAGAGGAGAGGTCCCTCAGCCACACCTCTTCCCAGAACATCTCATCTCTCCACTCTGGAATGTGGGACCTATGGGCCTGTGGTAGGTGGGAATCCTGGGGAACACAAAGCCCATTGTGCCTCTTCTGAAACGGTTTTGTCTGTTCAGAAACTGTCTAGATTGAGCTGGTGTCCCAACAGAGATGCCATGATCTACAGGAGCAAGTACATTTGGGAGTCAATCCCAAGAATATTTGGATTCAGCAATTTGCTCTTCAAAAACCGGAAGGGTCAAAACCTCACCTATTTACCTGTACAAATAGGTAGTTGTGATGGTTAATTTTATGTGTCAACTTGACTAGGCCGTGGTACCCAGGCATTTGCTGAGTTCATCATTCTAGATATGAAGGTGTTTTTTAGATGAGATCAACATTTAAATCTGTTGACTAGAGCAGATCACCCTCCTTAACATGGGTGGGCCTCACCTAATCAGTTGAGGTTATCAATAGGAAAAAAGATTGACCTCTCCCAAAGAAGAGGAAATTCTGCCAGCAGACTGCCTTTGGACTCAAACAGCAACTCTTCCCTGGGTCTCCAGTCTGCCAGCATTCCCTACAGATTTTGGATTTGCCAAGCTTCTATAATCATACGAGCCAATTCCTTAAAAAGCTCTCTCTCATGTATGTATATATATATATAGTTATATTTATACACACACACATCCTATTGGTTTTGTCTTTCTGGAGAATCCTAATATGGCACTGTACATACCGGAAAATTTGACTCCTGTTTGTGGAAGGTAGTTACTTGTATTATACCCTGATAAATTTATAATACTGCTCTTTTCAGGCTGTGGTTCCACATGAGGCTGATAGGAAATACGCAGTCATAGGACAGACTGCAGGTATAGTGATTTACTCTCCACCTCTTGACTTTCTAAAACTGTTATGTTATTCCCATGCTTCAAATTCTTTACTGCTTTCAAGGTAAAGGTCAAAATGATTATGTGGCCTATGAGTAATGTGATCATAGAGTTACCCAAAGGGGGATAGTTTTGAGGGTTAAAGAGAGTGAGTTAATAGGATCACAGTATCTAACAAGACCTTGATCTGGCTCCTGCCTCATCTCTTCTAGCTCCACATTCCCCTCCACTCACCATGCTTGGGCACCATGCTTCTTCTTGTCTCAAGGCCTGTGCACCTGTTGATCTCTCTGCCTCAATACAACCCCTGCCAAGTACCCGCAACTGTGCCCAGCTAATCCTTCCTCCTCCTTCAGATTCAGCTCAACACCATTCACTTAAGGAAGCCTGCTTTGTTCCCTGAATGAGGTGGATAGGACCTCAAAGCAGCATGCACCTTTCTTTTGTGGCACTTCCCATTTTCTAACTATCTTTTTGTTTTTATTTAGGTCATTATTGGATTCAAGTTTGTCTACCCGACTTGGCTGTAGACTTCATTAGGACAGGGATTTATTTTCTCTGTTGTTCCAATGCTTATGTGCTGGCACATAGTAAATGTGCCCCCACCAAATGTTTCTTGAATAAATGAAAGAGTGAATCCTAACAGCTTGAACCCATTATGAATGAAATGTTATTTTCACAGGTTATAGTTGAGGAGACCCGGCTTCATTAATATGACCTTGATCACACGGTAGTAAAACCGGGTCTGTAAACTCAGAGCCCATGCACTTTCCACTACACCAATCTGCCTTCCTCTGCAGCCTGCAGAAACGAAAGGCAAAATGATTTAAAGGAAACATTTCAATCCGTGGTCTTCCCTCTCTGCTTCATTTCTAAAAACACATCCCAATTCTCGACACTACTTGAGAAATGAGAAATCTATGTGTGTGGTTTAGATTGGAACCAAACTTAGAGTAATTATCTGGCAATTGTGGTACCTATTGTCTCCGAATAATCAAGCATCGTAGGGAAGCATATCACTTGAAGGTGAGAATAAGCATGTGAAAAATTTTCTTTTGCCCCAGATTTTAGGAGGTGAAAAACTCGCAAAAAGGAGAGAATCAGGCGGAATGTATAACACCTTCACATTTCATAAAATAGAGATTGAAAATCACATCTCTCCACTTTTTATACAACTCAAAGGTGTTTCAGATACAATTCCGAAGGATCCAAGGAATTGATTTTAATTGATTCCTAAGTAACAATACTAACCCTGTCCCGGTTGTCAGGTGGGTAATCCCATTTCGTTTTAGAAACACAACAGCTTAAGCATTGTGCAATCTTCCCTGGGTATCATGTCCTGAGCAGACAGCTCAGACAGGGAAACTTGCAGAAATCTAATCAAAACGGCCTTACAAGACTGTCTCCTGAATTTCAGACCCACAGGGCACTTTCACAGCCAAGTCTGAAAGACGTGAAAAAACAGGCTTAGGTTGGGAGCGCTGACACAAGCCCAGCAGAGAGAATGGCCTCACTTTACTGCTGCAACAATCGGAGCAAAAAATGAATAATTTTTTTTTTGGGGGGGGGTATGCATTAATCTTCAAGCTGCTTGCACGTGACTTGAGAATATGCCACCGAAACCAACATAACTGGGCCATGTAAATCGTGTGTACATTCCTCCTGAATAGGGCCCTTGATCACATTCCTAACAATTACGCTGTTCTCCAAAAGATCTGAACTAAGTCCTAACATGTTAAGAATGCTCAGGGGAAAAAAACAACAACAGTGGAGAATTTTGCTTCTCTGTTACAAAAATAGAAGAAGGAGGGGCTTAGGGCAACAGCAAGTTAAGACTTTTTCAAGCAGCTGCTACTGAGGTGAAGTAAACTGATACACAAGCTATTCTTAGGTGAGCTTAGGGTTAACATGATGGCAGAGCACTACAGGTACTTTAGGAAAAATCATTTTGGTTAATACCTATGCTTCCACAGGTTATTTCTCTTGAGGCATTTATCTTACCGTGGGCTGAATAACAGACATTTGTGTTTTTGCTTTACTTTCCACGTCTGCACTCCGGCCCCCAGCCCCCAGCCCCTGAGACTTGAGTTGCCTGAGTTGCTTTAGCACAGGATATAGGTTCTATTTTTCTTCCGATCCCATAAAGCACTCAGTAAGCTGCAGTGAACATAGCAAATGCAAAATACTCATTAGCTGACTTCAATACTACTTAGTAACTGGAGACCCGTACAATGTGAGATGGGGGCAGAGGAAACGTATTCTGGCAGATAACATAATGACAACTCGTGAAATTTATAGAGTTACCTGGACCTGAGATTCTTTGAGTGTTTTATTATTGGCCTCTTGAACACTAGCGCTCTTAGCCTAGCCCAGGTCACCTGTCACAGCAAACCGGAGGCGTCGTGTTTTCACTTGAAGGAGCACTGAGAGCCTGGAGTTAACAATACAGTCACCGTCCCACAGCCTGTGTTGTTCGGCAAATGGAGATTTGAATCCGTTTTGCTAGTTCCTGATTGTGTGACCTTGGGCAGATTTCTTCATCTCTCTAAGGGAAATGGTCTAGACAAATTCCAAATTTCTATGGCCAGAGGGTGTTTCATGTGCTTGACGCATGAGTTTGTGTGGGTGAGCTGGGTTCATTTAAAGGCACCGGGATGGGACCAACTAGAAGCCCTAATCCATCTTTTGGCCACCGCGGGGAATTCTCCAGAAGAATGGGCCTTGGAGATGGGGCTATGACTTCAGCATGATCTGTTATTCTAATTTCATCTGGGGAAGTAGGGTCGTGACTAGCAATCAGCCACTGCGCCTGGATTCGGAAATTGCTTCTTGTACGTTGAAAGTTTCTGGCCATCCTGCACATGCACCCTATATAATCCCAAACCTCTGCTACGGAGGTTGCTGCTGAGAACCCCAGTATTATCTCCACACCCTTGAACTATGGAAGAACTCTGGAAACCCCCAGATGCTGCTTCTGCCGCATTGACCCGTCATAGGAAATTACCATGCTCTGTGCCCTTTTAGGCTTTTTAGGATTGGGGAAATGGCATTCACTGACATTTCTGAGAAGTTCCTGTGAATCATTCTGAAAATTCCAGGTTGCAGTTTAGATGTTGGCACCTCACAGCACTAATGCTTTTAAGCTCTAGCCTATGCAGTTGGACACTGTGTATACATTTATGCAGTTGATGAAGTGTCACCAGCGGTACATAGTTATGGGGGCTGCTCCTAGGAAGATACCATCCTCATCGTAGAGCGAATTTGAAAAGGACACCTCTAAGGGAAGCTTCTTGCCCCAGGCCGTGTAGCCTGCATGCAGTAGAGCCAGTTGGCTCAGGATTTTAAGTCCTATTGATTTGATGTCCCAGAAAAGTCTTTTCAGGAGTAGAAAGTGAGGGGGCTGCAACATGGCACAGCCTTCCTGCCGTCACTCTCTCGGAAAGGGGTTGCATCATCTGACTCTCTGAAAGTAAGTTTCCTTTAAAAAAATTAGTGGGAATTTTTATTACAAAGGATGCAGCATTTTAACAACGCTGCATGATTCGGTGAATCATTTCAGAGATTACTTACATCACAGGGATTTCCCTCAGGCCATGCCAGTCATGGGACAGAACAGGGATGTCCTACTGTAGCAAATTGATTCTTCTCCTCTCGTCCGTGCCCTGTGGGAACTTCGAACTCAGTCCAGTCCTTCCCTCTGCTCAGAAGGGGTGGGGAGTCCCTGAGGGGTGAGCGTCTTAGGAACTGCAGTCTTTCCTACACACTTCATCACTGGGTCTGGTAATGCCAGGGTTTCCTGACCTGGCCACGGGGCCATGGGCCAGTCTTGTCTGCCCTGTCTTGGATGCCTCAACATTCCACCTGTCAATGCACACTGCTTTTTTCTTCTTTATTTTCAGCAGATGTGGCCGTTGTCTCTACTACAGAAAGCAAGGAGGATGCTGACCCCATGTATAAGAATCTTGGTCAGGGATTCTTCTCTTCTTGCATCCCAGGTCAGCCAGTCCCATGAAGCTCTCCTCTTGAGGAGTGAGGACCCTAAGAACCATGCTGCTCTGTCCTCCTTTCTTCCTCAGGACAGTGTCAAGACCTCTTCTTCTGGCTATTTCTTCCCACCTCTATTAGGTTCCTTCCAAAATAGAACAAGTATGGTTTTTTGGGGGGGAGGGAGGATGGGACAGGTGGCTTTGGTTATACTTGCTTGAAAGGGTATCAGTACACAAAACAAGGAAATTATTCAGATATATTTGTAACCTTAGCTCCGGTTCCCTATGAGGTTTCTGCTGTGTTTCAATTAGTAGACTTTATTTTTTAGAAAAGTTTTGAGTTCACAGAAAATTGGGCAGATAGTACAGAGAGTTCCCATTTACACCCTCTTCCCACTCTATGAGGTTTTAAGCACTTGGTTTTGGAACTCATGAACTGCTTGAAGAATAAATGCAATGTTGCAAGTAAGTACAACATTTCTAACCTGCTGAACCACTGAGAGACATGCAGGGAAATGAATAAAATTCAGCATTTTAAGTAGATCACTTATCATCTTGACCCACAGGCTATTTGCAAAGGCAAATTACTAAATATACTAATTGCAGAGCATTTTCAATTATTCAGATAAGAAGCACAAATAGTGAAAAATGTTTATTTTACAGTTTAACATACGTGGTGTTTTTCTTTTTTTCTTTTTTCTTTTTTTTAGCTTAAAAGAAGTATAATACAATTGAGTAGTATTCTCACAATAACTAGAATTTTCTAATTGTTTTTCTTCTTTTTCAGTTGCTTCTGTTCTGGGTTCCCATCCTAGTCCAGCCCATTTGTCCAGAACCACAAATTGATTCTTAAAAGCTACCTGTGGTTGAAGTATGGGAGCAGAGTGGGAGCTCTATTAACTGTGTGTGGTTTCATCTTTCTGCAGCTAAATCCCTAAAGCCTTTAAAAGGGCAGGGAGTTCGCAGTCTTCTCTAATGATCTACTAATGGTTGAAAAAGCTTGTTGAAAAGGTTGTAAATATTTGTTGATTGATTGTCAACAGAGAAAAAGGCTTTTACTCCTCCGTAGCGGCTGAGAGGACAGGGAGAGGGAGGGAGGAAGCTTTTACACACCCATTTGAATTCAGCTTTTTTATTTCTCTGCTTTAAGGTCCTAGACATGCATTCTGAGCACAGACCTTTCTTTCACCTTCAAAAAGAAAAATTAGAATAAAACAGTTTTCTTAGGTTTCATTTTATAACACAGGAAAATGTACAAATCGTGTTACCACATTGGACGAGGCTAAGCACAGCTCTTCATGAGTAAAAACAAACTTTTTGTTTCAATCCACCGAAGGGAGATGGAGTAGGTGGGGTAGGCAGCTGCCGATGTCGTGAGATGTGAACATTACCGAAAGACTTGCCTGCACAAAAATATCTTTCCCCTGGGTCTATCCTAGTTACTGAAGGCAGCCAGCTATTGGAACTGCTATTCTGGATAAAGACGCCGTCTCCATTTGATGCCATTAAAACATACATCTATACCTTGGGAAAAGGTAAATGTTACACATCAGAGAAGACTTAAAGTGTGTGTGTGTGTGTGTGTGTGTGTGTGTGTGTGTGTGTGTGTGGGCAAGCGCGTG
The DNA here is from genome assembly GCF_004348235.1 of Phoca vitulina. Taxonomy (NCBI): domain Eukaryota; kingdom Metazoa; phylum Chordata; class Mammalia; order Carnivora; family Phocidae; genus Phoca; species Phoca vitulina. Next base: position 7,087,495 of record NW_022589723.1, on the reverse strand, counting down.
CGAACTTTTTATCTTGAGATCATTGTAGATTCCCATGCAGCTGGAAGAAGTAATACAGAGAGATCCCGTATACCCTTCACCCAGTTTCCCCACCTTGCGTAACTAGAGGACAAGAGCACAACCAGGAAACTGCCATCAATACAATCTGCAGACCTTGTTCGGATTTCTCCAGTTTCACGGGGACTTATGTGTGTGTATGTATTTAGTTCTAGCGGTTTTGTCATAGGTATCATAGGTTTGATGGGGTAGCTGCCACCATAGTCAAGATACAGAAGACCCAAGATCCCAGGTCCATCCCCAGGTCCATGGGGAGCCCCAGAGCAAAGTTCTCCTTTTAGCAGTGTAGCAGAGTTCGGCTGCAGGCACAAAGGGCCCACTGTAGTTCTCTCTGAGCTCAGTCACTGGTTGGGAGCAGCCTGAGGGGAGTGTGGTCTCAGCATAAACACGGCAGGCCCCCGCCAATTCAAAATGCGGCACCTGGAGGCTATTGGCCAACTGCATTCCTTGAAGCAAGTTCCTTCTTGACAAATAGGACAGGCACATGGCCAGGACTGCCATTTCTTTGTCTTTTATAACATTGATATTTTTGAAGAATATCTTGCTTCTATTTTTAATAGAACAGTCTTTGTTTTGGGTTTGTCTCATGCTTACCCAGTGTTTGACAAACATTTTCTCACAGACTCTTTTCCTGATAACTACCTGTTAGCATCCCTTTGAACTGGTACTCTACAGAACGAACTTTGGGAAACTGCACCACTGTTGCTGCAGGAAACGATCTTTCTCCCTCTTTTTTTTTTTTTTTTTAAAGATTTTTATTTATTTATTTAACAGAGATAGAGAGAGAGCACAAGTAGGAAGAGCAGCAGGCAGAGGGAGAAGGAGAAGCAGGCTCTCTGTCAAGCAGGGAGCCCGATGCGGGGCTCGATCCCAGGACCCTGGGATCATGACCTGAGCTGAAGGGAGACACTTAACGACTGAGCCACCCAGGCACCCATCTTTCTCCCTCTTTTGTCTAGTGATTTGCCCCCTCCTTCAAAATTCACACGTTCCAATGTTGTAGGTGGGCATGCTCGGCTCCCACAACACACTGAGCCTCTCTCTGCCATCGTACCTTTCAAGACAAGCTGTCATTGGGTTGCCTGGGTGCTCAGTCGGTTGGGCGTCTGCCTTCGGCTTGGGTCATGATCCCAGGGTCCTGGGATCGAGTCCCGCGTCATGCTCCCTGCTCAGCCATGAGTCTACTTCTCCCTCTGCCTGCCGCTCCCCCTGCTTGTACTCTCCCTCTCTCTCTGGCAAATAAATAAATAAAATCTTTTTTTTTAAAATAAAATCTTAAAAAAAAAAGACAAGCTGTCATCAGTTGAATTGTCCAACTGCTGGAAGCTCATCTCAAACCTATTCAACAAATGAATGTGTGGAGTACTGCAGTATTTCCGAAGGACAACATTTCTAGTAATGCTAACATGTTACCTAAATTTTATTTATATAGACCCAAAATATAAAGTGCAAATAATTTGGACAATTCACAAGAAACAAGAAAGGAGAGTGGTGCCTGGATGGCTCAGTCGGTTAAGCATCTGACTCTTGCTTTCGGCTCAGGCCCCCATCTCAGCATCGTGAGATTGAGCCCCACATGGGGCTCTGTGCTCAGCAGGGAGTCTGCTTGAGATTCTTTCCCCTCTTTCTCCCTCCCCCTTTACCCCTCCCCCTGTTCAGGCTCTCGCTCTCTCTCTCAAATAAATAAATGAACAAAATATTTTTAGAAAAGAAACAAGAAAGGAGAACATAGTATAAGAGAAGAGAATATAGCATATCCTCTTACACTCTAATATCAAAGTCTTATTAATGGGAATTCTTAAGGAGTTTTTGTAGTAGGCCACTTAATGGCTATAAATACAGTCCTATGAAGATGCTACTTGGCAGCAGAAGCTCCAGTCCTAATATTGTCGGTGAGACTTTGAGCCCTGAGAGTTTCTGTGTTGGATTCAGAGCTGAAATGAAGCATGTGAGTGTCTTGGGCAGGCTAAAAATTTGGCATGCCCACAATTCTATTTTCTTTAAATATTTACATATTTATGTAGAGGAGGGGCTGAGCACTGCAGGGAAAAGCATAGGAGAAAGGTCACCAGAAGGCAGAGCTCCGCCTACTCTTTTTAGGACTCAGCGCTTTAGTACTGTCCTCAAATTCACGAACACCATGCAGCAAATCAGAAACCCTGAAGTTATCTTGACCCACCTCTTTAGAAAATGGGGCCCTAAGCATGCTCCTTTTGAAGGTCTCATACCCCATCCCAATACTTGCCTTATCCAGGTATTTCTCTAAGCCATATTTTATGCTTCCTGAGAAAATTTCTGGTAATTACAACGTTCTCTGACTCATTATATTAGCAGCAAAGGTTGACTGCTCCCTAGTATGTTGACTTCCCATAAAGTAGCCCAGAGGACAGTCCCTAATCTGATTCTGAACTTGGGGAACAGAGAGACATTATCTTGGGACCTAATTTCTGCTTTTTTAAAAGACTTTATTTATTTATTTAACAGAGAGAGAGAGAGAGCACAAGCAGGGGGAGTGGCCGGGAGAGGGAGAAGCAGGCTCCCCACTGAGCAGGGAGCCTGATGTGGGACTCAATCTCAGGACCTGGAGATCATGACCTGAGCTGAAGGCAGACGCTTAACTGACTGGGTCACCCAAGAGCCCTAATTTCTACTTTTTATTTATTCTTTGTTTTAGGTCCCAATATTGACCTCCATTTTCATTTTAAAATAATTACCCACTGAATACATGTATTGAGTTGTAAGATTTGTGCATTTGTTATACTTCAATAAAATAATTACCTACTGCACCTTAATAGTTAGACTACAAATAGACAGAATGGGTGGCTGATTAGGGGATGAAATGTGAGGAGAAATGGAAAATTCTATCTTGGTTAAAACATATTTTCTACCAACTTACTACTAATTTTTAAGTTATTTAACTAAAAAAGAAATACAAGTAATACTCATCATTAGGTAAAAATAGAAATTTCAAATGAGCAAGAATAATAAAAATTAAAATAATCCCGGGGGCGCCTGGCTGGCTCAATCGATAGAACATGCAACTTTTGAGTTTGAGCCTCACATTGGGTGTGGAGATTACTAATAAACAAATAAATAAACTTAAAAAATTTAAAATAATCCCCAAACACCTGCCAGAGGTTTTATAACAGGACATTTTGGTGTATATCCTTCCAGGGTTTTCCTAGAAGGATATGCTTATGAAAAAAGTATATACATATGAAAAATATATTTATGAAGACAAGATGGTTCTCTATATTATGCTATGTAACCTACTTATAATATTTTACAATATATTATCAAATAATTTCCATGCCAATAAATATATATTTAATGTATTTGCATATTATCCTATGAGGTAGATTCTTAGCTATTACCTAGTATACTCTACTCTATTTAACCATTCCCTTACTTTTGGATAGTCATATTATTTCCAAATATTAAGTATGATAACTGGCATGGTGGTAAACATCTACATTATACACATCTTTGGGTTCAGTTGTTATCTGGTCTATATTCTCAGAAGTCTAACTGGTGGGTCAAAAGTTTTTCGCTTTTTAAAGGCTTTTGCTAAGTGTCGCTGATTCTTGCTACTGTTTTTGGAAAGTCCGAAGATCTGAAAATCCTAATAGCTCTTTGTTATTGGAAGGGATACCTGGAAGGAATACCCAGAAGGAGTAATTAATTAAGCAATTAACCATGACCAGTAGAGCAGATTGGCTTCAGGACTCTGAGAAGATAGGTGAGCACATGGTTTTTTATATGGAGAGGGCTGAAGAGACCAGAAGGGTAAGTGAGGAGATGTCATGGTGGCCTGTGCTGTTAAGTGTGGACAGGGCAGGAAAGAGCACTAATAGGAGGGATGTGTGTGTGTGTGTGTGTGTGTGTGTGTGTGTGTGTGTGTGCGTAGACACATGGAGAGGAAGGGGTGGAGCATAGACTTCACTGTTTCACAGTTTTACCTGCTGTGTGTCTTGGAAGAGAACAAGTATTTTGTACTACACTGACCATATAAAACTAGCAGTGTGAGGGCGCCTGGATGGCTCCGTTGGTTAGGCATCTGCCTTTGGTTCAGGTCATGATCTCTGGGTCCTGGAATCGAGTCCTGCATCGGGCTCCCTGCTCAGCCGGGGGCCTGCTTCTCCCTCTGCCTCTGCCGCTCCCCCTGCTCATGCTCTCCTGCTCTCTCTCTGTCAAATAAATAAATAAAATCTTTAAAAAAAAAAGTCTAAAAAAAAAAAACTAGTAGTGTGTACCTTTCTTTGAGAAACTTGCTTCTCTGTGACAAAAATACATGTCTGCAGGTTATTTTTTCATACTTTGGGGCCTGTAATACCTTTATTTTCCACCTTATCCATTTTTGTTTGTTTATTTCTCTTTGTTTTTTGGTGGTTAGGGGTAGGTATTGATAAAAGGGAGTCTTGAACCTCTCACAGAAAAGTAAAGAACACATAAACTTGAAAAATCATCTCCCTTAGCCATGTAATCATCAGCAAGCTATTGAGCATGAGAGTGTCCAGAATTGATTGATATTTGAGCTAAGGAAAGAGTGAGCTCTCAGGCAGGGAAATCAACCAGGGAGCGAACTTTGTGGCATCATTGAGGATAAAGCACCTTTGGGGGAGCAAAAGAAGCTCCAACCAAACACCAACTATGGTACCACTTACCGATTCCCTAAATAGTAACTGATGGTCTGTCACCCTGAAGGTGCAGTTGACCATTCACCACAGAGGGGTGCTTGGACCCACACTCACTATGCCTGTGTCTTTTCCATGTTTCTCTTTGTCAGTCTGTAAAACAAATGCCCTCTAGATTTCAGATCATCTACTTGGAGACTTAAGAGAAAGATAGCCCTTAAATTTAAAACATAGAAAAACTTGGTGTTATTTTATTAGAACAATAAGGCTCATGTCAGATTGTATTCCTTAAAAATGGCCACAGCAATATTTCCACAGCTCCATGCTCCTTCAGAACCAGGAGCCTTCAGAACCACTTTGCCGTCAAGAGCTAGTTTATTACCCCTCACCTCTGAACCTGGGTGGACGCATGACTTCCCTGACCAGTAAAATAAGGCAGAAGCGATGCTGTGTGACCTCTAAGGTTAACACATATTAAGGACACAGTTTACATCTGGCTATCTTTTTTTTGCAGCCACAATATTGCAAAGAAGCCCATACCACACAAATAGGGCCATGTATGTATGTTCCAGTCAACGGCTCCTATTAAGTTCCCAGACAACAGCTAGCATTCACTGGGAGCAAATGAGCCTTCACATGATTCCAGCTGCTGCCTTCAAACGTTTCAGCATCAGCTATCCAGCAACAGATATAAACTATTCCCTCTGTGCCCTGTCCAAATTCCTGGCCTACAGAATAATGGCTGTTTTAGCTTACCACCATTCCTGCTAATCCTCATGGAAGCAGAGTAACTAAAACAGAGCTATTGGCCAAATTCAATACTGTACTTGGTCAATCACTCAACAAACAGGCAGGTAATGTGAGCCTGCTCTGATCAATGTACTCTGCTAGACTTGTAGAGTTTGCAAAACAACAACAACAACAACAACAACAAAACCCAATAAAAACACACCACCACCACCATAATCTACTAGAGGAATCCACATGTGTAACTGCAAAATGGTAGCTAACAATACGTGGTAAGTGCCAAATGAGATAATAAACACATGCTTTCAAGGACTTGGGTGGAGGGAGACTCTGGATGGAGCAGAGAGCCTGGGCTTCGTTAGGGAGCACCACTGCATCCCAGCACACAGAACACACTAAGGAACTGGTCATGTGACCAGAGAAGACAACAAGTTAGGGAATGAAGGAAGAGTGTCAGGTACTTGGAGAGAGATGATGAAGGTATTTTAAGCCAATCGGAACACTAACTGTCGAGTCTGGAGTATAGGGGTTTGGATAATAACAATAATGCCATTACTCCCTTGTGTATGTAACAGTACACACGCTACCAAGCACTTCCACAGACATCACCTTGAAGTCGGTTATCTTATCTCTATTTTATGGATAAAGAAACTTAAGCCCAGTGGTCTAAAAACCACTTTGATTTTATTAGAACTTTCTGGTAGGGGTAGTGGTAAGTGAAAAGGAGCATAAAGGGAGGTAACATCTAATGAACACCTAGCAAATGCCAGGCATTTTGTTTGGTTATTTTCCTAATTTACTTAACAACCTGAAATCTACTTTTATAACGACCTTGGAAGTAATTGTTAGTATCCTGGTTATCTAGATGAGGAAATCGAGGCTCAGAGATATCAGGTAACTTTCTTAAGGGCAGACAAGTGGTAAGTTAGGACCTAGGGACAGACATTTTCAAATGTGATGGCAAGTTTAGCAAACCTCCTTTATTCCTGTGGGACAGAGGCTCTCTGCTCCTCTTTGCATAGTTTCAAACAAACTTCCCTTCCACGTTTTCACAGAAACATCTAGATGTTGCCTGTCTAAAGCACTCAAGGCATTAATACGGGAACAACCAATGGGTTTAGCACCTTCCAAAAAAAAAAAAAAAAAAAAAGACCTAGTGTTAACCTCAAAGAATTTCTAGTTGGTAGAATGTGAAAGGGAAATCTGTCTCTGTCTCTCTCGAATAAGCAGGGACCCTGATGATATACCCAGAAGTTCAGCAATGAGCTACGAATATGGCCTTGAGCTAGCCATTTAAGTCTTCTGGGTCTGAGTTTCCTCACCTGTAAAATGAAGGGCTTGCTGGATGGGCTTCAAGGTTCCTTCCAGATGGACTGTTTTATGACTCAATAAACCCAGAACTAAGATGTAAAATAAGGGAATTCACTTTTTTAAAAAAAAATGTTACATCCCTCAGCCTTTTGCCTTTCTTCACCTTTGCAGAGTGAGTCTGTTCCACTCACTGAGCAAAGAATCACACTTAAAGAAGACAGGGTCTTGGCACAGTGATGTTCTGAAGCAGTTACTATGTAGCAGATGCTCTATCTAGCAGTAGCGCTCTAGACCACCAACATTTGACAGATCCCTGCAAGCCTGTGGTCTCAAAGGTATTTATGTAAAACTGTTCTACTTACTGAGGTGATTTCCCATACCTTGCTATTCTCAGTTTTCCTCTGCTAAGTACATGACCATTTTTCAGTTGATGCTTTTGAGATGTTTCTACAAGGTGAGATTGCTCCAAGAGTAAGTTTCAACCATTTGTTCTCATCAAATGGCAATAGGCTCTGATGACATAAAACTAACCACTAAAAAAATCCGTTGCAATCCCAATTTGATAAAGCAATTGAAATTATGATGTTAATTGCTCTCTTCCACTTTCACTCTGTGTTAATTGCCACTGATAACTGCCACTTCCCAGGGAATCATAGAATATGGGGATGTTAGGTAGGTTGCCCTCCCTGTCTCTATTAAACCATTTGTAATAATAAATGAATATGCAGGAGCTGGTAGGCAAATAAATTTATGGCCTTAATTTTATTGCTTGGATTGAGTTTATGTGTTCCCAAACTGTTTTTTAATTGCAGTTTCCTTGTCTATTTTTGAAAGCCTGGGCAGTTATAAATTGTTACATAAGATCTAATGATAGGTAAAACTTCTATCTCCAGAAGTTGACTTATCATTTATATTCTCTTTATACTTAGGAAATGTCAAACGACTCAACACCACTACATTTCTTGGTGATTTTCAATTGCTCATGAAACAACAGATTAGCATGGGGCTTCAAATAGGCCACAATCAAGCAAATGATCGATAGATGCTCTTATATAAAGCTTATGAAGCTTAATTTCATTTTGCCTTCTACTTAGTGGCTCAGTCCTTAAGGAAGATAAAAGAATGCTGTTTCCTTTCTAGGTCTCATTTCACATAGATAGCCCTTGGGTGCTGCTCTTTTGCCCCAAATGAATGAAAATTTAGTTTTAAGAATAGTCGTTTCAGAATGAGCCTCTGAATAACATGAATATTAATTGTTGCCCCCACAAGTATAAAGGATTGACCCAGACTTACCTATCCTACTCTATTTCCAAGCTCTCCAAAGAGCCCCTTCTGGCTCAACTAGCCCTCCGTTTGCCTACAACAATCACATGCCAGTTGTAAAAACATTCAAAGCTGTTGAGATCATGATTAACAAGACTGTCGTTATTTGATATGCCAAAATCTGTCCCAAACCACGTTTGGGCATCTGACCTCTATGAGTACTGACTACAATAATTTTTAAGGATGCAGAACATAGGTACTAACAGAACTGAAGCTGGCAACTGGGTTCATTTCAGACAGGCTTCATCTCCAGAAGTACATCTGCAAACCACAAACAACAGTGTTGGTGTAATATGTTTTCATACTTTTGGGAGAATGCAACAATGCCATCGACCACTGCTGACTAGAAATGGTGATGTTTTGTAAGTTCCCCAAATTAAGGACTGGTTGAGCTCCTCCAAGGTAGAGAGAGTGTCCCATCAAACTTGCTTCTATTAATTGTCATCATCACTGTTTTCCTCATTGTGGTTGTTTCTAGCAGTTTCAATAGAAGAATGCTACACTTATTTCTAGGTGGGAAGCCCTGAGCAGAGTGGCATTTAAATACAGGAAGTAGCATTTAGGCCACACAAATGGTTCCCAGCTCTCCATCCAGGCTGAGCATTATAATCACCTGTGGGGCTTAGAAAATATTATACATTTCCAGGCTCTGTAGTTATTCTCATTCAGTAGTTCCGAGGTGGGATCCAAGCTTCTATAGCTTAAAAGAGTACCACAGGTGGTTCTGCTGTACAGAGATCATGAGATCTTAGGTGTAGTAAAGTAATATCAAGAATCTTAATTTCGTCTGTTATAAAATTTGCAAAAGACAGTACCTACACGTTAAACATTGGAATAAAGTAGACTTGGGTCCAAGTCCAGGCTCTACCACTTACTATGTGATTTGGGCAAATTACTTACCTTCTCTGCACCTCATAGTTTTCATCTGAAAAATGGAGATAGACTCATTTAAGTGTCTGACTTGTGATTTTGGCTCAGGTTGTGATCTCGTGGGTGGTGAGATCCAGCCCCAAGTCCAGCTCTATGCTCATCAGGGAGTCTGCTTGAGATTCTCTTGCCCTCCCCCTCTGCCCCCCGCCCATTATCTCTCTCTCTCTTGCTCTCAAATAAATGGATAAATCTTTTTTAAAAATGGGCATAATTGTTTCCTAATGAAATGGTGTGAAAATTAAATGAGATAATGTATGCACAGTACTTCCCACGGTGCCTGGTATAAATACATACTAAAATATAGCTGTGCTTTGGTTTCTCTTTAGGTGTTAAATCTGGAGCAACTTGTACCTGAGTGACCAAAATATACCATTAAAATTTGAAAGGCTACTTTATCTCTCTATGACAGTAAGACTGGAAGACCTTTGAGGAACTAAAAATTGTAAAACCTGGCAGTTGACATCAAAGCATTCAGAAATCAAAGGTTCATCACTTTTCTGAAAGAAGAAGATGAAAAAAAAAAGTCTTCTTCATTACGAGGGGAGATGCCTAAAAAGAATGGTTCTCTGAAAAACAAGATGTGATGATGGCTGTTGGTTGCTCGCCAACTTCAACTGGAGAGAAGGCTGATCTCTTCCTACTCCAAACTCCCCCTCTGGGAGCAGGAAGGCAGGTTTCTTCCCTCTTCTCTTTTTTCTTCCATGGTTATTCTTACTCCCTTGCCTGGGCTTACTCCTTTTCCTTCTTCCAAGATCACTTAGGTCCCATGTCCTTTTGTCTATTTGATCTGCCCAACTTTTCCCCCCATTTTTTGAACTTTTGTTATCTCAGCTAACATCTGTCACTGTATCCATTTTATTATTTTGTGGATGTTAGTTCTGTCTTTCTGAATGGACTTCAAATTTTCTGAGGGGTAAGATATTCTTAACCTGCCTTGACATCTTTTTCTTCAGTCCAGCAAAGAAAACCCTTGGCATCAAGGGTTACCCCATAAAAATGGATCGAGTGTAGAGAAGGTTATCTATTATGTGAAGTAGAGAGCCAGTGCGGCCATCATTAATGCTTGGTGTGCTAGTAGCTTTAGGTTCAATTTTACTGGGGATTCTTTGCTTTCTAACAGAGATGTGCAAAACACACAGATTATTTTAACTGTTCATTGACTTTCCTTGTTGATCAATTCAGACTTTGTTTGTTTCTCCTTTAAATAGCGATTCTCAAAATTGTTTACATGTTCGAATCATCTGGGGAGATTTAGAAAATCCTCATGTCCAGACTACACCCCAGACCAATTAAATCAGAATTTCTAGGAGTAAGGCCAACCCATCAGGAGTTTCTGTTAAAAGCTCCCCAGGAGATTCCAATGTACAGCCAAGATTGAGAACCACTGTTTTAGATCAAATTATGTAAAAACTGATTACTAGAGCCCCAGATTGGAAACAGATAATAAATAAATAAACTTCCAGGAATGGGATTTCTTAATGGAGCCCCCTCCCACACCAGCCCAGTGGATTCCCTTCTGATTCAGAGTGTTCTTTTCCTAAGCTGCTTTAAGGCACACTGCTCAGTGGACCTGAAACTACATTTGAGAACAAAGTTGTGTAAGAAGTGAAACTCACTGCTGCAGCAGGGTTCCTGGACCCCCTGTTAATAGCTCTTGGATTGTCCATATGGCTAATTGGTACCCATTATTTAAATCTCGGATTGAATGTCTTTTCCTAACAGAGGTCTTCTCTGACCACTTTCACGCTTCATCAATATATGAAGCACTAGTTATACTTTCTCAAACACCCACAGTATATTAGTGATTATTTGCTTAATACACCACCGCCCCCTCCTCCCAGGACAGGATTTTAAGCCTGGTGACAGAAGAGATCATATCTGCTTTATTCTTTGCTCTAGAGCTAGCACCCATCACAGAGGTAGGAGCTTAGTAAATACTTGCTGAAGGAATGAAAACCAGAATACTAGTTTTTGATGGGCATTCATTTGTGTGGGAGAATGGTTGAATCCTGTGCCTCGCTGTGGAATATTCTATCAACATCGAGATAAGGCACAGCCAATTTTGACCAGTGATTCTCAAATACGACCTTCTCATGAGAGTCTCTTGGATGTTTTGTTGAAAGTACAAACAACTATGCTTCATCTTTGAGAGATTTGACTTCTGCTGAAGTCAAAAGTATGAAGTCAGAGCCAGCAATAAGTTTCTGATGCCCTGGGTCACAGTCCAGTGTTTAGGAACTACTGCCTTAGGCATTGCCCTGAAATGACACTGTCTAATTTGAAGTCTGCCACCACCATAGCTCAGTCGTTCTTGTTGTTCTGTGATGAAACTGTGGAAGTGAGGTTGAAGGTTTTCTCTGGAGGAGAAACACATTGCTTTACACAGCAGCTCTAAAAAGATCATGCTCCCACCCCCCAATCATCCACTCTGTTTAGTAATGTGCCTAGCCAAACTCAGGGTTTTTTAGAATTTGATGTAGTAAAGTCTGATGATAATATCAGAAATGCATCAAAGTAGCACTTTCCCCAAATGCTTGGGAAACCTAACCATGTTAGTCAGGTCAGTGCCAAGGGGGTCCTCTCTGTGTTGGTCAGTGTTGGTCACATTTTCATATGCCTGTATCTATTTTTAGAAACAATTAACATGGGGAATATTATATTAAGTAAAGTATTCATAGCTTTTGTGTTTATGCTAAGAAGAGATACACAGATTTTAAGACTGTAGAGGACCTATAGAGGTCCTTCATCTTGCAAACTCAACCAGCCAGATAGAGCAAAGAAGGAAAAAATAAGCAAAAAAGAACTCCATATACTAAAAATGGGTATTATAAAAAACCATATAATTAAAAGTAATTTTTTTTTTACATAGGAGATTCCATTACTCAAAATCTACTGTAATTTCAAACATAATCTAATTGCTTTGGGGAATCATGATTCATTTACAATAAACACAAAAACATCAAAATCATAGCTGCCTAACACTGCTTGGGCTAAAACTGTCCTTTATTTTAGTATCTGCATTCTTATACCCAATAGCTGATTGATAACATTTGTATATGTTATATAATGAGAAATTCAGGGAAGATATTATTCCTGTTTTACAGATGAGGAAACTGTGTGCCAGAGAGGTTGAAGAACTTGATAAAGTAATTGTGATTCCTAATCTAATAATCTTTCTGTTGCAGGAGGTTACTTTGTAAAATACAGAACAATCTTTAATAATTGTAAAGTTAATCTGGAACCATTAAGCAACATTTAAAGTTTAGCACACTCAGTTAAAAAATGTAGAACAACCTATCGCATTTTACAAAAATATCCATTACCAGAAATTAAATTAAAATAACAATGTTTGAATTCAACACCCCAAATCAAATAATCCAATTAAAAATGGGCAGAAGACATCAACAGACATTTCTCCAGAGCAGACATATAGATGGCCAACAGACACGTGAAAAGATGCTCAACATCACTAATCATCAGTGAAATGCAAATCAAAACCATAACGAGATATCACATTTAACAAGTCAGAATGGCTAGAATTAAAGACAAGAAATAACAAGTGTTGACGAGGATGTGAAGAAAAAGGAACACTCGTACACTGTTGGTGGGAATGTAAATTGGTACAGTGGAAAATAGTGGAGTTTCCTCAAAAAATTAAAAATACGTCACCATATGATACAGTAATTCTACTACTGAGTATTTACCCAAAGAAAACAAAAACACTAATTTGAAAAGATATATGCACACCTACATTTATTGTGGCATTATTTATTGTAGCATTATTTACAATAGCTAAGACATGGAAACAGCCCAAGTGTTCATTGATAGATGAATGGATAAAGAAGATGTGATATATATATATATATATTATTATATATATATATATGTATATATATATAATATATATAATGGAGTATTACTCAGGCATAAAAAAGAATGAAATCTTGCCATTTGCAACAACACAGATGGACCTAGAGGGTATTACGCTAAGTGAAGTAAGTCAGACAGAGAAAGACAAGTACTGTATGTGGAATCTAAAAAACAAAACAGATGAATAAACAAACAAAAAGAATAAACTGATGGTTGTCAGAGGAGGGGGACTAGGAGGCTGGGCAAAATGGGTAAAGGGGAATAGGAGATACAAGCTTCCAGTTATGGAATGAGTAAGTCACAGGAATAAAAGGTACAGCATAAGGAATATAGTTAATGGTATTGTAATAGCATTATATGGTGAACGATGGTTGCTACACTTGTGGTGAGCTTAGCATAACATATAGAGAAACTGAATCACTATGTTGTACACCCAGAAACTAATGTAACATTGTGTGTCAACTATACTCAAATAAAAGAAAAACAATAAAGTGGGTTAACCCCCCCCCCAAATAAATTCAAATAAAATAACAATGCTTGAGTACCTAAAGGAGTAAGTTTTTGTTATATAAAAAGCTCAGGGCACTTGGACTCAGTGGCTCAGTCGATTAAGCATCCGACTTCATTTCAGCTCAAGTCCATCTCAGGGTTGTGAGACTGAGCCCCACGTGGGCTCCGTGCTGCTCATGAAGCCTGCTGAAGATTCTCTCTCTCCCTCTCTCTCTGCCCCTTCCCCCCCGCCATGCACTCTCTCTCTCTCAAAAATAAATAAATAAATAAAATATTTTAAAATGTCACTTCTGTGAAATCTTCATTTAGTAGGAATTCAGATGAAAAAGGAATACGCATGCATACACACACACGTATTTTTTAAACTGTTTTTTTTTTTTTTAATCTACTATGAATTACTACCATTTCTTACGTGCACATATTCCTTATGTGGTTTTGGCTATGTATTATTTACGTGATCTGCAAACCAATCTTCCATGCTCAAAATGGCCCAGGAAAGGAAGGGAAAAAGACAGCACAGTCAATTAAAACTAAAGAGGGATTTTTAGCAGACAGATAGTATATACCCGAACCGGAAGAGAGCTAAGACACTGAGACCCACTTCTCCATAGAAAGTGGTTTAGAGATCTTGGCTTGTGCTAAAGTTCTGCTTGGCAATATATACAATAGTGCTATTACAATAGATTATGTAATTTATACCTTTTCAAATTCTTTTTTTTTTTTAATTTTTTTATTGTTATGTTAATCCCCATACATTACATCATTAGTTTTAGATATAGTGTTCCATGATTCATTGTTTGTGCATAACACCCAGTGCTCCATGCAGAACGTGCCCTCCTCAATACCCATCACCAGGCTAACCCATCCTCCCAACCCCTATACCTTTTCAAATTCTAACCTTGTACTTTATCTGCTTAATTCTCCAATCTTAGGATCAGATATTTGGCTGATATGAATTGGCAAAGAAAGTAATTCTATGTGCTCCCGGCCCTCCACCCAAAAACCCAACAATGCATGGACAGACTGAAAATTTTCTTTTTCAGACATTAATAGAGTTATTGTAACCCCTGCAAGGATGGAAGGTGCTATTATTTTGCTACTATTCTATGTGCTACCTTATCCATTGATTATACATATATATTTTGCAGTGCTGTGCTGGCTGTTGGCCTTTAACCTTTTAGGATTTGGTACTTTTTCCTGACATATTTGCAGGTAGAGAAACATTTATAAACATTATACCTCTGCATCTATGCTGATATTAAAGAAGTAATCTTTCCAGATATTAATCTACTATTTGATCCTATAATAAATATTGCTCTTAAACTACTGCAGAGTTATTTTTCCTTCTCTATCCTAAAACTAGGAAAACTTATTTAGAGTCACTACATCAAATTTTTCCTCATCCTCTTATCCATTAATTTGTTCTTTGGTTATGTGCTAGTTTTAAAGTATGTCCACAAATTATTTGACACAATTCTTTGGAAAGGTGGAGAGTCTAATTGCCACTTAAATGTGGGGCATATGTAGGGACTTCCTTTGAACAAACAGAATGTGGCAGAAATCATAATTTGGGACTAAATGGGAAATTACCATTTCCATTTGATCTCTCTTGGATTGTCCACTGGGGGAGGTTAGTTATCATGTTGTGAGAATATCCAGATAGCCTTGAAAGAGGTCCCCATGGGAAAGGACCAAGACCGCCTATCAACAGCCAGCCGAACTTGCCAGCCATATGAAAGATCCACCATGGAAGTGCATTCTCCAGCCCCACCCAAGCCTTCAGATAGCCGTAGCCCTGGCTGATCTCTTGACCGTGACCCCCAACCAGAGTGACCCCCAACCAGACCACTTGGCTAGACCACTCCCAAATTCCTGACCCATAGAAACTGTGATAGGTAATATATGAGTATTGTTGTCCTTTAGGCACCAAGTTTTGGGGCAATTTGTTAAGTAGCAGTAATACAGTTATCTTGCCAAGACAAATGCTATCGAGCATTTTTTAAAATTTAAATTCAATTAATTAACATATAATGTATTATTTGTTTCAGGGGTACAGGTCTGTGATTCATCAGTCTTATACAACATCCAGTGCTCATTACAACACATACCCTCTCCAATGTCCATCATCCAGTTACCCGATCCCTCCACCCTACCTCCCCTCCAGCAACCCTCAGTTTGTTTCCTATGATTAAGAGTCTCTTGTGGTTTGTCTCCCTCTCTGGTTTCATCTTGTTTCATTTTTTCCTCTCTTCCCCTATGATCCTCTGCCTTGTTTCTTAAATTCTACATATCAGTGAGATCATATAATAATTGTCTTTCTCTGATTGACTTATTTTGCTTAGCATAATACCCTCCAGTTCTATCCATGTCATTGCAAATGGCAAGATTCCAATTTTTGGATGCTGAGTAGTATTCCAGTGTGTGTGTGTGTGTGTGTGTCTGTGTGTGTACACCATTGTAGTATTCCATTGTGTGTGTGTATATATATATATATACACAATATATATATACACAACACATCTTTATTCATTCATTTGTCAATGGACATCTGGGCTCTTTCCATAGTTTGGCTATTGTGGACATTGCTGCTATAAACATTGGGGTGCAGGTGCCCCTTCAGATCACTACATTTGTATCTTTGGGGTAAATACCCAGTAGTGCAATTGCTGGGTCATACGGTAGCTCTATTTTCAACGTTATGAGGAAACTCACATACTGTTTTCCAGGGTCTGTTGCCTTTATTCTTATAACAAATAGTGAGTGCACATCTGATTTGTGTCAAACAGTCCATTGGGTGTCAATTATACTAAAGTAAATAGAAGAGGCATAGTTCCTCCCTTTAAAGAGCATATAATCTTGTGATGGATACAAATATTAAATAGATGATTATACAATTATTTAATTACCATAAGTGTGAGAGGGAATAGCAGGGTTATGAGTGCCTATGATCCTCAACCTGAAGGTCAGGAAAGTTTTCCCTGAAGAACCGACACTGAAGCCAACACTTGAATGTGTAGGAGTTAATCAGGTAAAGAGGAAAGTGGAGGATGGAAAAAAGCTTTCCAGGCAGAGGGACATATAGGCAAAGAAGGCTCTTGTTCAGTAGTCCCAACTAAGAAATTTCTGTGCTAGAAACTACTGGGAGATATTTTTCATTTATTCAATTTCTTCAAAGAAATATTATCTGAGCACCTACTATGTGTCAGGCACTGTTCTAAGAACTGAGGATACAGCAGTGAACAAATCAGGCACAAATCCCTGCTCTTATAGAACTTACATTCTAGTAGGTGAGAAGGACAATAAATACAAATAAATGAATAAAATACATAATACGGACTTCTGGTTCCTGCTCCAGCATGTAAAGAGCTTGGGAGTTGTCTCTCTCCTCTGCACAACAAGGAAAAAGCTGAACAAATTAAAAAACAGCAACTCTTCTTAGATTCAGCAGAGAACTGAGGTCATAGGGCAAACCATTATTCCCAGAATCAGAGAGGCAAACAGGCAGATACAAAGAATCAGAGTAGCCCAGGAGCAGAAAACTCCCCAGGAACCATGCCAGGGTAGGAAAGCCGGATCTGTACTTAGAAATAGCTGGAGGCTCAGTGTGAACAAGACTGAGAGAGAGAAAAACTTCAGAGGCACTCAGTCCTAGGTAAGCACCCCCCGCCCTTCTGTGACTTTTCCCTCCAGGAGCCCTATCAGGTCCTCACAGTGAAGATCAGAAAAATCCTCTTGTGTTTCCCGTGAGGGAGGGGGAAAGTAGTCTTTCTGAAATATGCCCAGGGCATTCTGCTTTATTTAACAAGGCTTGCCCCCAAGAGAAACGATGTTACCAGAGCCTGACTTACTGGGGTTTTACTAACCTAGTGGAAAAGAAATAACCAATTCTAACACCCTTCCTGGCTGTCCTAAGGGAGAAAAAACAGATAAGCACTTGTGTGAAGGTCAGAGCCCAGGGGCATGGTCTCTCTAAAGACCGGGACCTAATAACAGGACTCCAGAATGCTTCCCTTCCCCCCACACCTCTACACCACATCAATAGGGTTCCTTTATAACAATAACCGAAAGAACTGTGCGTCTCAGAGGATATTCAAGAAGTCCCTACAGAAACCCAAAGACAGCAAGAGAGACAAAAGCAAGGACACCAGAGGAAAATTTAACCTCAGATACCTACAGTTACAGTGAATAGTAAGTACAGCCTAGTCCCTAGTCAGATAAACAAAATATATGACATGGCAGATGGTGATAAGTGCTGAGAAGAAAAATAAAGCAGGTAAAAGGGATCCTTTGTGTCGCTGGAGAGGGCAGGTTGCAATTTTACGTAGGATGGTCAGGAAATGCCTCCCAGGACAGGTGACATCTGCACAAAGATCTGAAAAGAGGCAAGGGGATGAGTCATGGAGATGGCTGGGGAAGAGCAGATGAACAAGTGAAAGATCTTTAGGAGGGAATGCGCCTGGTGTGTTGCACAAACCACAGGAAAACCATGTGACTAGGGCAGGGAGTGAGGGGGAGAGTCATAGGAAATGAGGTCAGAGAGGTAAGGCTTGGGGCTAGGTAGATTGTGCATGACCTTGTGGGCCGATGAAAAGACTTGGATCTCTGGCTCCTATGAGAACAGACTACAGGAGAGCAAGGGAGCCCACTCAGGAGGTTTGTGAAATAATTCAGGAGAACGATAATGATGACGTGGGTCGGGGAGGAAGCAGTAGCAAAGGTGAGAAGTCATCAGATTCTGGATACATTTTGAGGATAGACCTGGCAGATGTTGCTTTTGGACCACGCTGTAAGACAAGAAGAGGGATCAAGGTTGACTCCTTCATCTAAGCAAAAAGAGGAAGGCTGAATGAGGAGCAAGTCTTTTATGAGGGAGATCAAGCATTCAATTAGTGACGCCCATTAGACATCCAAATGAAGATGTTGAGTAGGCATTTGGGCATCCAGTACGAGAAGGTGGGGGAGAGATCTGGGCTGGAGATATAAATTTAGGAGTCTTCAATATATGGATAGAATTTTAAGCCATGAGGACAAATGAAATTACTAAGGGAGTGAATCTATATGAAAAGATAAGAGGGCTGAATCCTAAGGGACCCAATGTTAACAGGTCAATGAAATCAGAAGAAATGAGCAAAGAAGGCTTGGATGTAGGAGGAAAACCATGAGAGTGTGATGTCCTGGAAGACAAGTTAATGAAGTATGCCCAGAAGGAGAAAGTGAACAATGGTGTTGAATATTACTGACGAGTCACATAAAGGAATTGACCATCGGATTAGCAATGTGGACACCATTGATGGAGAGCAGTTTTGGTGCTTGGAAGAGGCAAAAGCTTGACTAAAGGGGGTTCTAGAGAGAATGGTAGAATAAGGTTCAGAGATATGAGTATAGATAATTCTTCAGAGGAACGGCTGTAAAGAAGAATGGAAATAGGAACTTGTAGCTGGAGGACAACACAGATGAGAGAAATAACGTGTCGTAAAAGGAGTGGGATCTAGTGATCGGGTGGAGGCTTCAGCCTTAGATGGGAACATGGGACAGTTCATCCCTGGTAACAGGAGAAAAAGCAGCATATAGGGCCCAGATGCTAGTGGGCGGGTGGAGGTGTTGGTGGGAA
Organism: Phoca vitulina; assembly: GCF_004348235.1. NCBI lineage: Eukaryota > Metazoa > Chordata > Mammalia > Carnivora > Phocidae > Phoca > Phoca vitulina. The sequence continues at coordinate 7,068,502 of NW_022589723.1, read as the reverse complement.
CTTGTGGATTGTTTCTATTTTCTCAGTGAAATAGAAATCAAGGTCATGAGCAGAGAGTGAAGATGGGGGAGGAGTATGCTGGTAGTATGAGGAGAGAGAACAGCATATGGAATCCTAGTCCTGGGACTAGGGCAACGCACTGTGGCCGCTGGGCAGTGTGACGGGGGTGCTTGAAATTAATAGTTGCCATGAACTGAAAGGGAGACCTGTCAGCATGCAGAAAGGTTTTCCTCTAGCTCCATTCAGCTGCATGCCTTCTGATTAAGAGAAATGTTTCTCCAAATAAGGATAAAACAGTTATTTGTTCACATCTAACAATCAGCTACTAAAGTAATTAAGATACGATGAATTTGTGTAAAATCTACCTTATTTAACACTATGAGAGGATGGGAGGTCTCTGGTTAATTGACTATTTTAGATAATTAAGTCCATTATATCACATATGAACTAATTTTTTTTTTTTATAGAATTAGAAGATTGAACATGACAAAAGTTTTGGGGTAATAATAAATGTCTAAATATCTAATAGCACTTCAGTGTCATGGTGATGGCAAGTAATAATCACTGTATATACTAGGGAAAATTCTGATTATTTGACTTTTCTGGCAGTTTGGAATCTGGATACATTATATTGGAGAATTTTTTTTAAGAGATAGAAAAATGAAAAGGGAAGTCATTAAATGTAATAGGAATATCTTCATAGAAATTCACCTATTGTGTCTTGATTGTACCTGTGATAACATTGGAGTAACTTTTTTTTCCCTCCTCTCAACTGCTTTTTTCTTGGCTAGTGAAGCCACAAAGATAACATAATTAGAATCTGAATCTTGGGCAGTGTCAATAGCAATGCCAATGTCCGTAAGTATGATTATCTAGACTTGCTTCATCTTTGCTATAAGACAAATTTCTTTCTCTAACAGCTACCTGTGTTTTCTAGTAGCTCAAACTATTCTTGCGAATCTGCTTTACATTATTCACTTATTTTTTTTTTTTTAGTATTTTATTTATTTATTTGACAGGGAGAGATTGAGAGCACAAGCAGGGGGAGCAGCAGAGGGAGAGGGGGAGGGAGAAGCAGGCTCCCCATGGAGCAGGGATCCCAGGACCCCAGGATCATGACCTGAGCTGAAGGCAGATGCTTAACCGACTGAGCTACCCAGGTGCCCCCATTATTCACTTATTTTTAAAAATAACTGGCTGATTATAAAAGCAACACATACTCACTGAATCTAACTTGGACAACATGGAAAAGTAGAGAGAAGAAAATAAAAATTATTATCTCACTACTTAGAGATGAACACAATTAACATTTTGGTGAATTTTAATCTAATATTTTAATTCATACATGTATTTATTTAGAAAATTTATATCAAACTGTATATCATTTTATATACTTTTTAACTTAATATTTTGTTGTGAGCTTCTCCCATGCCATCACAGTCTTTGAAAACACAATTTTAAATGACAATATAGTAGTCTTTTGTATGAATATACTATAATTTATTTAATAATTCTCCCATTATTGTGCATTTAGGATGTTTAAAAATTTATACCACTAGATGAGCACGCTTGAACATAAACTTTTCTTTTTTTTTAAGATTTTATTTCTTTATTTATTTGACAGAGAGATGCAGCAAGAGAGGGAACACAAGCAGGGGGAGTGGGAGAGGGAGAAGCAGGCCCTCTGCCAAGCAGAGAGCTGGATGCAAGGCTTGATCCCAGGACCCCGGGATCATGACCTGAGCCGAAGGCAGACGCTCAACGACTGAGCCACCCAGGAACCCCAAACATAAACCTTTTTTTGTAATACTAATTATTTTCTTAAGGTAGATTCCTACAAATGGAATTATAAGGTCAAAGGTACAAACATTTTAAAAGTTATGTGTAGAGGGGCACCTGGGTGGCTCAGTCAGTTAAGCGCCTGACTTCGGTTCAGGGCATGATCCCAGGGTCCTGGGATTGAGCCCCACGTCATCAGGGTCCCTGCTCAGCAAGGAGTCTGCCTCTCCCTCTGCCCCTTCCTCTGCTCTTTCTCTCTCAAATAAATAAATAAAATCTTTAAAAAAATAAAAGTTACTTGTACACCTTGCAGTGGCCCTCCGGAAAGACCCCACTTTCTGTAGTCTCCCAGAAGTGAACAAGGCAGCCCATCTCATTGTACCCTTGACAATTCCATCATCTCCAGCACCTATCTGCACACCCTACCTGTGCTCACTTCACTTCAGCTGAGTTCTCAAATGAGCTCTTCCATAATACTCCAAAGGGATCTTCCTGACTACAGCCTTTCTTACCACTAAGATATTCTCCATGCTCCTGTCAGAGCACTTTCCACACCACTGACCTTGACACTTCCCTGATAAAAACCTCGGCTCCTCCCCGGTCCCAGTAGGTTACGTGGCAGCACAGGAGGTCCTTCCCAGTCGGTTCCAACCTCCTTTTTCAGCCCGATGGACTATTCATCTCTAAGTCCTCCGGCAAAGCCACACAGAATGTCTTTTTATTTACACAACATACAATGCTCCTCCGTGCCTCCAAGGCTTTACACAATTTCACTCTGCCACCTTTTCTCCCTGAAACCGAATTCATCTTTTATGACACAGAGCACAGGTCCCCTTTGGCAATTCTTCCCTCACCTCCCAGGGTGAGATGGTTGATCACGGCACCACGTTGCGGTCCCACAGCACCGTACCCACATCCACACTACAGCACTAATCACTCTGCCCTGCGGTTATTTGCTTACCTTGAGTTCCCCACTGAGTCCCTCAAGGACCTTGTCATATTTATTTTTATCCTCAGTTCTTAGCCTGTTGCATAGTTGATGATCAAGAAATATTTATTGACTCAGTGGCTAAAAGCACAGAACTGGTTTGAATATTCTGTCGTTAGCTTGGAAGTGTTGGATTTCGGGGTAGAATGTGCCATTGCTAACTAGTCTGCAGTAGTCTCGTAAGTGGACTTCCCTTAGCATCTAAGCATACGGTCTCTCTTTGATCACAAGCTTCTGCTCATTCTCGCGTCTCTTCCTATTATTTGTCTTAATTGCATTCTGTGGTCTACTCTCCCAATTCTTTCATTCTAACCATCCTGTTTTGATTTCACACATCTGACAAAGCTTGGTGCTATAAGCAGCTAATGTACTTCATACTTGCTTCTCTGTTCTTGCTATTAACATTCGCTGATCCTTTGTATAGGTGGCTGAGTGTTGGCTGGAGAAACACAGAATTGTGTTGCCTAGAGCATCCTGCTTGTGAATTCTTTTCTATATTTATATATTTTCTCTGCATCTCATTTATTTTTTATGGTACTCTTCTTATGTGTGCCCTGCAAGCAACCTCTATCCTTTGTTGAACAAGGCAGAATAGAAGTACATACATAAATCAATACATAAATGCATAAGCACGTGCTGATTTCCATTACTGCCCGCTGCATGCTCTCAAAAGGCCATTGGGTGCGCCTTGCTGTTCACCTATATACATATTGGTTTGTCTTTTCATACAACTCCTCAAGATTGCTGTTTCAAACCTTTTCATGACTTGGCTGCAAAATTTACTTCAAAAATAGAAACCATCTGAGATTTTCCTTAATGTCTCTCTCTCTCTCGCACCAGGGCGGCTCTTCCAGGGCAGGCCAGCCGGGCATCTCCAGGGTACTGCCCTGTGTCGTGGTGTGTGTGCACGGTGCTTCTAGCTGCACTTAGCAGTCTCCGAGGCCCCCGCTCCTCTGCCTACAAACCTCCTCCAGCAGAGCTCAGTCCACAGGCTCAGCTAACAACCTGCCTCTCTGTCCTTTCTTCATGTCTGACTCAGAGCCCCAGTCTAAGGATGTGATTAAAGAAAATATTAACATCTTTCCTTCTTAGGGTTTACACCCCCCTCCCACCCCGTGGAACTTCTGCAGCAGGAAGACTTGTGAATGGGGGGAGAATGAAGAAGGGGAGTGATGGGTCTCTTGTTCCTTGGTCCACTGGGTCATGATGCTCAGTCTGTTTCCACACTCCATGGTGCATGGGCATCTTTACTGAGACTGCCCAGGTCCTGGATCCCTAGACAGGTCACCCAGTGCTTTGTCTCTCAGGTCCTGTCTCCTGTGGGGCTGCTGGGAGGCAGAGCCCCACACACACCCCCGCCCCCCGCCCACTTCTGCCCTGGAAATCTGTGGATGGCTTTGTCCCTATTTCCTCCTCCCGCCCTGGCTATGGAAAACCCTTGTCTAGGGGAAATATGTCTCCCTTCATTTTCCCTCAAGAACTGGTTCTTTAACCACAGACTCCCTAATTTTTCCTAAGGGTTTAAGAGTTTAGGAGAACAACAAAAAGCCAAGAAGACTTTTGAGTAAAGACTGACCTGACTGAATGCTTTAAATATCAGAAGGAAAAACTCATAGACTAATATCTCAAATGGTATTCCCATCACAGTAAACAGAATAAAAGCAGGCAAACAAACAAAAAAGTCCCTGATTTTTCTCTACTCACTCCCATTCTCCTCACCATTAGTCTTTCTGAAAAAGCAATCTGCACCCATCGTCTTCATTCTGTGTTAGCTATACCTCTCACCACTTGCAATCTGGCTCTTCCTTCTCCCATTCTCTCCAAAACACTCTTCTAATCACCAACCTCGACTGTTTTTAGCTTCTTCCTCCTCTCACTTTTAACTCCCTTTTTTGCCTCCCACCCTCCAGCTCTCCCTCTGTGTTAGGACTATTCAGTTGCAGGCATTGTGCTATGCAGTGGAAACAAAAATGAATTAGACACTTTGTGTTTTTAAGGAATTTAGGATCAGGTGAGGCACATAGGTAACAATGGAGTACTTCACAAAAATGTGTGGCTTCTGTGTTCGATCCCAGAAAGGCCCTGGCCTCTTCCTGCTGCTATTTGTTCCTGTTTCTAACTCTTCCTCCTTGCATTTCCTCCCCACCCCACCCCCCTTTTTTCCCCCTGGCTCCTCTTAAATTTTCCACTCAGCAAAGTCTTTCTGAGAGTCTGCCTCGAGTTTCTTCTCCCTAGGCTTCTTCCTTCAGAGAAATTCTTGGCATCCATTTGGATGAATCCTAAAGCCTCATATTGGGTTGCCTGAACAAATTCACTTAGATGTCCCCTTAAACACCTCCCCTTCTCCTGCTGAAGACATCAGCACCCTCTCTCAGTAAAGCGTAAGACCATCAGTACTTATTCTCTGTTCTCAGCACCCAGCCCATTGTCATGTCCAAACCGGTCTTCTTCTCCAGGCTCTCTCTCATTCAGCTTTAACTTTTCTTGCTCATCCTATCACTTGATTGATACCGTTATAACACTAAGAACTTTCTGCTTTGTTCTTCGTGCCTAGAACATGGACCTGTCCCCTAAACATTCAAATTTTCCTGGAAACTTGTCTCCCTGTTCCAAACTTTTTATGTATCAGAATAAACTTTCAAAAGGACCACATCTCTAATCATTTCTCAATATAAACATATATCATTGTTGTATGTATACCTTAAACTAATATGTTACATGAACATTTAAGGGTTCTTGTATGAGTTCCGACCTAGGGGTGAAGGGGTTTCCACACCATGAAGCAATTCTCTGACACCAGCTGCGTGTCCTGCTATTCAACTCAATTCTGACACTATCTGCTGGAGACAGCATCAGATCCCACAGGTGAAGGGCTCAGTCCTATAAGCCTGCCTCCCCGCCTGCCCCCTGCTTCAGATGCCTGTCGCAAGTTCAGGTTGTCCCCTGGGCTTATGACTGACCGGCTATAGGACCAGAAATTCCAATGACCCCTTCCTTGCGTTTGATTGATTTGCTAGAGCTGCTCACAGGACTCAGAGAAACATTCTACATACTAGATTACTGGCTTATTATAAAAGGATATAACTCAGGAACAGCCAGGTAAAAGAAATGTATAGGGCAAGGTATGGGGGAAAGTTGCAGAGCCTCCATGCCCTCTCCAGGAATGCCACCCTCCCCGAATCTCCAAGTGTTCACCCCCACAGAAGCTCTCCAAACCCTGTCCTTCAGGTTTTTATGGAGGCTTCATTATATAGGCCTAATTGATTAAATCACTGGCCTCTGGTGGTTGATTCAACCTCCAGGTCTTCTCCCTTCCCGGGAGGTTGAGGGGTATGATTGAAAGTTCCAACCCTCTAATCATGTGGTTGGTTCTCCTGGCAACCAGCCCCCATCCTTAAGTGCAGTTGAAAAGTCACCTCATTAGCATAACGAAAGACACCTTTGTCATTCCCAGCTCTCATCCCTTTGGAAATTCCAAGGGTTTAGAAGCTCTGTGCCAGAAACAAGGACAAAGACCAACTATATATTTCTTACTATAAATCACAATATCACACAATTATAGATCAATAAAACCGGGGGGGCGATTAAAGTAGCACATCTATCTTATCATTTCCTTGCTCCAGATCCTTGTCTCTTTATCAGTCGGATTGTTTGAATTCTTTACCCAGCACTCAGCGCTTCTAGGATATACTCCAAATTTGTTTCTAGCTTATCTCCAAGTAGACCCTTATGAGTATCTGATACTGCAGCATACTTGTACTGCTCCTCAGATACCAGACACATGGCCTAATTGCCTGTGCTGGTACTTTTATAGCTAGAATATACAACTGCCCATTGCTACTTGTGGAACTCCTAGTCATCTTTTAAACTTCTCAGGAGTTTTATTCTAGGGGCACCTCGGTGGCCAAGTCGGTTAAGTGTCTGACTCTAGGTTTCAGCTCAGGTCATGATCTCAGGGTCCTGGGATCAAGCCCCGAGTTAGGCTCTGAGCTCAGCGGGGAGTCCGCCTAAGATTCTCTTCTCCCTCTGCTCCGCCCCCCCCCCCCCCCCCTCTCTCCCTCCCCTCTCAAAAATAAATACATACAATCTTAAAAAAAAAAAAAAAAGTTTTATTCTATGAAGCTGTTCAAGTCTCCCTAACAGATGCTGTCTTTTCTGGCTTTGATTTCCCAGAGCACTTTGTTTGAACTTCCTGCACGGTTGTTATCTTACTCTTTCCTGTATTATGGTTATTTTCTACTTCTCTTATCTCCTTGTTAGACTTCAATGTCCTTAGAGATGGTGTCTTTTCTCACTCATGTTGCAGATTTAACAGTGCTTATCATTGTGCCTTCTTTATAGAGGGACCCAATACCTAGTCTCTCTTTGTCTTGAGTAACAGAACTCCTGGTTTGTTTTTTTTTTTTCCAGGGCGATAATGTGCGCAACTAAAAATACTACTTACTCTCTAAATTCTCTTGCAGTCGGGTGGCCAAATGAGTCAGTTCTACACAAGATGAAAGCTGAAGGTTTCTGGCTTTCTGGGCATGGGCACCACACTGCTTTCTGCTTTGTTCTTCGTGCCTGGAACATGGCCATTAGGCTAGTCTTATGGCCATTAGGTAATAAGCCTCAGGGTAGAGATTAGCACATTGATTCTTTCATTCAACAAATATTTACCGAGTGCCTACTGTAGGGCCAAGCACTATTATAGATGCTTCAGAAAGTGGCAGAGCAGAAGGATAGAAAGAGTCTGGATCCCAGATGGCATCATTAAACATTGAAACAGCTTTAACTGCCTACCTCTAGACTTCATGAACCCCCTTTACTTTAAGCTTTTACTCAGTTTTGTTATTTTCTGTTATTTTTAGCTGAATGCATTTCTTATTCATACAATGCTGTTCAATTACTTTTTTAAAGCCTAGAATTTTAAGTGAGACTGACTCAAGTTTATTTTTCTATTGAAATAATCATATGGATTTTCCCCTTTACTCCATTAATTATTATTGATTTTCAAATCTGCGTTCTTGAAATAAGCCCTACATAATTGAGATACAGTTATTGTCCTTATTATTTATCCATGACTTTAATTTGCTACTATTTTGATTGGGATTTTTGCATTATGTCCATGAGAGATACTGGCCTACAATTTTCCTTCTTTGTAACATTCATGTCAAGTTTGATATCAAGGTACTGCTGTCCTTATAAGTTGAGAAGTAGTCCTTCTTTTTGATTATCAGAAAGAGTTTGCTGAAGATTGTTCTTATTCTTTAAATGTTTGGAAGAATTTACTGGTGAAGCATCTGGGCCTGGAGTTTTCATTGTTTTAATTATGAATTCAATCTCTTTCTTAGATATAGGCCTGCTAAGATTTTCTGTATATATATTAGTCATTTTTAATAAAATGTGTTTTTCAAAGCATTTGTCCATTTCATCTAAACTCAGATGTATTTATCTGTTTACTATCTTTTTAATGTCTGTGGAAATTATAGAGAAGTCCCTTTTTTAATATGATATTAGCAAATTGTTTTTATTAATTTTTCTTGGTGTTTATTAATTTTAAAATTTATCTTTTGCCTTTGTTAATTTTCTCTAGTGTATGTTTGCTTTCTGTTTTATTGATTTCTGCTATTATTTCCTTTAAGTTTAAATTGATATGTTTTTCACCCTAGTTTCTTGAAGTGGAAGCTTATATCCTTAATAGTTAACCTTTCTTTCTAATATATGCGTTTAAAGATATATATTTCCCTGTCAGCATTGCTTTACCTATATGCCACATGTATTGATATGTCAAGTCTTTATTATCATTTAATTTAAAACATTTTCTAATTTTCATTGAGACTTCTTCTTTGATCCATGAGTTATTTAGAAATAGATTGCTTAATTTAAAAATATTTTGGGATATTTTAGTTTCTTTTCTGTTATTTATTTTAAGGTTAATTCTACTGTGATCCAAGAATTTACTCTGTGTGATTGTGATCCTTTGAAATTTATTTTGACTTTATGGCCCAGTATTAGGTCTATTTTAGTAAATGTTCCACGCACATTTGTAAAGAACGTGTACTACAAAGTTGTCGGGAGAGTGTTATATATGTATTAATTATATGGTTTTTAATCATATTGTTAAAATCTCATATATCTTAACTGATTTTTAAAGAAGATTTATTTATTTATTTTAGAGAGAGAGAGAGCACATGCAGGTGTAAGCTGGGGAGGGGAGAGGGAGGGAGAAGGAGAGAATCTCAAGCAGACTCCCCGCTGAGCGTGGAGCCCGATGTGGGGCTCGATCCCACGACCCTGAGATCATGACCTGAGTCAAATTCAAGAGTTGTTCGCTTGGGGACGCCTGGGTGGCTGTTGGTTAAGCATCTGCCTTTGGCTCAGGTCATGATCCCAGGGTCCTGGGATCGAGCCCCACATCGGGCTCCCTGCTCGGCTGGAAACCTGCTTCTCCCTCTCCCTCTGCCTGCTGCCCCTGCTTGTGCTCTCTCTCTCTCCCTCTCTCTCTCTGATGAATAAATAAATAAAATCTTAAAAAAAAAAAAGAGTCATTTGCTTAGCCAACTGAGCCACCCAGGTGCCGCTCTTTACTGATTTTTGTTTGCCTACTCTATCTGCTACTGAAAGAGGTATGTTAACATTTTCAGTTACTATTATGAATTTACTATTTTGCTTTATACGTTTTGAAGCTATGTTATTAAAAAACAGAAATTTATGACTTCTATTGAGTTGACATTTCTGTCAACATAAAATATGTCTCTATGACTAGTGATACTCCTTTCCTTAGAGTCTTTCTAATCTGCTATTGTTCTAGCTACACAAGTTTTCTTTTGGGTGAAGCTGGCATGGTGTAGCATCTGCATCCTTTTACCTTTACCTTTCCTGTGTCTTTATATTTAAGGCTTGTCTCTTGTCAGAGTCAGGTTTGAATCCCAGTTCTGGCCCTTATTAGCTAAAGCTCAATTTCCTGACTATAAAATGGACACACACACACACACACATGCACATACACACAGGGCAAAAATTACTATTAACTCGTGTAGTTAATAGATACACAACCTATCTTTTTAGATACATCTTTTTTTTCTTATTTTTATTCCAATTAAATACTATTCAAGCATAGTCCTTTAATGTGGTACTATCATTTTATATTAAAATGGGAGGAAAACACGTCTCTATTTTGAGTTTCTGGTCCCTCGTTATGAAGCTAAATCTGGGGAAAATATTCCTGCAATTGTATACTTCCTTCTTTGTAACACTGCTTCAAAGAGGAAAGTTAAGAAAGTCCTAGTATTTGACTCCCATGACTTAGTAGATTTTCTAAAAATTTTCTTGGTATAAAGACCAAAAACAAAACAAAACAAAAACAATTATATGCTATGTATAAACCAAAAAAAGTGATTCACTAAAGATCATTTGCTTTTGTTTGAGGGTCTGTTTATAGTCTCGCCATATATTCATCCATGCATCCATCTAATCATTAATTAACGTATATTGGGGATTTTGTCATGTATTTGGGACTGTACTAGGAGCGTGGGGTACAAAAATGAGTATGGAAAGTCTCTCCTTCTAGAAGAGAAGTAGGGAATGCTAGTAAGAAGGAAAGATAGATATTAGGAAAATCTTATATTCTGTGATATGTGCAGTGATAGCAGTACACAGTGTGCCATGAAAGCATATGGGAGGGAATGTAAATTTGAATCTGGAATACCCCTTGTTTGTTTTTGCCTATCTTGTGGATGACTCACATTTCCTAGATGAAGGGGCATTTGAATTGGGGTCTATAGAGTGACTTAGAGGATGAACCAGACAAGCTTTTGTGTAGGAAAAAATAAGGCACTCTATATATTTTAAGCAAAAAGGGATTAAATATAGGGATATTTGTGCTTAGGAAATTATTGGAAGAGCTAGAAGAATGTGCTCTAGCCTGAGCCTTCAGTAATGACTCACAGAATGCCACCTATTCTGGGAGCTGCTGTCTTGTCACATTTAGGAGGTAGGAATCAAGAGGTCCACTGGTGGGGTGCCTGGGTGGCTCAGTTGGTTGAATGTCTGACTCCTGGTTTCAGCTCAGGTTGTAATCTTAGGGTCGTGGGATGGAGCCCCCCATCGAGCGGTGTGGAGTCTGCTTGGGATTCTCCCTCTCCCTCTACCCCTTCCCCCCCGCTCATGCTCTTTCTGTCTCCCTCTCTCTCTCTCATGAATAAATAAATCTTTTTAAAAAAGATTTTAAAAAAAATTTTATTATGTTAATCACCATACCATTACATCATTAGTTTTTTTTTTAAAGGTCTTTTTATTTTTTATATTTTATTTATTTATTTGACAGAGAGAGAGAGTGAGAGAGGGAACACAAGCAGGGGGAGTGGGAGAGGGAGAAGCAGGCTTCCCAAGGAGCAGGGAGCCTGATGTGGGGCTCGATCCCAGGACCCTGGGATCATGGCCTGAGCCGAAGGCAGACGCTTAACGACTGAGCCACCCAGGCGCCCCACATCATTAGTTTTTGATGTAGTGTTCCATGATTCATTGTTTACGTATAATACCCAGTGCTCCATTCAGTACGTGCCCTCTTTAATACCCATCACCCAGCTAACCCATCCCACCCATCCCCCCCCATCCCCTTCCCCTCTAGATTTTTTAGGTCTACTGGATCTACTGATTTTAAAAACATGATACTATAATCGAGACCCAGGAGTCAAGAAGCTGGAATCAGGAAGCTACTGCTGCCAACCCATGAAGCTGGAAACTTGTACTGGAATGTAGAAATATCCATATCTGCACAACTTTCCTTGTCCATAGGAAACAAACACAGCTGGGATATGGCTTCTCCTTCATTCCTTCATTTCTCTTTGCTGATCTTTGAGTGACAGCATCTGAGTGATGAAGCCCAGTTCAGACCCAGAACCCTAGTGTAAGGGAGTCTGGGAAATGTGATTTTTTTAGCTTTCTGGGTTTTTCTATACAAAGGAAGACACAGTAGGAGGAGATGGGAATAGATGCAGATCAGTTATCAAACATACCAGGTGAAGATGAAGAGGGAGTAGGAGAGTCAGATGGAGGGAATGATACATAAAATGGAGGCAAAATAACGGAGAGATTTGTGGGAAATTCTGAGATGCCTGGAAAGGAGAAACAACAAAAGATGAGTCTGGAGACAACCATCCAGATGATGAGAATGGACTGGGAGAAGGTGGCAGGGGGGAGGACTATTTAACTTAGGTAGACCACCCAGGAGGTTATTGCCTTAATCAAGCTGAGTGGCCTTGGTGGCCTGAACTGAGGCTATAGTGATAGAAAAGGAGAGATGTGACAATTGGGGAGCTAGTGAAAATATCATGATCATTGTGGAATTTAAGAAAAAACAAATATACATAGTGGAAGGGAAGGAAAAATAAGACAAAAACAGAGAGGGAGACAAACCATAAGAGACTCTTTATTACTACAGGAAACAAACTGAGGGTTGCTGGAGGGGAGAGGGGTGGCGGGATGGGGTAACTGGGTGATGGGCATTAAGGAGGGCACTCGTGATGAGCACTGGGTATTGTATGCAACTGATGAATCACTGACTTCTGAAACTAATAATACACTATATGTTAATTAAATTGAATTTAAATTAAAAAAAGTTGAAAAGAAAATATCATTTTTATCATGTATATTTCTTTTCTAATGATGACTTTTCTCTTTGGAAAGCCTGCTTTGTTCTAGTTTTTCACTTTTTTTTTTTTTTAAGATTGATTTATTTATGAGAGAGAGAGAGCAGGGGGAGGGGCAAAGGGAGAGCAAGAGAATCCTCAAGCAGATGCCTTGCTAAGTGTGAAGCCTGACCTGGGGCTCGATCCCAGGACCCTGAGACATGACCTGAGCTGAAATCAAGAGCCAGCCACTTCACTGACTGAGCCACCCATGCAGCCCTCACTTGTTTTAATATAAAGCTTAGAAAATGTATCATTGTAGCCCATGGTGATTCTTTGTTTACTGAGCACCCACAACACTTGTGGTTAATGCTATTTCTATCCTCATGTAGTTTCATTTGTTGGTTGCCTTCCCAGTTAGAAATGGAACTTTTAAAGAGCAGAGATCATGTTTTGTACTTACTTGGTTTAATAGTATGTAACATTTGAAAACTTTAGCTAAGGCACAAAGAGTTAATAGATACATTTCCTGGAGAGGTTCCAGATCAAAATGTAAAGTTTCAAAAGATGTCTCAATACCAATTACATGACTTACAACTTATACCTGCATTGAGGGTCTAAAAGAATAGGGTTGAGGAAGGATTTTAAAGAGGATTTCTTTGGAGAGAGCTGGGCTGGGATTTCAACTCTCCCCAAGGGGGCAAGCTGAGGTACAATCACCTTATCTTAAGACCAGCACAAGGTACTTATTAGAAGTACCTACTGAACTTGTGAAATTAAGATACAGAGAAGACCAGAGATTTCCTCCTATTTGAAAAATCTAAAAGGCATCCGACAGGCGGGTTTGCTTTAGATGGATGCACTGGAGGAGGGTACATGACTCATATCAAGGGAATCTCAGATGAGAAGTCCTCACTGATGGGCCTCTTTCTAAGAATCCACAAAATAGCTCATAAGAGTCAGTGTTATTTACCAGGGAGTATAGGACCATTTTATGATAGTACTAATTTGGTAAGAGTTTTCCTGTGTATGCCATCCTCTCCTTTCTCTTCTCTACACCCTTTGGCTTTGGAGAAAGGATCACAACCAGATTAGCAAAATGGAGAAGGGGAGGTACAAGGAAGAATTCCCCCTCCCTTCACCCAACCCCTTTCCTGAACTCCTACACATCAAAGTCTTGCAGGAGGGGAGAAGGGAGGAATTTCAAATCCAAATCCAGTTTGAAATTTTGATTATTGCATGTAATTAGACACTCTTAAGTGTGAATTTGAAACAGTGTTTCCAACTTGAAAGGACAGTTGGATTTTTTATTACCCGAATGATTACAACAGTGCTGGGGCTTTGGAGTTTTCCTTCATGTCAGAGGAAGAATGTTCACCATTGATTAATGTTTAAAGCGAGAGTGCGAGACAACATAAAGATGCTTGGTGATTATACCACATGAATCCCATTTGGTAAACTACTGGTTAAACTTTGTCATTTCCAGAGAGCCTGCTGGTGCAAATCCTAGGCAGTAAGTGGAAAGGCAACATGGTTTGGTACAAAAAGCCTTCTGCTACAACAAAGCTATGTGACCCTGTGAAACACACCTAATTCCTACAAATCCTGGTTTCTTAATCTGCAAACTAAAGTGAATACATAATATTCACCTTTTTTGCTCCACAGTATTGCTGAACAGATCAAATAAGATTGCACATTTAAAAGGCACCTGGGTGGCTCCGTTGGTTAAGCATCTGACTCTTGATTTCAACTCAGGTCATGGTCTCAGGATTGTGAGATAGAGCCCTGTATCTGGTTCCGTGCTGGGTGTGGAGCCGGCTTAAGATTCTTTCTGTGTCCTTCTGTCCACCCCCCTTTCTCAAAAAAAAAAAAAAAAAAAAAAAAAAAGATTGCATACTTGAAAATGTTTCTAAATTCCAATAGGTACTCAAAATCAATTAAGTACTTGGTGATTAGTGTACTCTGATCAGATGGTACTTTGAAAACTCATACAATCTTCCCCTCTTGCCCATGGCCTGAGCCATCCTAAACCCATAGCCAAATAAGAACAATTAAAGGAGAAGAAGAAAGCTCCAGAGAAGGATATGCCACAGAATCCTCCGTGGCCCCTTTCTATTCCTAACACTGCTAGGATGATCTGTTCTGCCTGAGTATTCTTAATGTTTTATCACCACTTATAAAAACCACTGACAACTTAGCACTAATGAAAGTTTTCTTCCCTCATCAGGTTTTCAGCACCTTCTCCAACATGAGTGTCAAATTACTGGCCAATTATCCGGAAACTAAAGTGAGCCCAAGAGAGTCAGTGAATTACTAAGAAAAGTATTTTCAGAGGGAGGTAACATCGCCAGAGAAGGTTGATTGAAAAAGCGTCTTTGTGTGTCTCACAGAAGGGCTGGGGAAGTAGAAGAGGGCATGAGGAGGAGCCTGAGGGACGCTTTACTCATCAACAACAAGAGAAGGGTGTGAACACTGCACAGACAATACAATATCTGTCCGTGGTTATGGCATGGGATCTCCCTGACAAAGCCACTAGGAAACTGGCTGCCACTAATTAAAAATGATTCTCGCGGTGCTTGAATGTCACAATGTTCTGTTGTATTGTGTAGAATAACAAAAATAGAGGCATTTGTGAAGGAAAATGGACCATGAAATCTAAGTGATGCTGGAGTTTCTGCAGGAAACCATTCCTCTTCTTCCTCTCCCCAGAGTGTTTCCAATTTAGATTTTTCAGCTTCTTGAGTCAATGATGACGGTTTCCACCACCTCCATCACCACACCCTATCTGTCTGCTGTTTCTCCTGTGAGTGGTGCCATTTAAAAGAAGATAAACCACCGCTCTCATGCTTCTTTGGAGTTTATGTTCTAAAATGAACTTTGCATTAATAGACCAGTGAAGGAATAAGTACACTATGTAACAGAGTGGATCAAGGAATGGAAATGGCAGATAGAAAGCCTATTAATTGTCTTGTGTTCAGATGTCACAGGTGATATATATACATAGGGGATTTGGGGGAGAAGTAGAGGGCAGTGTAAAGGAGCCATTTTAGTTGGTGAAGAGATGGGAATCTAAAGTCAAAAGAAAAAAGATACACTTTAAGTATAATATTTAAAGTTCTAACAGTGATGAAGACAAGAACTAAAAATAAATGAACTCTCCAAACTAGGAAGGGAGGGGGAGGAAGGAGAATCAAGTTAAAGTGTTTCATCTTTTATGGTGGGTAGTTAAAAGATGTCTGAAGTTAACAAGTCAAGAAAAAGAATTGCAACATATTTTTTATAGTAATGGAAGTGACTGTCTTTGGTTATACATACACACAAGAGCAATGACTCTCCTAGGGGGCTGAAGTAAGGCTTCAGGGGGCACCATGGAGCAAAATGTATGTAGGAGTTGGGCTTTGCTTTCTCCCCTCCCCTGTTCAATAGTTGATCTGTTTTACATCTTGGGTTACAGTGAACTATTTAGCTGAAAAAAAAGTTTCTTTGCTTTCAAAATGTTTGGAAAACATCATCCTGGGACAAGATGCATCTGTTTCAAAGATCTGGATTAAAATCCTAAATTCTGGAGGGCCAAAGAAATTATAGATAAAGGTAAGTAGCTTTTATAATACAAATCTTCCTTGACATACAATGAGTTTACATCCTGATAAATCCGTCATAAGTTGAAAATATCATAGGTTGAAAATGTATTTAATACACCTAACCTACCCAACATCATAGCTTAGCCTAGCCTACATTAAGCATGCTCAGAACACTTAAATTAGCCGATAGTTGGGCAAAATCATCTGATGCAAAGCCTATTTTATATTTATATGTTGGATCTCATGTAATTTATTGAATACCTTACTGAAAGTGAAAAACAGAATGGTAATACGAATACAGAATGATTGTAAGCGTATCATCAGTTGTTTGCCCTTATGATCGCTGACTGGGAGCTGCAGCTCTCTGGCCAGCATTACTAGAGAATATCGCACCACAAATTGCTAGCCCAGGAAAAGATCCAAATTCAAAAACTGAAGTTCAGTTTCTACTGAATGCATATTGCTTTTGCACCCTTGTAAAACTGAAAAATTTTAAGTCAAACCATTGTAGTTGGAGATCCTCTGTTTAATACATATCCATATAGTCTCTCCTTTGAAAATGGATTCTCTTCTATCCACAAACTCCTCCAGAAACCCTGATTTCCTACCTAATCAGGCCATAGCTTATTGAACCAAGAGTGAAGCTCACTGAAGTTTGGAGGTTTTAAATTTAGATTCTTAGGTCCTAGACTCTAGGATTTGAACATAGGAGTTGATACATACTTGGGAGCTGTGTGTGGCTATCTTTGCCATTTTGCAGGTAGATAATAAAGAAGGAAAGGAAGCAAAGAGGAGCTGAGGAGGTATTAAGGAGCCCCAGAGAGAAAAGATCTCCTCTCCTTTGCATTTCATAGTCCCCCATCCCTGATGAAACCATGAGATTCCATTATCCTAGCTCTTTCCAATAAAGCTTCCATTATGTTTCTCAAGTGTGCATGGGTTTTGTGTCCTTGAATCTGAAAAGAAAAAAGGCTTTCTATAAGATATAGAAGAAAATGCACAGACCTTTAGGGAGAGAACTTAGAATGATCTGAAGGTGATAAGAACAGTTAATAAATTAGTCCAAGAAAAAAATCATTGGAATTCAGAGAAGCTCAGAGGACAGAGATTAAAAGAGCACAGCCCATGAGCACCTGCAAGGTGACTTAGTGGCTGGAGCTCAGAGAACCTATTGAGATGAGGGTCTGGCGACTGGGAAGACCACCTATAACAGAGGAGTCTATCAAAGGCATGCATAGAAAAAGACTTTGCTTTCCTAGGGACAGGGAGAACTAAGGGAAATACCTTACCTTTGGGTTGGGGTTTGAAGTAGGGAAAATAAACAAATAAGGATATTTGCAGCTATAGGTAGAGACAGCTATCTAGAAGTGGTGATAGGAAGCCAGGAGTGACTAGCATGGACTGAGTAGCACTTGAATCTATCAAAAAAATTCCATTTAAGAAATCTGTTTTCAAGCAACTTACCTAATGTGCACATGACTTTTATCATGGCATTCCTATAAAGCACAGTGACAAAAATAATTTAGTAAACCAGATGCTGGGGCCTCCTGGTTCTATGAATTAGACTCAAGTGAACCATCCACATCTACCAAGTTTCATTCCTAAACCATCAAGGTTCTTGGCAAAAGAAGGATCTCCTGGTTGATAGGCTCCATTCAGGAAGTGCTGCAGGGACAGACAGCATGCATTTGCTCTTTTTAGGAATGTCTACGTGCTGCAGCCCAGTGAATTATGGGGGAGGGAGAAGTTTGCTTTATCAAAGGGAGTATTGAAGGCATAAATTACTCATCTCAATAGACATGAACAGACATTTCTCCAAAGAAGACATCCAGATGGCCAACAGACACATGAAAAGATGCACATCACTCCTCATCAGGGAAATGTAAATCAAAACCACAGTGAGATATTACTTCACACCTGTCAGAACGGCTGCAATCAAAAACACAAGAAATAATAAATGTTGGCAAGGATGTGGAGAAAAAGGAACCCTTGTGCACTGTTGGTGGGAATGCAAACTCATACAACCACTGTGGAAGACAGTATGGAGGTTCCTCCAAAGATTAAAAATAGAACTACCCTATGGTCCAGTAATTCTACTACTGGGTATTTACCCAAAGAATACAAAACACTAATTCAAAAAGATACATGCACCTCCATGTTTATTGTAGCATTATTTAAATAGCCAAATATGGCAGCAGCCCAAGTGTCCATGGATCGATGAGGGGATAAAGAAGAGGTGGAATATATACATAATGGGTTATTACTCAGACATAAAAAAGGATGAAATCTTGCCATTTGTAACAACATGGATGGAACCAGAGAGTATAATGTTAAGTGAAATTAGTCAGAGAAAGACAAATATCATATGATTTCAGTCATATGTGGAATTTAAGAAACAAAATAAGCAACAAGAGAAAAATAAATGGACTCTTAACTATACAGAATAAACTGATGGTTACCAGAGGGGATGGGGTGTGGGGGATGAGTGAAATGGGTGAAGGGAATTAAAGAGTGCACTTATCGTGATGAGCACTGAGTAATGAAGAGAATTGTTGAATCACTGTATCGTACACCTGAAACTAATATAACACTGGATGTTAACTACGCTAGATTTAAAGTAAAAAATATACTCATCTCAAAATTTCTGTGTGTAGGAAAAGGTGTTGCTATACCATATCATGTACCTCTGAGAAATTTTCTTTTGCCTTCCTGGACTCTTTTCTCTAATGACAGAGAAGACACTAGAAGAGTTGGCCTGCCATTTCTGAAAGGATCTGAACCTTAGCCTGAATTCTTGAGATAATTATCTGCAATGCAGCTTTATTGATCAAGTGCCAAATACTACCAGTTCATGAACATATTCAGGAAGACCACTGCCCTTAAAGATGTAGATATGTAGTAAAACAACATCTTTATTTTCTTTTCAAAATTACAAAGAGAATGGGTGCTCCTCTTAATTAATTAAAATCAAATGCTGCTTCTTTAATCTATGGATTTGTGTAATTCTGTAAATATCCTTCATAATATCAATTGCATAAGCCCTATTCAAGAAACATTTGATTTAACCCTGCAAAAAGGTTTCCCTTTTCTGATGAAGAGAAAAGAGACTCTGTATTTCTTATTCGGCGGTTACAAGCATATACGCACACACCTATTTACTTAAAAGCATTTTCCTTTTGCCCTAAAGATACATTTTCTTTTGAAATCAGTAAGGTTCCCCCCCCCCAACACACACACACGTTTGTTATTTTGGCTAATACGTGCTGTTGTTCAGCAAAACCTTCAGGAGTGTAGGTGGTGTTGGAGAAATCATAGGATTTAATGCACAAGCAATCTGGGAAACTGCACCCGGGGGCTATATCACATTCTGTACTCCATGTTCTTACACAGTGTCATGGCTCTTCTCAGAAGGAAATTTGCATTGTTGTCCTTGAGAATAAGAATAGATCAGAATTTGCTGTTATGTAACAATGATCCATTATTAGATGGTGTCTTTCACGCATGGTAACCAAGCTCCAAATGGACTTTCCATGGTCCTTACTCCACAGCTGACAGAGGCCAATCTGTTCTATCAGGTTTTCTCTGGTGTAATCCGCAGCCAACCTGCTTGAGAATCACCTCACCCTACATCTACTGAATGCTCCACCATCCCAGCTACCCACCAGTTTTTCTACTCCTTAGGGCAGCAGTTCTTAAACTTCGCTGCACATTGGAATCACCCAAGGAGATTTAAAGAATAATGATGCCTAGTTCCATCTCCAGAAATTCTGAATCGATGGGTCAGTGGTGTGGCTTGAACATTAGGGTATTTGAAAAGCTCCCTAAGTGATCCTAATATGTAGGCAAGGTTTAGAACCACTGCTCTAGGGCTCCTGAGACTGCGGGAGGGGAGTCTGATTATTTCCATGTCATTTCCCCTCACTGTGCTTGGCCTTGAGGCCCTGAAAGAACTGGTTTGGGGATATGTGCAAATTTGATGTGCAAATACTACAGAAAGCACTTCATGGGGTGCCTGGGTGGCTCAGTCAGTTACGCAGCTGCCTTCGGCTCAGGTCATGATCCCAGGGTCCTGGGACTGAGCCCCGCATCTGGCTCCCTGCTCAGCAAGGAACCTGCTTCTCCCTCTGCCTGCTGCTTCCCCTGCTTGTGCACTCTCTCTCTCTCTCTCTGTGTCAAATAAATAAATAAAAATCTTTAATAAAAAAAAAAGAAAGAAAGCACTTCATTTCTCACTCTTCGTAGGCAGAGGTGGTCTCTATCTTCCAAAAAGCTCTCCTCAGTATTGATGATCTTTGCCCTATAGGATGCTCATCTGCACTTTCCCCTGAAGTCCTACAAATAGTATCAGGAGTAAACAGTCTAAGAGGACCAACTATTCACAATCACACTCCAGTCTTCATAGCCTCTGGACTACGACTATATCTTAAGTGATACACTAAGCACAAAATGTAAAGAAATAATTAGGTACACTTTGATATTGTTGACAAAAATTCTTAATTCTTAACTCTGGTTCCTTTTCTTCTGCCTCCCTCCAAAGTTCAGGAAGAAAATCCATGAGTCCCTCTTCTAGCTTCTTGCCATTCTTTTCTGTCTTTTTGCCTTTGCTTAAGCTTCTGTATTTTTGAAG
Organism: Phoca vitulina; assembly: GCF_004348235.1. Classification (NCBI taxonomy): domain Eukaryota; kingdom Metazoa; phylum Chordata; class Mammalia; order Carnivora; family Phocidae; genus Phoca; species Phoca vitulina. The sequence continues at coordinate 7,047,916 of NW_022589723.1, read as the reverse complement.
TGCCTTTCTTCTTATTCCTTCTCTACCTGGTGAACTCATTTCATTGTGCATTTCCCCAAAAGCTGTTCCTCTAAATAGAATAAATTGTTTTTACATGCTTAAACTTCATCTTGAACCTATTTTGAAGATTTATTTATTTTAGAGAGGGAGAGAGATGGAGAGAGAGAGAAAATGAGCATGAACAGGAGGGGCAAGGAGAGGAAAAGAGAATCTCAAGCAGACTCCATGCTGAGTACAGAGCCTGATACAGGGCTTGATCCCGAGACCTGAGATCACAACCTGAGCAGAAACCAAGAGTCAGACACTTAACCTACTGCGCCACCCAGGTGTCCCTTGAACCTATTTTAATGGCAGTTCTCATCAAATTGCATTATAGCTGGTTGTTTTCACAATTGTGGTCTTTGCCAGATTAATCCAACAAAGTTTTAATGAGTGGCCAGGAGTGCCAGAACTTGGGTTAAGCAAAACAAAAATGACTGATATTTTTCTCTGCCCCCTCTACCCTTTAGGAGTTCATAGTGTAGTGAGGCAGATAACAAATCGTTACAGTATCCCTTGATAGATGCTATCAAATATAGATATACAATGGCAAGGAAATTTTAAGGACTTAGTGTTATTGTTTAAGATGGGAATACTTAATTTCTGGATGCCAGAATCATCCTCAGTTGTTACGGGAAGTTGGATTATTTGGGTAAACAGCTAACCTTTGTCAAAATTCTCCTTTGGCAAAGTTGTACTGTCTCAGTACAGTTGGAAACAGTATTCTGGCTAGGATCAACTATTGGTCACCTACAGAATGGCTATTGTGATGACATGAGTGGTCTAGAACCTTTTTAAATTTTGTGCTACCTCCAAAAGTTTGGACTCATTTCTATCATTTCAAGATACAAATCCCCAGGTGCAGGAGGAAAAAGAAATACTGGGATTTGAATTCATTAAATTTGGGTTTGAACCTAGGCTCTTTTATTTATTTATTTATAGATTTATTTATTTATTTGAGAGAGAGAGTGAGAAAGCACGAGATGGGGGAGGGCCAGAGGGAGGAGCAGACTCCCTGCTGAGCCAAGAGCCTGATGTGAGACTTGATCCTGGGACTCTGGGATCATGACCCAAGTTGAAGGCAGACACCTAACCAACTGAGCCACCCAGGTGCTCTGGCTCTATTATTTATTAATTAAGTGGCTAAATTACTTCATTCCCTGAGCATCAATTTATTTGTGACATGAAGATAAAAATGGAGAGTTCATGTGGCTGTTTGGATGATTAAATAAGATAATGCAGGTAAAGCACTTAGCACAGTGCCTGACACATAAAGAAAATTTAGCAAATGTTGATTTCGCACTATACACCTTCACAAATTATAAAAGAACAGGTTGCTCCAAAGCCAGAGGGAAAATGCCAGAAGACTTTTGGAATAGATACCAGCTGCTTGCTCCTTCTTTTATCTGGTGAGTAGTATCATTCCACAACTTTCGAAGCTTGTCAGCAGCTGAAGAGTTAATACCACCCCCAACTCCCCCACCCCCAGTTCCCTCTCCCAGTTTAGACTCAGGCCACTCAGGTTCAGAGCATCCTGTGTTCAGGGTGAGCAGAATTCTCGGCCCTCCTCCATCTGTGCTAACCTCTCAAGGCTGGTTGCTGGAAGAGTGCTCATGATTTCTTTCACTCTTCAACACCACACAAGGCCGCCTGGAGAAGAGAAAGAAGGTTGTTTCATCTGCAGTTCAGTAAATATCTCAGGGCTGGCAGAGAGCAAGGACTTGTAAAATGAAAGAGGAAGGGCTTTTTGATTCGTGTCTGGCTCCCCCAAACCCTGAGCAATCTGTTCCTGTTTAAAACAAAAAGCAAAACATGTTTCCTCAAACCAGTTTAAGAGAATAGTGATGACTAAGGCAGTATATTTATTTCAGCTGTCACAGGAGGCATGGATTCCTGGATTATTATTTTTAAAAACTCTTCTATAGTTTTGAAAATACTGGTTTCCTTCCTAGGGACTCTTGAAAAGAAATTCTTTTTTTTTTTTGGACATTAAGATGCCAGGGGAGCAAGTTCTCCATTCTGAAACATTTCCTTGTTCAAAAGATTAGAAAAGTTGGTTCAGAAGACCACAGATCTAAAGATGGTTGAGCAAGGTTAAAAAAAAATTAATAAAGGGACAAGTGGAAATTATACTCATTCATTCTATAAATTACCATTAAGCACCTGCTGTGCACCAGAGATCATCGATATAATTCTGGGTGAACAAAGCTGAACAGGTACTTGACTCCTCATGGTTCTTAACAGCCTAGATTGTTAACAAGAAAACTCATCATTACAATCCAGTGTGATAAAGGTACTAATAGCAGAAGGGCAAGGAGGTATAAAAGAGGATGCAGAGACCCAGAGGATGAGCAGAACTTGGCCGGATAAAGAGAGTTGTGGGTGGAAAGGGTATTCTAGACAGAGGGAATAAGGTATCTTAAGGCTTAGAAATATGAGAGAGTGGAGTGGGTTTGAGGAATGAAATTCACTTCAATGTATGTGGATCATGAATGTAGCAGGAGGAATAGCTAAAGATGGGATTGGTGAGATGCCCATTATCTTCCTTTCAGCAGCTTGATGCTGGTAAAATGTGGACTTAGGATTGAGAGGAAGGTAAAATTCCTTGGAGATGTTGGCCCCAAACCATGTGCTCCAACTGAATCTTGCCAAGAGAGATGCATAACATGATTCCTTGTTTCCCATTTTGCGATTGTTTCATGCAGGTAAAGCACTTTATTTTATTGTTTCATGCTGTTTATCGACTCCTCTTGGGGTTGCTTACCCTCAGACAGGTCCATGGATATTGGCACTACCTCAGATCTGACTCAAGTTTTCTAGATCCCTTGGGAAAATATAATTAGCACCACCTGACACCTTCCTTTGGAGTTAGCCCTACTATTGGCTTAGTTGCTCTTGCCCTAGGACCATTAGTTCTGGCCTCTTATTCTTTCCTTGCCAATTCACTGCAAGTCTAATTGTCAGTCTTGATAGTTCATTTCTCCTGGCCATGTTAGACTCCCTCCTCACCAAGGACTAAATGTTCAATAACCTCAGGGTGATCCTTTCAACCTGTTTGACTTCTCTGGTCCTGTGAATCAGATTCTCCTGCCCTCCAAGGCACCTCTTTCTGTCTACTGCTCCTACCCACAGAGAGTTGCTAAGTAAAGATTCATGGTTAAACCCAAAGGGCCCACAAAATACCTGTATTTCTTCCTTGGTCATTGTATATCAACTCTGTTGTTGTTCTTCCTCTAAATTCCTGCCTACCCTCATCCTCTAAAAGTTGTTTTGGATACATTTCTTTCTCTATTAACTGCCCCCCCAACCTTTCTTTATTTACCACTGCAGAAATACTGACAATCCTACTTTTCTTCAGCAAGTTAAGACTATTTTTGATCTTCCCCTTAACATATCTGTGTTTCTTTATCTACATTTGATTCTTCATTCCAGGATCAGCTAAGAAGTGCCCTTTCTCTTCTCTTGCTTATGAATTGTTCTTTTTGGGGCTCCTTAACCAGGTTGAAGATCTGTATTTGTTTGACTTAGCATTGTTTCTGTATATACTTGTGGGCAAATCCAATTACATCCTGCTTCACCTCATGCAGAATTGACAAAATGAGATCTCTTCCCTTCTACACACTTTTTTTTTTTCCATTTTGCAGGAGGAAAGAAAACACAATGTATTGTATTTATTAACTCAGCTGCTAATCATTTTCTGGCCTTTTTTCCATGATACCTCTAATAGAGTGCTGGGCATATAGAACAAACTGAAATACTGAAATTACCGATCAATTGATAGATTAAAGTAGCGCGTGACTCTTGTTCACCTCCACTTATCTCCTCCTTTCAAAGAACAACCATGTTCCTGGCACAGTTCATCTTGTCTAGCTAATTACCTCCATGCCTGATTTACCTTTTTGTTTTTTCTTGAATCAGTCATCACTTCTCTCTGGTACTTCTGATTAGGAGCTCTTTAGCCCACGAAAGGGCTCTTCTGTTTAAATCGGTTTCTACCAATTAGCTCTTATACTATAGTTCTTAAGAAATTGGTAGAAACTTTATTTTTGCAGCTACCCACAGAAAATCAGTGTGCAAATATTCTGCCCCTCAACTGAACAGGTCTTTTTTTTCTTTTTTTTTAAGATTTATTTGAGAGAGAGAGAGAGAGAGAATGAGCAGGAGAGAATCCCAAGCAACCACTGCCCCCCAACCAAGCATGGAGCCTGACTTGGGGCTCAATCTCATGATCCCGAGATCATGACCTGAGCTGAAACCAAGAGTCCAATGCTTAACCAACTGAGCCACCCAGATGACCCTGAACAGGTCTTTTAATTCACAATTATTTCCAGTAGTTTTTCTTTGAGTGAATCACTCTTGTTTGGCAGCTCGGGCAGGGTTCAATGTTGGAGGGCTAATTTATCCATGTTGCTGGGTGATTCAGTTAACCCCTTGTTATTCTAGGTGTTTTTGATAGATCCCCAACTGCCTCCCAGTATTCAAGATTCTCCACTGTTGGATTAGACAGTGAGCTGAACATGGATTTTGATGTAATAGCTAAGATATTTTTAATGTCTTGGGAAGGTAATGTGGAATAGCATTAAGAGTACTTGGTTGAAATTCAGAAAATTTGGGGTTCAGTCCTAAATCTGACAATTGCTTGAAAGTAAATCATCCTTAATCTCTCTGTGCCTCAAGTTTTAACTTCTAAAAAACAAAGTTTCCTTTAAATTAAACATTTTGTGTTTCCTACGTTTCCAGTGCTACTGTGAAAGGAATATATTAGGGACTTATCTTTATTCCCATTATTCCATAATTTCACTGTAAGTGGACCTTGCTATGGGTCGTTGTAAGGTCATTTTTAGGCAATCTATAGGCACTCAATTTGGAGACATGTCTCAGAATTTTTCTCGTATTACCCGAGCCTGAGAATTTTAAAGGAGCTTACCCAAAGTCATATACCCTGGAAGTATAGATGTAGAGAATCTAGCTTGTATAGAAGATAAGATTAGAGGCAGTCTTGGAGAGGCAATATTCGAAGGGAAATTAGCTGAGAATTTTTCTGAAGAGAGATATGAGATATGAATCCTTAGATGGAGAGTACATTTCAAGTTTCAAGTAACCTAAATAAAATAAATCCACCTCAGGGTGAAATTGCAGAGTATCAAGGGTAACAAGAAAAATCTCACAGGCCAGCTAATCCCAAAAAAGACTATCTACCAAGAAAATTAGGTTTCCAATAGACTTTCCATCTGTAATCATCGATTTTAGAAGACAATGAAATAAACACCTTCAAACATCCTGAGGGAAAATAACTGACAACTTACATTTCTATTCCCAGCTAAATGGTTATTCAAAGGTAAGGGAAAACTGAAGACATTTTCAGGCATACATTCCACCCACATATCCTTTCTGAAAGAGTAACTATACCATAAAGACAAGAATATTCAGAGGGGACGGGGAGATGTAATAAATAACAGCACTGAAGTTGAAAGATGTTGGTAAATTTAGGAAGAACAATTGGGTTATTAAAAATAGGGGCACCTGGGTGGCTCAGATGGTTAAGCGTCTGTCCTTAGCTCAGGTCGTGATCCCCAGGTTCTGGGATCGAGCCCCATGTCAGGCTCCCAGCTCAGCGGGGAGCCTGCTTCTCCCTCTCCTTTTGCCTCTTCCCTTGCTTGTGCTCTGTCTCTCTCAGATGAATAAATAAAATCTTTAAGAAAATAATAATAATACTGCCTTGTGTTAAATAATAAGAAATCAAAGCTATATAGTAATAACTTTATGGGTATGGGACATGTTCTAGGGTTCTAGGATCATTGTCTTGTTCAGCTGGAGGAGACACTGAATAATGTAGACTTTGTTAGAAAAACATGTGTCAAGTACATATGTTAGGGAAACCACTAGAAGAATAGAAATATAACCTATAGCTTCCACACCAACATAGAAAAACCTTATATTCCAACTGAATACAGGAACGGAGGTGGGTGGGGGAAACCACTGAACAAAAACAAAAACAGATGAATAAGGCCAAATGTATAACAAATAATAATCACTGAACATATATTATTTTAATCACGGGTCTTATTTTACAGAGTTTCGATTTACTCTAGATTTCCTGTGGGGTTTGGGAGGAGGGAAGGAGTGGCAAGGGGTTGGAAACCATCTAAAATACCAGTATTATCAGAGCTGGCTTACTCTCATATCCAATTGTTAGCATAAAGTTGAAACTTTCTTCCCTTAATATTATTTATGACATAATTTCAGACAGATTTCCAGCTATTTTCTAGCTTATATGAAAACCTTCATTTAACACGGAGAAGAAAATACCTTTGCATTGCCTCTCAAACACCTGGAATCTGGTGTTTGATTCCACTTCCCAGATGGCCTCTTAATCTAGCTATTTATAGACAATGCATAGGTTAGGAACGTCAAATAGTATGCTGCAATTATAGAAATTGTTGTCTATGTTTACTACAATTATAGAGGTATTTAAACCCTTTGCATTTTGCCATTGGGAGAAAAAAATAGAAGGATCTGGAGTAATCAGTTGTTATGGGCACATTCTGAAGTTAAATCAAAGCTATGTTTAGTTTGCTTATAGCACAGCCTGATTTCAAAAACAGCCTGGGTTTTTGAAAGTTGGATATTTGTAAATATTCTAAATTCAATTGCTTAAGTTCCTCAACCAGCTACTGACCTTCAAAAACCAGGAAATCATTAGACTATGCTTTGTAGTTACAGTGAGGCTTACATTCTCAATCTAATCACCTATTTTATTCTTTTAATCGGTAGCTATTCTAGTCTTCTTAGTATATCAAAAAACATTTTTTTTTTCTTTTTTGCTTGAGCTTGGGGTGCTTGAGCTTAAGTTTACTTTTTTTGTTCTCAAGGCAAATTGTAGGTCACTGAGTTACAAGTATTAGTACTCTTAGGAATTCCTTAGTCCAAACTTTTCATTGCATAGAAGAAGACACTGAGGGTCAAAGAGGAAATGTAACTTCCCCAAATCCTTGGGACTCATTAGTGACAATAAGAAATGACCTGAAACCTAGATGTGGGTTGTTTTTTCAGAGCTCTTTATAACATGACCATTTCACCATTTGGGCAAAAGAGTTGTTTTATTATTTCAACATTTAACAAATATTATTTCAATCAATGACACACCCTAATGTTGAACAAAAAACAATCAGTAAAAATTCAGTGAGGCAATTTATTGAAACTTATTGTGAAATGTTGTGGCTGCTGTCTACACTGGCTAATTCACAAGAAGAAACTCATTTAAGAAATTCCTGGATTCAGCCTATTCTGATTAATATTGTGTGAAACAGTAATTTGTCATTATTTAAAAATTATGGAGTATTTCATGCATACAAACAGGATTAAAGGGTCTTTGTAAGTCACAAGGTTTGTTCCATACTTCAAAAATACCTACTAAGAAGATCCTTGACACCAAATCAGTTCAATTCTACAAATGTCTATTGACAGCCCAGTTTGTCAAATGTATTGTGTGAGTCATCATGTAACACATGAAGATGAAAGAATTCCCAGAGACTTTACAATTTAATTATAACAGGGAGCCAGGGAAGCCTGAGTCTGAAATTTTTGAAGCTAGAGCACCACTATTTTGAAGTTGAATTCAGTTTTGGCTCATAAAGTGAGAGGCAAGAATTAGTCTTCAGGGGAACTTTTTTCTTTGTTTTGGGAGGGATTATTTTGCTTTTAAGATTGTGAATTTAAATCATGGACCTCTCTACCTACTGCTCGAGGAGATCTGAGTGCAATGGAGTAATGTAAATGTACTCGCTTCAGACTGATTTGTAAAATAATTTGTTAAGTAAATTGAGTGTAATAGCACAGTTGTAGTCCAACAGAATTCGATAATTTTTCCCTTGGAATTTAAATGGAGGTAACCTATGGACAGAAATGGATTGTTCCTGATTATTTGTGTGTGAGTGTATTTGTGAAAACCTGCTTGCTGTTTATGAACTGTTTCCTTTTTTTTTTCTGAGCACAGAGCTAGACTATATTTCCTAGCTTTCCTTATAATTAGTTGTGACCATGTGATTGGTTGTCAAAAATATATAAGTGGAAGTGCTGTGTGTCAGTTCCAGGCCAACGCTGTTAAGAAGTGAAAACCCTTCCCTATGCACTCTTTCTCCTTTCCCTTGATGAATGCAGTTGACAGAGTCTAGAGGAGGGCAGGGCCCCAAGATGAAAGAAGCCTGGGTCCCGAATTGCCTCAAAGAGAAACACTACCTGCAGACCTGGGACACTATCTTTGATCATTAAATAAAAGGAAAATAAACTATTTTGTTGAAATTTGTCTTATTTGTTACAGCGGCTCACATTACCCTAACTCAAACAGTGTTCTTGGTTAGGTGCTTCTTCATAGCAAACTGAAAAACTGGACTTCTACCACATAAGCATATAGGCTCATCTCTCTACTTAACATGTGAGGAGAGACGGTGAGAAGGAACGGCAGTCACTTGGTGGGGCAACACATTGAACCCCTGATATCTCACACATGGCACTTTCTTTTTCCACAGAATAATTCAGACATTAGGAAATATGTAAGATATCAGTATATTATCACTGATTAACTTCTCTGGTCTCAGAGGATGAGACATACCTAGTGGGGATGGAATAGAATCTAAAGTGAGTCCATGGTTCTATCAATCATTCAGGGATGAGAAAGAAAGTGAATCTAGGAGAGTTGGGGTTTATTTAGGCTTGGGTTTGTAGGGTGGAAAGGTTGAGTTTGACCCAACCACATGGAAGCCTGAGATTTTAGACTGAGTTTAGCCTTTTGAGTTCCATGACTAGATTTTTTTTTTATTGTGCTAAGAACATATAACATGAGATTTACTCTCTCAACAGATTTTTAAGTTTACAATATAGTATTACTATCTGTTGTACAGCAGATCTCTAGAACTTACCCATCTTGCATAACTGAAATTTTATACCCGTTGATTACCAACTCTCCCTCTCTCCAGCCCCTGGTAGCCACCACTTTATTCTTTGCATTTATTCTATGAATTTAGACTATTTTAGATACTTCATAAAAGTAGAATCATGCAGTATCTTTCTGTGATTGGCTTATTTCACTTAGCATAATGTCCTCAAATTTCATCATGTTGTCACATATTGTAGGATTTTCCTCTTAAGACTGAAATATTCCATTGTATGTCTATACCATGATTTATAATCCATTAATCCATCAGTGGATATTTAGGTTGTTTCTACATCTTAACTATTGTGAATAGTGCTGTAATGAACATGGGAGTGATAATCTTTTCAAGATCTTAATTTCAATTCTTTTGGATAAATACATAGAAGTGGGATTGCTGGTATGGTAGTTCTAGTTTTCATTTTGGGGGGAACCTCTATACTGTTTTCAATAGTGTCTGCATTCCTTGTCATTCCCACCAACAGTGTGCAAGGATTGTTATTTTTCCACATCCTTGCCAATATTTGCTTTCTTTTGGTTTTTGAGAATTGCTATCCTAACAAGTATGAGGTAGTATCTCACCATGGCTTTGATTCATATTTCCCTGATGATTAATGATGTTGAACATCTTTTCATATACCTGTTGGCCATTTGTATATCTTCTTTGGAAATGGTTAGTTGTTTTAATAGCCCCATTGTTATATGGTTACATTATTCTTTAAGCCTTCAGTGAAATATTGCTGAAAGTCACAAACTCATCTCAAGTGTTATGTGGGCAAGGGAAGCTGGGTGTTAAGAGGTAGAGAGCAAAAACAGTGACATGTCCATGGAGATGGACTAAAGGCCCTGTCAGTTCTTTTGGTTTCCGTTATTGGTGGTATGAATGTGCTGCAGATGCGAGGGTCTTTTGTCACAGAGCTAAACACACACACCTGGCCCAGGAGTCCTTCAGAGAAGATGAAGGAAGATCTAAGAAGAACTAAGGGGGAGCTGTTGGTGTAGCTTTTTCCTCAAGCCAATAGGGTAAGCCAGCAGCAGATCAACATGTATGAGCTACAGAATATTTACTGCCTCGTTTCCTCTCTCCAAATCTCTCTTGTGGTCCGCCCCTAACTGGAATCACACAGGAAAGGGAATTCTGGAAAATATAGGTCAGGCTAGTCATGTTGACATATTACAAAGTCACTACGAAAATGTCTTAAATATTTTATGGGGCACTGTCAGATGTCATATAGGGGAAGAGTTTCAGCCTCTCTAGTTTACCTTGTTGCTTGATAAAGAATTCTTGACTGTAAGCCTTGCAGGGATAGGGCAATTGCCTCTTTTGCACTCCAATGCCTAACACACACACTTTTACATAGTAGCCTCTTAATAAACATTTGCTGAATAAATGATTGTGTATGTTCTAGATACCATGCTAAGTGCCAGGGGTAAAAAATAAGACATGTTCTTTTCTCCCTTCATGGAATTTGGAATCAGTTAGATAATACATATAAGATAGATAGATGATAGATAGATAGATAGATGATAGATAGAGATAGATACATAATACATAGACACATTAGAAACTTTTATAGATATGCACAATCTTTGCCAACATACATGATAAACAATGAAAATTTGATATAAAAGTAACTTATTATTATGCATTTTTCAAAAATGCATATAAAGGATGGCTAAAGGAATCTTGAATCTAAAGTTCCAGTTTTCTAAAATTAGGACAAGAGACTAGAGATTTAATAAAAGATATTAGGCATTCACTTTAGGGGAAAAAGTTTTGGAATAGAAATTTCTGATTCTGCAAATGTCTCAGAGGAGAATGATAACTGTGGCACAGATGGGATGGATGGTTACCAAACCTGGTTCTTCCTTTTTCTGGGCCCACAGTGAGACTGCAATTCTCAACTTTCCTTGCAATGAAGCATTGTCATATGTCTGGCAATAGAATTTAAGCAGACATGATGTGCATCACTTAAAGATCTGGTCTGTAATGTCAAGAATTTAAAAATTAAAAAATTGATTGATTAAAAAATATGAAATTAAATAAGTTTGGCTATGCTGAGATATACATTAAAATAAAAAGCTGAGTGGGATAGCTTGACATGGTATATTGATATTCAGGTTAATAGCAAGTTGATCATCTAATATTCATCATCAATAGCCTAATTGGATTTAATCTTTTTTGTGGAGTCTTCTTTAAATGTGTCACAAGGGATTGGAAACCTCTAAAAGTGCATTGATTCCTAAGCCTGTGATCGTCACTGGGAGTCAGAAAACCAAGAATCTGAAGATGATTTTGTTAATTTTGAATCATGTGATCTCAGATAATCACTTTTCATTTATTAACCATAAACTCTAAACACACACACAAGTCCACCATGAATAGAATTTATACATAAATGCATGTTGCATACACACACACACATATACATTAATCCTATGCACAGTGAACTTGGGACAGGACAGTCCCAACTTCCAATCTTCCTCACTGTCTGAGTTTTTTTTCAGGGATTTCCATACTTTAAAAAATAATAAACCATCTATGAGTCCTGATATCAAAACCAGAGAAAGACATTACAGGAAAAGAAAACTATAGATCATAGCTTTTATGAGTATGGATGCAAAAATCCTCAAAAAAATGTTAACAAAGCAAATACAGCAACATGTAAAAAAAATTATACACTATGATCAAGTGGAGTTTATCCCAGGAATGCAAGGTTGGCTTAACATCTGAAAAGCAGTGACTGTGATACACCACATAAATAGAATAAAGGAGAAAAAGCACATGATCATGCCAAAAGATGCAGAAAAAGCATTTGACAAAATTTAACACCACTTCATGATCAAAACACTCTATAAATTAGGAAAAGAAGGGATCTTCCTCAACTTGACAAACAGCATCTAGAAAAACCTACAGCTAACATCATACTTAATGATGAAAGACTGAATGTTTCTCTTTAAGGCCAGGAAAAAGACAGGTTGTCTGCTCTGCCATTTCTTTCTTTCTTTTTTTGTTTTTTAGATTTTATTTATTTATTTGACAGAGAGAGACTCAGCGAGAAAGGGAACACAAGAGGGGGGGTGTGGGAGAGGGAGAAGCAGGCTTCCCGCTGAGCAGGGAGCCCGATGTAGGGCTCCATCCCAGGACCCTGGGATCATGACCTGAGCCAAAAGCAGATGCTTAATGACTGAGCCACCCAGGCACCCCCTGCTCTGCCATTTCTATCCAACATTGCACCAAGTTTCTAGGCCAGGAAATTAGGAAAGAAAAGGAAGTAATAAGGTACCTAGATTGAAAAGGAGAAAGTAGAATTTCCTCTATTTTTAGATGACATGGTCTTATATACAGAAAATTCTAAACAAACTCAGAACTAATAAATGAGCTCGGCAAATGGCAGCATATAAAATTAATATAAAAAAATTGTATAGCAATACACAGCAATGAAAAATCCAAATATGAGATCAAAGAAACAATTCCACTTATAATAGCATTTAAGAAAATAAAATATTTAGGAATAAATTTAACAAAGTAGTGCAAAACATAGCCACTGAAAACTACAAAACATTGTTCAAAGAAATTAAAGACCTAGGTAAGAAAGAAGAAAGAAGACCTAAATAAATGGAAAGATAACTCCTGTTCATGGATTGAAAGATTTAATACTGCTAAAATAGCAACAGTATTCAAAGCAATCTACAGATTCACGTAAGTCTCTACCAAAATTCTAGCTGTTACAGAAATTGACAAGCTGAGCCAAAAATTTGCAGACATAAATGATCCAGAAGAACCAAAACAGTCTTGAAAAAGAACACAGAGTTCTCACACTTATTAATTTCAAAATTTATTACAAAGCTACAGTAATCAAGACAGTGTAGTATCGGCATAAAGATAGATATATAAATCAATTGACTGAAATCCAGAAACAGCTGTCATACTTACAATCAATTGATATTTGACTGGGTTGCTAAGATAATTCATTAGGGGAAAGAATAGGTTGTTTTTTTTTTTTTAATAAATGGTGCTGAGGCACCTGGGTGGCTCAGTTGGTTAAGTGTCTGCCTTCGGCTCAGGTCATGATTGCAAGGTCCTGCGATTGAGCCCAGCATCCGGCTCCCTGCTCAGTGGGGAGCCTGCTTCTCTCTCTCCCTCTGCCCCTCCCCCTGCCCATGCTCTCTCACTCTCTCTCTGTCAAATAAATAAATAAAATCTTCACCAAAAAAATATAAACAAATGGTGCTGGGACAATTGGATATCCACATGCAAAAGAATGAAGTTGGACCCCTACCTGATAGAGTATACAAAGCTAGGTCAACATAGGTCAAAGACCTAAATGTAAGAAATAAAACAAATACCTAAATATAAAAAATAAAGCTTTTATAAAAATGTAAAAGAAAATAAAAGTTTTAGAAAAATTCTTGGAAGAAAACATAAGCATAAATCAATGTGATCTTGGATTAAATAATGGTCTCTTATATATAACATCAAAATTGCAAGCCACACACACACCCACACATACACAAGACAAATGGGACTTTAGTAAAATTAAAAATTTCTGTGCTTCAAAGGACACCATCAAGAAAATGAAAAGACAACCAATGGACTGGGAAAAAATATTTGTAAATCATATATATCATAAGGGACTTGTATCTAAAATGTATAAAGGAATTTTATGATTCAATAGTAAAAGACAAATAAACCAATTTAAAAATGGGCAAAGAATCTGGATAGTTCATCACAGAAAATATACAAATGGCTAATAAGCACATGAGAAGATTCTCAACATCATTAGCCATCAGGGAAATGCAAATGAGAACCACAATAAGATACCACTTCCCACCCAGTAGGATAGCTAATATAATAATAAAAAAAGCAGGTAATAATAAATTTTGGTGAAAATATGGAGTAAGCAGAACTCTGTTACACTGCTGGCAGGAGTGTACAATGGTGTAGCTGGTTTGGAAAACTATAGTTCCTTATAAGGTAACATATATTGCCACATGATCTAGTAATTGTATTACTGAGTATATACCTAAGGGAAATGAAAACTTATGCCCATATAAAAATGAATACATGAATTTTTATAGCAGTATTGTTCATAATAGCCAAAATGTGAAGACAACATAGATACCAAAATGTGACAGAGCAATACAATGGAAAATTATTCAGCAGTTAAAAAGGAATGAAGTAATGGTGCATGCTACAACATGGGTGAACCTCAAAAACATCTGTTAAGTGAAAGAAGCCATTACAGAAGACCACATATTGCATGGTTCCATTTAAATGAAGTGTCTGGAATAGACAAATCATTACGGCGGGTGCCTGGGTGGCTCAGTCATTAAGCGTCTGCCTTTGGCTCAGTTCATGATCCCAGGTCCTAGGATCAAGCCCCGCATTGGGCTCCCTGCTCGGCGGGAAGCCTGCTTCTCCCTCTCCCACTCCCCCTGCTTGTGTTCCCTCTCTCGCTGTGTCTCTCTCTGTCAAATAAATAAATAAAATCTTTAAAAAAAAAATCATTACGGGTAGCAGGTAGATGGGTGTTTGCCTAGGGCTAGGGGAGTTGAGGGGAAATGGGTAGTGACTGTTAATGGGTATGTGGTTTCTTTTTGGTTGATGAAAGTGTTCCAAAACTGATTGTAATTGTGATTGTGTAACTTTTTGAATATGCTAAAAACCATTGGATTATACACTTAAAATTGGCAAATTATATAGTATATGTATTATATCTCAGTAAAGTTAAAAGAAATAAAATATTTGTGTATGTGTGTCCCAGTGTTTGCTTCTCTGTCAAACAAGGAGCTGAGGCATACGGTTGATAGTTTTCTTCCATTTCCACTATTCTGTAATTCCATGGTTTTGTGATTACCAACAGACATCAGTATTGTCATACATACAGTGTTTTGAGTGACGAATGGTTTTTAATAGCTCTAAGATAATCTTCAAATTTTTTTCAGAAGTTTCTAGAATATAAATAACAAGCCAATGATCATTCCATTTATGAACTCACAGAGTAAAAGCCACTGCTTTCCTGTACCGTTTGAAGGGTCACCACTGCTATATGTATTGAGTCTCAAGATAGCTAGATTTCTATATTATCTCAAGTAAGGAAAATACTATACCTAAGTTCAAATTTTTCATCAGCTGACATTGTTAAAAACTGTCTCTTAGTTCCACTGCCTGAGCAGCACAGTTAATACATTGATTGACCAAGCACTAGAAAAGCAAATTGAATCAAAATGTAATGTCCTTTGGGGAACAGGCAGATAAAAAGTTTGCAGACCTTACAAATCGAAGGTATATAGAGCAGTGGCGGTGATTAGAACTAACAGGTTGTGATTTGACCCAGACCTTCAATCATGCTTCTTGAAAAAAATACCTTTTTTTTTTTTTTTTACACAAATATCTATGACCACTAAATGACAAAAACCAGACAGTGAACAAGGTTCTGCTGAAAGTGTCATCTTTATGCGAGTAGTCCGGAAGCTGAGGGTCACCAAAGTCTATTCAGAAAGGCACTACAAACAGGCAGTAACACTAACTGCCATGTCCTCTTTGGATGTGAGAAACGTTCTATGTAGCTATCCAGAACTATGGCCATAATTAAAATAAATGCCACTTCTAAAAACAGAGATAGTTGGAAGGACAAAAACATAAGCAAATTAATTTAAAAGGCACTTCTTTGGAGTTAGAGGGCCAGAAAAAAGTATAGGTTAAAACCAAACAAAAAGGGAACAGACAAAAGAGAATGCAGAATTTTAGAGCTAGATGGAACTTGACTATCTTATCATGCTTTGTGTTAGTCAGGATAAGATAAGCCATATCGAGATAACAAACTCAGAAATCTCTGTGACTTAACACAACAAAAAGTTTGTTTCTTAGTTTGGTTTAGTAGACACTTTCATTCATCTGATCATTCAAGCTCTTTCCATTTCACGATACCGCCATAGCCTCCAAAGTTGGTATGGCAAGAGGACAGAAAAATGGAGAGGGCACACTCTCTTTTCCCGGAAGTGACACATGACCTGTGTTCACATTTCATTGGCCAGAATTCAGGCACGTGACTCCTACCCAACATCAAGGAAAGTGGGGGAAATGCCCCTTTCCTATGGAACAGTGAGGCAAAACATAACACTGCTTCCAGGCCACTATTATGCAAACCACCCCCCCCAATCTTCCCAACTTTTGCCATACTCTGTTACCTCTTGAATCGGCTTACTAATTTAAGTGAATTCTAAATCAATTCACTTATAAAAACCTACTTACCATTAAATAATCTACTAATTAGATTAAAATATAATTTCAGCTGGTTTGATGTAACAATGACATGTTTTTCTAGTGTGCATTAAAATCAATACATACTTACTAAGTATATGTTATGGTAAGTCTAAAATCATCTCCCATATTATCAATGGTAGGCAAAACACTTTAGAAAAAACTAATCTAACCCTCCTATTTTAAGATGAGAAAACTGAGGCCCAGAAGAAGACCCAAGTCCCCCTGCCCCCATCACATGGGAAGCTGAAATGACAAAGCCAGAATTAGAGTCTAGGTTTCCTTTCCACTCTACCATGTTTCCAATACTCGAAGTTTGTGGGAAAAGGATGTGGGCACTAGAAAAACAAACTGAGTCACTGCAATTAGGGGAATAAAAAAGAACACAGGCACAAAATACAGATACCTTAAAGTTAAAAAAAAATTATAGGAAGAGTTGTGAGGCTGCAAGGCAGGTGGGGGTCTCAGAAAACATGACTCCCACACAAATCAGCAGATTTGGGTGCATGACTATCTCAAGGCTTCTGAGAAGCCGGTTTTCTGAATTACTTAGACTCACAGATGAATAATTATAGGGGCCTTGAAAACCACCATGAGACTGGAGAGGAGTAAATGCAACTGGAGGGGCCACGGGGGTGGCTGCTGGACTCTGCATGTGAAAGCACAGGAAGGGCCTGCTGTCTGTTCTACAGATTCCGGTCCTCTGTGCGGGGCCACAGACCCCAGGAACACACTGCAGATACACACAGGGAAGAGCATCACTTCCATTTGAATCAAAATAAAATACCAAAAGGATCTGGGTAGGAAACCTCTGGAGGATTACTAGGAGTTCCTTCATATTCTCTAACGCAGCTTTGCCAACAAATACCTGCTCCTGAAGAATCACAATAGAGGGGCACCTGGGTGGCTCAGTCATTAAACGTCTGCCTTCGGCTCAGGTCATGATCCCAGGGTCCTGGGATCAAGTCCCTCATCGGGCTCCCTGCTCAGCGGGAAGCCTGCTTCTCCCTCTCCCACTCCCCCTGCTTTGTGTTCCTTCCCTCGCTTTGTCTCTGTCAAATAAATAAAATCTTTAAAAAAAAAAAAAAAAAAAAGAAGAATCACAATAGATGCTTAGCAGATTGAATTTTACTAATTAGGATCACAGGATTTGGTCCCTGAGGACATTTTGGAGGACATCTACTGTAGTTGTACATTTTCTTTTGAAATCCATGAAAATTGGTTCTTCAAAATAAGCTTTATAGACAAACTCATTACACAGAACTGGTAGAAGCAGAACCACTCTAGTTGGAGGAGTGTCTTAGTCAGCTTGGGCGGCTATGATAAAATACTATAGATTGCAGGGATGAAACGACAGACATTTATCTCTCACAGTTCCAGAGGCTAGGAAGTCCCAGATTAGGGTGCAGCATGGCCAGGTTCTGGTGAGGACTCTCTTTCTGGCTGCCATCTTGCTGTGTCCTCGCATGGAGAGAGAGTGGCCTCTGGTCTCCTCCTCTCCTCATAAGGACTCTAAACCCCTCACGGGGGCTCCATCCTCATGACCTCATCTAAACCTAATTATCTCCCAAAGGTCCCACTTCCAAAAACCTTCACAAAAGAGATTAAAGCTTTAACATATGACTTGGGATGAGGGACAGATATTCAATCCTAAGCAAGGAGAAGGGGTTTTGGAACTTTGCCAGTTTACCTCCTCTTACTATCCCCCTCATTCCACCCACCCACTGAGCACAGATAGGTAATATGATGCCCCTTCACCCATCCAATGCCTTCATGTTAGGAATGCAGAAAACTAGGCTTAGAGGTATTGTGCTGATTTCTGAGGCCATCCAGTTGGGCAATGTCAGTCAAAACTACAATTATAGCCTTTTGACTCATGGTGGACCTTTCTGTGAGATTATTATGGTAAGAGACAATGATATTGTGATTTATAGACATAGGTCTATATTTTTCTTTATAAATAATGTCTAGAAATTGTATACTACTTGAAATAGATTATAGAACAGAGTTATATCCTATCCTATTCTAGACACTGAAAACGTACAACACAGATAAATTCTTTTTAAAAAAAGACTTACTGGGGTGCCTGGGTGGCTCAGTCGTTAAGCGTCTGCCTTCAGCTCAGGTCATGATCCCGGGGTCCTGGGATTGAGTCCCACATTGGGCTCCCTGCTCAGCGGAAAGCCTGCTTCTCCCTCTCCCACTCCCCCTGCTTGTGTTTCCTCTCGCGCTGTTGTCTCTGTCAAATAAATAAATAAAATCTTTAAAAAAAATAAAAAAATAAAAAAAGACTTACTGAGGTATAATTGACAAAATAAACTGGCATAAAATAAAATTGGCATAAGATAAACATTAAAATTACATTTGATAAGTTTTCAAATAAGTGTGTACCCATGAAATCATGATGAAAATCAAGATGATGAATGTAATTAGACCCCAAAATTTTCTTGTGCTCTTTATAATCCCCTTTCAATCTTCCCCACATCCTCCCCATTCCAAGGCAACAACTGTTCTGATTTCTGTCCCTATATATTAGTTTATAATACAAGAATTTATATGGAATCATAGAGTATGTACCGTTTTTCTTTTGTGGTTGCTTTCTCTCAGCATAATAACGTTGAGATTCATCTATGATGTTACATGTATGAGAGGTACACTCAATTGTATTGCTGAGAACAATTACATTACATAGTTATACCACACTTGGTTTATCCATTTATCTATTGGTGGACATTTGAGTTATTTTCAGTTTTTGACTATTACAGATAAAGCTGTTTTGAACATTTGTGTACAAGTCTCCGTATGGGCACTCCTTTTGATGATATACCTAGAAGTAGAACAGTTGGGTCATATAGTAAATGTATAGTTGACTTAAAGAAACTGACAAATTATTTTCCAAGGTGGCATCCTACTTTCCACTCCCACCCATGAGGCAGGAACATTCCAATTGCTCCACATACTTGGTATGGTTAGTCTTTTAAAAATTTTGGCCATTCTAGAAGCGCCTAGATGGCTCAGTCGTTAAGCATCTGCAAAAAAAATTTTGGGCACTCTAATAGGTATGTAGAGACAGTTCATTGTGGTTTTGTTTTAATTTAATTGTTCAATGGCTGATGATGTTGAGTAATGATCATTTTATGTGCTTATATGCCACCTGTATATCTTCTTGGTAAAGTGTCTGTTCAAGAGGCATCTGGGTGGCTCAGTCAGTTAAGCATCTGCCCTCAGCTCAGGTCATGATGGCAGGGTCCTGGGATCGAACCCTGCATGGAGCCCTACATCAGGCTCCCTGTTCAGAATGCAGTTTGCTTTTCCCTCTTCCTCTGTCCCTCCCCCTCCTGCCTGTGTGCTCTCTCTCTCTCTCAAATAAATAAAATCTTTAAAAAAAAAAGTGTTCAAACTTTTTGCCCAATTTTCAAATTGGATTGTTTTTATATTATTGAGTTTTGAGGGTTCTTTATATATTTAGGTTACAAGCCCTTTGATTTCCATCAAAAAGCAGAAGTTCTTAATTTTGATGAAGTCTAATTTATCAAAAAATTTTTTCTTTTATGAATTGTGCTTCTATTGTTGTACCTGAGAAATCTTTACCTAATCCAAGGTCACAAAGATTTTCTTCTGGAAGTTTTAGAGTTTTAGGTTTTACAAATAGCTCTCTGATCCAGGTTTAGCTAATTTTTGTATATAGTGGGAAGTATGAACTGAAGTTAATTTTTTTTGTATATGATATCCAGCTATTCAAGTACCATTTGCAAAAACATTGTCCTCTCTCTACTGCATTGCCTTCATACCTTTGTTAAATATCAGTTGTCCACACATGTGTGGATCTATTCCTGTATTCCATATTCGGTTGCATTGATGTATATGTTTATTTCTACATCAACATCACACAGTCTTGATTACCAATGCTTTAGGATCAATCTTGAACGATAATGTAAGTTTTTAAACTTTATTATTCTTTTTAAAAATTATTTTGGTTATTCTAGATCCATTACATTTCCATATGAGTTTTAGAAATTCATAATGCCGAAAATGCCTGGTGGATTTTCACTGAGATTGCATTGAAATTATACATCAATTTGGGAAGAATTTACATTAACAAAAGTGAATCTCTTGATACATGAACATGATATTTCTCTCCATTTATTTATGTTTTCTTTCTTTCAACAATGTTTTGTCATTTTCAGTGTACAGGTCATATACAACTTTTGTCAGATTTATCCTCAAGTATTTTTAATATTGTTGTAAATTATATTTTTTAAATTTAAATTTTCAATTTTCTATTGCTATTAAATGTAAATATAATAGACTTTCATAGATCTTATATGCTACAATTTTGCTAAATTCATTTGTTAGCTTTAGCAGCACTTTTGTAGATTTTGTAGGATTTATTGATAGACAATTATACTCTAAATAGACAGTTTTATTTCTTTCTTTTCAATCCAGATACTTTTTAATTCATTTACTTTTCCTCATTTCACAGACTAGATACTCCAGTACAATATTGAATAGAAGTCATGAGAGTGTACATCCCTGCCTTGTACCTAATCTTAGAGGGAAAGCATTTAGCCTTTTACCATTCAAGTATGATGTTAAGTGTATATTTTACATGGCTGCCATTTCAGGTCTTTCTTCAAGGATAAAATCTAAACTCAAGGTCACATGTAAGACCCCTTCTGACATCCTGCAATTGCTTACACTCTAATTATAACAAACTACTGATAATTTTCTTAGTATACCAAACATGTAATATCTGTGTTTTATACATGCTGTTTCCATCTTTCCCTCTTCTTTCCTTTGCTCCTGGTCATTCTTTAAAATTTGGCTTAAGAATTACTTTTTTCCAGGGTCACCTGGGTGGCTCAGCCGGTTAAGCCTCTGCCTTTGGCTCAGGTCATGATTCCAGGGGTCCTGGTCTCAAGCCCTGCATCAGGCTCCTTGCTCAGCTCCCTCTGCTTGTGCTCTCTATATATTAAATAAATAAATAAAATCTTAAATAAAATAAAATAATTACTTTTTTCCATTATGCCTTCTTTGGCCACCCCCTGCCCCCCCACTGGTTGGGGGTTTGCCACTCAGTGTTTCCCTAGCACGTCATGCATATAACTTTACAGAACTTACCATATTTATATTATTGATGCTCTGTTTACTTATCTATCTCCTCAACTAGACTGCAAACTCCTAAGTGCAAGAAGTGCCTCGCTCATCTTTGTATCCTCATTGCTCAGGTCAATGACTGTCACAGAGTTGGAACACAATAATGAGCCAATATTAGACAGTGTTGTTCAGTTCAGGGGTTCTCAAAGTGTGCTCACTGGATCAGCAACATCAGTATCACCCCGGAACTTGTTAGAGCTATAAATTCTTTGTCTCATCCAGCTTTACTGAATCACTCTGAATTACTCTGGAGGTGAGACCTACCGATCTATGGTTAATAAGCCCTCCAGGAAATTGCTGCTAGGGTTTGAGAATCATTGGTTTAGTAAGTAGGAAATTATAGGGGAATTAGCAAGACCCAGTCTGAACCCTGACTATGTCAAATTCTTTGACCTGGAATAGCTTACTTAATCTTTTTAAAGCCTTAGTTCCCTCATATATAAAAAGGGGACAGTATGAGCTATTTATAGGATTAAGATTTAAATGAGATCTAAATCTTCTAGTGTAATAAATGACCCATGATATGTGCTCAATAAATAACTATGAACAGTAGTTAATAAAATAATAATACAATAATTTGTACCTGTGGAAACAGAGGACTTGCACTATGCTTCTCTCTACATTATTTTGATCTAAATGGAGAGAAAAACAACTACAGGAAAGTAGTAAAAAATTATTCTTGGAATCAGAATAGCCTAAGAAATAGCAGAATCAATGAGGGGGGGAAAAAAAGGAAAAAGGGAAAAGAGTGAGGGAAATGGATTTATTTTAGGAGGAGAAAAATCTGATGGAATTATTATTTGAAAGTGTGCTACCCATATTTTGCAATAAAATTCAAAATTACAGTTTTTTTTTTTTAAAGATTTTATTTATTTATTTGAGAGAGAGAGAGAATGAGAGAGCACGAGAGGGGGGAGGGTCAGAGGGAGAAGCAGACTCCCCGCGGAGGAGGGAGCCCGATGTGGGACTCGATCCCGGGACTCCAGGATCATGACCTGAGCCGAAGGCAGTCGCTTAACCAACTGAGCCACCCAGGTGCCCCAAAATTACAGTTTTTTGCTTGGTGAGAAGAGTCAGTCATATTCAAAGTCTGAGTGGAACTTAATTTGGAAATTATCATCTTCTTTCAGTTATAACACTCTTACTGAACACAGGCACAGTGCTAGATATTGGGCTACAGAGAGAAGGCCAGAGTATTCCCCATCTAAACTAAGCTGGGTCTAGTGGTGATGTCTGAAACAGATTAAGCAGATAATTTCTTTTGGATTTTAAATACTTTATAATGGGAGGGATATAAAGAGGAAAACCTGTTTGGGCAGCTAAGATGGCCCTCAGTGTTTAGTTCATCTGTGAACAAAGAGAAAGAGATTTCCTTCAGCATCAGCATTATGTAAGTGGGTATTTCTCCTGGGATTTGTGGCTCTGATTTTGTTGGTATTTTCACCAACCTGGGTCCATTATATACTTCCAGACACACACCAACAAGATGGTAAAGAAACAAAACAAATTGTGTTTTGTTATTTGACATGGCAGAGGTTTAAATTTGATTCAATGCTCTAAACATGTGTTGGTTACCTATACATTCAAGGCACTATGTTAGGGAATGCCAAAGATGAATAAAATGTAACCTCTGTCCTGAAAAAGTTCACTGTCTACTGAGATAGATGCATGTTCATTTAACAATGGTACACTTTCATACCTCTGTATACTTGACAAACCACTTTCACATAAATGATCTTAATTGAGCTTCACAGTAGCCTTATGAAGTAAATACAGTAAGTATTATTGGTCCATTCTACAGATAGACAATCCAAGTAAAAATAACGCCTCTCATTTGTCTGGAGACTTACACCACATTAACTCCATCCTCTATCTTCCTGCCCTAGTGCATCCATCACCACCAAGTGGTATTGATTCTACCACCTAAATGTCTCTGAAATTTTTGCTTCCTTGACTATTTCCACCACTGCTGCCTTAGTTGAAATAAGCTCATCTTTTCTTGCCTGGGCTATTTCAATAACCTCCTAATTGGTCTCCCTGCCTACGAGTTCTGCCCACTCCAATCTGCCACCAGAATTATCTTTCAAAAACAGAAATGATTATGCCACTCAGCTGAAAAACCCTTGCTGGCTTCCCTATCCATCAAAATAAGTTTCAAATTCTGCAGCATGGCACAAAGCTACTTCACCAGTTTACCCCAGCCAACCTTCCAAACCTCACCTTTGATGTCCGTCAACTCTGACCTCTAGTCCTCTACACACAGATCAAATGCTCCAGCCACACTGAACTTAACGCTCTTTCAAGCCTCCATATCTGTCTGATGAGCTACTTATCCTTCAAGATCAAGCTCAAATGTTACCAACTCTGAGAAACCTTCATGACCACCATTGTCTTATTTGGTCACTCCTTGCCTTGTGATTCTGGACCTCTTTGCATTTTCTGTTTTATAATTTATCGTAATGTAATATGACTGCTTTTTCCTCAGGCACTACCCTGTAAATCTGGAGGGAATGGTTACATTTTAATCACCTTTGAGGGAATCCTGAAGACTTTGGTGCTAACTGGGAGAACCCTTGCTAGGGTTGCCAGATTAATCAACAGAATGTTAAATTTGAATGTCAGATAAATAGTGAATGATTGTTTGGTGTAAGTATGTCCCAAATAAGACATGAGATATGCTTATACTATTTTAAAATCTGACATTCAAATTTAACTGGCTATTCTGTAGTTTTCTTTGCTAAATCTGGGAATCCTAATTCCTGGGGACCTAAAATCCAGCTTCTATACCCCCCTGGAAGCTTACCACTGCTACACTTGCAATGTCTGGTAAAAACCGAAGCTGTAATTTCTGCCCCATCCTCACAGTGCTTCCCGTTTCGTAAAGAAGTCACAAAAACAATTTCTAGAATCAATCACTTAACATTGAAAAGTTATGCACTTTTGACAAACACTGGCGTGGTAAACTACATGTTTAAGGGCACATCTTAGTATTCATCATCTGGGAGAAAATAAATCCAGTTTTTTCAGTTGTCTGATTCTAAGAATATATTGAAAGGGATTCTGGAAAGCCTAGCTGAAATGACTTGGTTGCACTCTTGATCAAACCACCACAATATTGAGATTAGTGTAACCTTGGTCAAATTGCTTAACTCTTGTTTACTTCCTGTTAAAAAGTGTGCATGGGGAGGGAGCTTGTGGGGCAAGGAGAGTAACCAAACTTTCTTGTGTAATGAAATGACGGTCCAGCTGAAAGTGTAACTTCATAGTATGCATTCAGATAAGGGCAGAGGCAAAAGTCAGGTCAGGAGCATTACCAAGTTTTCAGTTGTTGCAGAATGCACAAGCCTGGAATTGGAGCCAGGCGATTGCAAAAATGATTCCAGATCTGCATGGTAACAATTTAGCCTGACTTCCACTCCTGCCTGAAATTTAGCAGCAGAGGAAGTTCTTTTTCTGGCCGTCTGCCTTCTCCCCGCCTCCCCCATCCCTCAGTAACTCAGGCTGCTCGCTCCCCACATCTGTTTCCAAGCCTTAGAGAGTTGGGTCACAGCATGGCGCAATAAGCAACATTAGCAGGCAGCATGAATCAGTGGTAAACCTTTGATTTTAATTCCTTGCCTCTATTCGAGAGGAAGTGTGGTCTAGTGGTTAACCCACTAAAAAAGCAGCTAGGAGGCAAAATTCCTGGTCTCCTCCATCTCTCTGTTTTGGTCTTGTTCGGACACCTTGCCCATCAAACAGATTTTTCCTTTTTCCTGACTATTGCTCTACCATGTTTTCCCCTGAAATGACTTCATCGTAAGACTCACTTGGGAAACTCGTTAAATGATTCCTGAGACCCATCCCAGAATCTCCCGGGGAAAGTCCTAGGAATTTCTATTTTTAACAACTGCTGCAGATAAGTCTTCATAATCAGATTCAGCTCCACAGTAGGCTGGTTACCCATGACACAAATGACAAGAGACAGCGAAAGGGAGCCATAGCAGGAGAGCTGAGGTGAAAAGAGCATGTCTGCCATAGGTTTTGCTTGCACAAGCTCACGGGCCATAAAAAGGCAAAGGACGAGGAATAAAGAGATGCAGATTCTAGTTCTCGCTCTGTGTAGCTCGAGTTGCGTGAGCTTGGGCAGGTCAGATAACCTCTCCTGACTGCGTTTTCATAGTTTTAAAAATAAAAGTGATTAGATCATCTCTTTCAGTTCTGTGATTCAATGAATTATTTCTGCGATTTCACAGAAATGCCAAGATGGACTCAGAAAAGCTCTTTTCCTGAAAATGACAGCGGGTACAGTCACAGAGGTGTGGGCTGGCTTCTTTGGGGCTGTGGGCAGACAATGGAAATAAGTGGCAGCTGGGAGGTTTGGGGCCTCGGCCACAAGGAGTTTTCTCCCCAACTCCCCGCCTTGAGGCTCTGCAGCTGGCCTATTTATGCAAAGGCTTTGGCTCCTCTTTCCTTTTAAAAGCATTTCTGACTCGTAGATTCCCCTAGGAGCAGAGATTCATCGTTTCAGGGAGAACTTGCACATGCTTTCCTGAAAGGAAGAAAGGAGGGAGGAAGAGGAGGGTTTGGACAGATTAGGGAGCGGGCTAGGGCTGCCAAAGAAGTGAGTCTCCCGTGCATGATTAACACAGACCCACCGCATCATTAGCTCTGAATATGCCCAGCAAAACCCTTTGCCCTACTTCTACAATGCCTAGAAGTGTGTTCTTGTTAGCGGACTGGACACCCGCCTACTCATCTGCCTCTGGAGCATCTGGGCATTCTTCCACCCAGAACAAGTGGGGGGTGAGTTGTGGGGGGGAAAGCCATGGAAGTCACAAGTGAGTCATGATGGTAGGAAAAGGATGTCTTACTGAGCCAACGCAGAACTAGCTTCCTAGAAACATCGTGACAGGCCCCATAAAGCCCACGGTTTGGTTCTAATTACAGCATGCCCACATTTGAGCATTTTCACAGTCTTCCCATGGCAACAACAGAGTTTCTGAGGAAGAGGACTTTGACTCAAATGTGCTCCCTACTTCTAATAGTGGGAGATAGTTGGACTTTCAAAAAAAAGTTATTTTTGCAGTTTTACAAAGGAGATATTATTGGCTTGCCTGTGCCTATTAACACATCCATAAAGTGGACTTAAGCACGTTGTACTCAACAGAAAGGGCAAAATGAGCTACATAAAATTAAGAAGATATTTTTTAAAGGGCAAGACGAGCAACATGAAGAAAATCAGAAAAAAACAGAAACCTCAAATAAGTGGAATTTGTTTCTCCCCTCAACTTGAGGCAAACGGCAAACTAAAGAAAAAACAAGACAAGGATTTAAAAAGCAACTTTAAAAGGATGCTATAAATGACTCGTTTATGATACTATTGCCTATACTTTTTGATTCTATTAGACGATGACTGCTCTTCCTGGGGACAATCACAGAGCACAACAGGGGTCTTTGAAAAATCAAGTTATGTTCAAGTGTGAATTTAGTCTCATGGTATTTTCTTCTGTTCAAAAATCTTCAAAAATTGCTAATGCTGGAAAACTCACTAGGGCCAACTTTTAATTACACCCCAACTCTTGATCATTTTAGGGAAATACAATTTTAATTTTTATCAATCCATTCTTTCCCACTTTTCATTATTTAGATACCAGAGATACTAGTCAGAACCTGGGAGGCCTGAAGATAAAACGTTTTCATTCTCCAGTAAAACAGATTCCAGGGCTGATTAACTGGATCTAGGGGAAATCATGAGGAGAGAGGGATTTCCTAGGCTCCCCTGGAGATGGAGCTGAGAACTAGCGTTGTGCACCTGCTTGGAGCCAGCTTGGGACTGGCTGGAAATTCTTTTTAACATTTGTAAAAGCTGGCATATGTGGTATTTGGAAAAGGAAGAGAAGTACCGCCTATCATTTTTGCAAGATTATCAAATGAGGCTTCACTCTGTAAATCTCAGCAGTTATGAAAGTTGGCGTGGTCTTTAAACCCCACCACAGGAAGTAGGGATGATCAGAAAACATGTTGGCAGTGTTTTGAAATTTTCCAGAAGTGTAAGAGATTCTCTTCCTGTACAAACAATAATGACCTCAGGTTTAGTAACTTAGGAAACGATTAAGACAAAAGATAAACACTTTCCTCAATACCTCTTACTTTCTTCAGATAAATTCTTGAAATTTTATATGATGAATTCAGGAAGTTATTATAGCTCATTTTTATGGCAAATGAATTAATAATATATGCATATTTTATTCTCAGTTTTTAGCATATTTGCTTATTTTTATAATAAAATATCTTTTACCAAAACTGGGACAAGGTATCAAATATAGAGAGCAGTAATGTTTTGAGGAAGGACCCAAATATATTGTGGATGTTTTAATTATTGATTAAGGTAATCAATGGTATCTGGCAAAGCAAAATATAACAGTAGCTAATT
The DNA here is from genome assembly GCF_004348235.1 of Phoca vitulina. Taxonomy (NCBI): domain Eukaryota; kingdom Metazoa; phylum Chordata; class Mammalia; order Carnivora; family Phocidae; genus Phoca; species Phoca vitulina. Next base: position 7,020,109 of record NW_022589723.1, on the reverse strand, counting down.
TTTATATAATTTATACGGCATACTATGTGCCAGGTACTGCTTTAAGCACCTTAAAAAAATTATCAGTAGTTGTAGTTAATTCTCTCAACAACTTTTATCCCCATTCACAGATGGTAAAACTGAGGCACAGAGAGGTTATGTACCTTGCTTTAGGTCACCAAATAGTAAGTGGAGAAGCCGGAATACAACTCTGGCAGTCTGTCTCGAGTTGAGTTCTTAACTGCTATGCGATGTTGCCTCTTTGAACAATGACCAAGGGCCCTTATAAAAAATAAAGCGACTTGGAACGTGTTCAAAAGACTCAAACCCTTGAAAGTTGGCCCCTAACTCAGCCAAGCACTTTCTGCAAAATGTTCAGTCTGAGGAATGTGCTTCTTGTGTCAGTAGGAGGACTTCTTTGGTGTGCCTGCAGAGCACCTGTCCCTGAGATATTACTTGAGTTGTAAGAGAATAAAGGGACTTGTGATCTGATAAGACAAAGGTAATTATTGACATTTATTGCAAAGTTGCTATCTAGAGGGTATATAAAGATAAAGAAGCCATGATACTTACTGCAAGATGGTTGCAGCCTGGGTGGGGACATGGCCCATCACCACAGGGTGTGTTCGATGGCGTAGTAGGTGAAAGAGAAGGATGCCATGAGAGCAGGAAAGGGCTTCTAACCCAGGCAGAGAATTCCAGGATGGCTTCTCCTAGGACATGATGCATGACTGAAATCCTTGAAATTTCTGTTTCCCATTTCCACATTACTTCTCAGGCACATTTGAATTTAAAAGGACTAGCTTTAAGGATACCATCTGAAGGGGAGTGGGACCTACAGGCTTCCAGTTACAGACTGAAGAAGTCACAGGGATGAAAGGTACAGCCCAGGAGTATAGTCAACGGTACTGTAATAGCACTGTATGGTGACAGATGGTGGCTGTATACGCTTGCAGTGAGCATAGCATAATGAATAGAGTTCTTGAATCACTGTGCTGTACACCTGAAACCGATGTAACACTGTGTGTCGACTGTACTTCAATTTAAAAAAGGGTAAGACTTGTTCTTATTCCCCAATCATATATCTTCCTTTCCATTACTCCCCTGCCCACCCCCCGCCACCCCTGGCTAAATGCTGGGATTATTCTCAATAGAATATAGCTAAGAAGCCTTGGACAGCTTCTGGGAGAGTGGACAGGACCAGGACAGCTGATTGTCCTGAATGGATTCTTTTTGCATCTGATGCTCCCCATGTGTTTTGAGACAGGGCTGTCTTAGCCTCCCATGCAGGCAGACCTCTTGGTTACTAACCACTTACCTGAGCTCTATCTTAGTGTTGAGCTTTCCTGTACTTTTGCCTTTGTTACCTTTAAATATTCCAATATATCTCCCTCTCTTATTTCTTCCCCTTCAGTGTTCCCTCCCTTCCTCTACTGTCCTCTGCACTATTCCTTATGTTCCACCCATGAGTGAAACCATACGATAACTCCGGGAAACAAACTGAGGGTTGCGGAAAGGGAGGTGGGTGGGGGGGATGAGGTAACTCGGTGATGGGCAATAAGGAGGGCAGGTGATATGATGAGCACTTGGTATTATATGTAACTGATGAATCATTGAACATATGTCAAAAACTAATGATGTACTATATGTTGGCTAATTGAATTTAAATTAAAAAGCATTCCGATATATCTGTATGATCTGGTTTTTGCTTCCTTGCTTGGTTCCTGTGTATCTCTGACCTTTGATTTTTGTTTTCTTTTGGACTTGCTAAGCCATGTTGAGACGTCTCTAGCTTTAGATGTACTCTAAAGCCTCTTGGTTCACACACTTTATGTTTCTTGCTTTGTGCACTCATATATTGCACTATTTCAGTTAGGAATTAGAATCTTGGCAGTGGATAGAATTCAGTGCTAGATACTAGATCAAGAATAGAGCCCAAAGTAAAATATAGAAATCTAACTGCCAACCTGGGAGAGAAGTATTCTCAAAAAACTTTGACCGTTAACTTTGACTGTTGTTCCATATGGACACATAGCCTTTTGATGAAAAAGGAATGCTCAAGACTCAGGTAGGCAATTTTAGTCGACAGTTATGTGCATTCCTTTAGCTTTAAACAAAATTAATAATGACGTGTGAACATGCAAGATGATGTCAGGTTGCTATCACCAGATGCCCTTAACCCATTGCCGAAATCTGCTGTGAGTTCCATAGTGGGTATGTTCAAAATTCTTCAATGTGCTACATAGAACATCTGATTTAAAGACTTGAAGAAGGACCCCAGGGCCAAAGATCAAGAGATGGCAAGGTTGGGAAACTGAATATTGCCTTTCCTTCTTTTCTTGTGCTTGACTAGCTTCATCTCTCTAGAATCTTCTCTACACACCATCTTCCCAACAAGCAGTGACAACATAACCATTATTGCACACCATGTATGGAGGAAGATGTGGATAAAACCTGGCATCAGAAAAGCCTACTGAGATGCAAAAATAAAAAAATTAAAACTTGTGTCCTCCTCTCTAACTTGTGTTACGGAATACATAAACACTCGAGGAGGACATTTTGGAAATAGTGTATGAGGCAGTTTATAAACTGAAGCCAGTAGGGCAGTATTTCTGACTCTTTTAATGGGTCTTCTGCATCAACGTAGGACAATTTGGTAACTTAAAAAGCAAATTTCTGGGCTCTACCCCAGGTTTACCTAATCAGAATCAAACCCAGGAAATCTGCATTTTTAACAAGCTTTCTATGTGATCATATGGTCCTATGGGAACCATTACTCTAGGACCGTGCTTAAAATAGGCAAGAATCCTATAATTGTAGTCAAATAAAATCACACCTGGCTCCAAGTAAATCAATTTAAACTTTGACTAGCATTATAAGGAACAGAAGGGGGTGGTATGGTTCTTAAAAGAATTAAGTGGAAAAGGATATTTTTATGATAGGGAGAAAGGAGGAGAGCCCTCTTATGGTCTCAGCGGCATCATAGTAACACATAGATTGTTCCTCCTCTGCCTGTGGAGAAAGAAAGCAAAAGCTATAATAACTAGACCACCTGTGGTCATGACCCAGCAGAGCATGACCTTCTGCTAGAAGATAAGCAAGCCTCATATGGAGCCAGTTCAAGACCATTTTGTTTTTACCCAAAAAAGGATTCAGCGTATGTTGATGGCAATTACCAATTAGCCAAGCAGAGAAAACCAGGGTAAATGAAATGAGGGTTCTCAACCTTCTTGTGTGTTCTGCACATGTTTGAACACTAGAATTTTTGGTAGTGCCCTTGAAGGAAATAAAATGTTTGGACGACCAAGGGCCATGTCTGGATGCCCTAAAAAGCCCCACAGCTACTACTATCTTCTTCACCTGCCTAACCTCCACTCCACTACTATGTGGGGAGATCCGATGGTTCAGTGCCCTTTCTGGGCTCTCTTTAGGATCAGCTTGGCACTGGGCCATGCCTCTTACTGCTATACCTTGCTTATCATTGTGTCACAGAACCTGTTCAACAGAATGACATTGGATAGACATCACTATAATATTCTACACACTTAGTAATAGCCCAAATAAGTAGCATTTAAAATTTTGAAAGACCAGCCTCTAAGAATGAAGTACTCCTAGACCCTACAACATGGATGAACCAGGAAAACACTACACTGAGTAAAAGAAGCCAGGCACAATAGGCCACATTGATTATGATTCCACTTACCTGAAATGTTCACAATAGGCAAATCAAAAGAAACAGAGAGTAGATTAGTGGTTCCCAGAGGCTGAAGGAGGGAGGAATGGGGAGTGACTGCTAATGGACAGGAGACTCTTGGGGGCGATGAAAACTTCTAAAATTTGACAGTTGTGGTGTGTGAAATGTTATGGTATGTGACTTATATCAATAAACCTGTTCTTGAAAAATAATTTAAAAAATTTTGAGAGGCTCCTGTGAAAATTTTGGCACATCAGTATGTTGAGATAGAGAGGTTAAAATTGAATTAAGCAATTATCAAGTGATAAAGTTGATGAAGTGCTGAAGTTTTATTTAAATCTAGAGTTTTCTTTAAATCTTACCATATATTGGATCTTTTTGATTCTATCTAGCAAGAATAATGGACAGCTAACACTTTTTTAAAAAACTGTTCTCACTAAAGAAGATGTGGTATATATATACAATGGAATATTATGCAGCCATCAAAAGGAATGAGATCTTGCCACTTGCAATGACGTGGATGGAACTGGAGGGTATTATGCTGAGCGAAATAAGTCAAAAAGAGAAAGACATGTATCATATGACCTCACTGATATGAGGAGTTCTTAATCTCAGGAAAAAAACTGAGGGTTGCTGGAGTGGGGGGTGGGGTGGGAGGGATGGAGTGACTGGGTGATAGACACTGGGGAGGGTATGTGCTCTGGTAAGCACTGTGAATTGTGCAAGACTGTTGAATCTCAGATCTGTACCTCTGAAACAAATAATGCAATATATGTTAAGAAAAAAAAAAAGAAGATAGCAGGAGGGGAAGAATGAAGGGGGGGAAATCGGAGGGGGAGATGAACCATGAGACACGATGGACTCTGAAAAACAAACTGAGGGTTCTAGAGGGGAGGGGGTGAGAGGATGGGTTAGCCTGGTGATGGGTATTAAAGAGGGCACATTCTGCATGGAGCACTGGGTGTTATGCACAAATAATGAATCATGGAACACTACATCTAAAACTAATGATGTAATGTATGGTGATTAACAATAAAAAATTTAAAAAAACCTGTTCTCACGTATAATATAAAATTTGAGATTGCTTTGATGCTAAACAAGATTAGGCCTTTTAGGAGACAGATAATTTGTAGTGAAGATTTAAGTTTAAATTAGAACTAGTGAGAAGGATGCCAAACTGTATCATTGGCTTTCATTTCTTTTCAAAGTTGTTTCACAAGGTATTTATTTTCATTAATGGTTAATCAGATTATTAAAGAGGTTTTTTATTAAATAAAATCATTAATTGAAAGAAGAAATTCTGCTTTATCAATATCTCACACACAGTTTTGGTTTCATCTAGACTAGTTCAAGTAGTCTTGTTGCTTGTAGGTGTATGGCAGAGTCAGGATTTGGGAAGAGGGTAACGAATTCATTTCAAAGATTGAATTGGTAAAACCAAGTCATGAAGGTATGGTGTGTTATTTAATGTTCAGTGCTTATGTTCTAGACTAATGCTTCTGGCTGTTAACAGTTTTTGTCAGGGGCCCTTTATGAATGTGAATGAAGTTATGGACCCTTCCACTGAAAGGCACATATGTAGAGGTCAACTTCTTTTCCACAGAATTTTTAGGAGAATCACTCTGAAGTCTAATCATAAACTCTTTATCCCATGCTGAGAACTCCATGCCTATGTAAAGAATAGTTTAGTCCACACTAATGCCTATTTTGATCAATTCAAGCTATTGTCAATAATTCCATATTTGCCAAGATGCAAAGTTTCTTTTAATGCACTCACACAGTATGTTGGGCAATGGACAAAGTGTGCCAGTTCCAAGATTGGACTTTATTTATCATCTCTTTGGGATATGACAATTACTTGGAGGAAGGGGGGGTTGTGTGAGATTATATTCAGTCCCCACTTCCCAATGAAACAGGAAGCTTCCCTTAATAAGTGGCCTCCAATGCTCTTTCTACTTATGCTTTAGTGAGCAGCTCTGCAAATAAACCTTTAAGTAGAATCTGAGATGTTTTCCAAATAGGAGTGCTCCAACCCTTCAGAGCATGCCCAGCCCCGACATACTGAGACTGAGGATCCAGAGAATTTGGGCAATCACTGAGCTTTGGTCTGAATTCTCCGCAAAGCAGCCTCAATGTTTTCACTTTGTTGACCATAAGTGATATATTTAGTTATCCAGAAGGGTAGTCAATCTGCCAGGGAAAATATCCTGAGGAAAATGAAGCGGGCAATTATGTCAGGCAGACCTAGGAGTTAGTGTGGATGGGCCTTGTTTTAAAACAGATTCCTAACTCAGTCAAAAAGTCTCATGTCCATGTGTTTTCCTGGGGAGAAACTTCCAAGGCGGCGATGTGAAAACTAACAGACTTGATGAAGGGGTGTGTAGCCATCTGGTTTGCTCACAAGCAGAGTTGCTCTTTTTATCGGAATTATTTTCAGATTTTTGTGTGGGGGAGGAGTTGGCCATCTTGAGCAAAAGTCAGTATTAACCCTCTCCTTAAACAATTCTATTCAAAATTCTCTTAATAAGGATACTGGGACACTTATTCTCCCCCCCGAATGAGGGAACAGAGGCCTGGTGACATCGGGTAGCCAGTGTCTAGGATGGGGGCGGGGGTTGATCATCTGTGAGATTTGTTTGACTTCCAAGGTTTAAGAACAATGTATTCCAAAGATTGGCTGCCTGAGGATGCCCTTACTTCAGTCTGAGCTTTCCATTTAGATGGAAATAAGAGTTAGGGGCTATTAAGGTGACCCTCAGTCTCTTCAGAATTGACCTATTTTATCCTTGGAGCCAAAGCCTCTTTGTTCTTCCCATTCCCCCAGCTGAGGTAGGGGAAGGAGACATTTGGACAATGGGTCACATGACTTTGCCTGTTGCAGAATTGAAGAGAGAACACAACAGTTTTGCTCCTACTTTTTTGCTCTAATCACACATAACACTTCCCTCCTAGAATTTTGAATATTTAACATCCACTGAGAACAGCTTGCCTGTAGGTTTCTGCTGGGGACAAAAAAAGGGTGATGGTGTTGGAGGTAGAAAGCTGAGTTTATTATTCCTTCCCCCTCCCTTTTTCTCCCCCCCCCCCCCCCCCAAGGACTCTTCTAGATACACTCATCCTTATTTTGAGCCAAACAGAAGGACAGGTTTCTTTTCATTTCCTGCCTCCTGATCAGAAAAAGTTTTCATGGTTGACTCGGGCAGGAATGCCCCAGTATCTTGGGAAGGACTGCTAGCAAGTGGCAACATTTTCTCGCATGACCAAGAGAGCAAATTAAAGGCAGCAGCTAACAGCTACTATTTCAGGCACCAGCATTTCCCCTTTTCCATGTAAAGAGCAAAATCAGAAGAAAAAGGCACAGCCCAGGTTATTGTTGGAAAGTTGACTTCAGAAGAAAAACTGAAAAAGCATAAAGCACTGTGTGTGAACTTTTCTTTTTCTATCTTCTTGGTCAGGGTTGGGGGATACATGATAAACCAGTAGGGGTGGTTACTTTTTAAAGGGCTTCCTTTTAGTTTTCTTGTGATTCAGAGTTAGCCTTATTCATTGAGCAGACAAATTCGGATTCTTTTAAAAGGAGAATAACAGTAACATAATTTTACAGGAATTCTTACAGTGTTGTGACCTTGGGTTGCAAAGCCAAATGAAGAAAAACAATGAACAAACAAGGCATACGCTGCTTCTAAATTTCTAGAATTAATTTGAATTAATGACTTTATATATACCCTCATTTTCCCAAATTTAAGGTGAATTTTTTTTTGTCCCCAAAATTATTTCCCAGAAGAAAGGAAGTCACTTTCAATATACAACCTAATGAAATTATCTTTGGATACTCTCTCAATAGCTGAATTTGGAACAACAAACTACCATTAGGGGGAGATGCTTTGGGGTGAAATGATCTAAGTTAATGTCTGTTTTGGAAGCTTATGGAGGTCATTTGCTAGAACTGGTTAAAACAAAGAGGAAAAGAAATTTATCACTGATGTAGTCATTACTCTTGAAATTATCAGCCCTTAAATTCAAGTGTCAGATTTTTTTTAAAAAAATAGGCCTTTTAGAGAACACATAAAAATGCAATTCAGCAAATGGCTCATTATGGAAATTACAAATATACAGCTGGAAGAAATGAAAAAATGATCAAGTACTATGCACATGGGTGACTTGGGATACTATTTCTAGTGATAACATTGTACATGGTCCCAAAAAGCGTTAGTTCTCAAAAACTTAGAAGGAAATGACAATGATGTGTCTGTCTGATAAAGTGCTGCATTAATCACAAAATGGCAGTGGTGAGGAATAACAATTGTTTTATGAAATGACAGTGGACAAGTACATTATTTAAAATCAATATATTATTTTATAAATGTGATTTTAAATATGTATGCGTAACTGAACATTTTGAATAGACATTTGAATTATATGGCCATGTCCCTAAAAGTATACATCTTCATGGCCAAAAGAGAGATTTGTTCAGGTTGTCATATATATATATATATATATATATATATATATATATATATATATATAAAAGATTTATTTATTTTGGGGGGGGAGGACAGAGGGACAGAATCCTCAAGCAGACTCCCCACTGAGCGTGGAGCCCAATCTCACAACCCATGAGATAGTGACCTGAGCCCAAACCAAGTCAGACACTTAACCAACTGAGCCACCTACTCTCCCCCAGGCTGTCATATATTTAGACATATATGGCCAGTAGGTAGGTCAGAGCTACAAATCCTTTGGCGATCATTTGGACTAGGGGGGACTTGCCCATTTTACAGATGAACTAAATGAAGTTATCAGCTCAAGGTCATAAGGTTAGTTGGTGACAGAGGGGGATCAGAATGAGGCTTGTCCTTTCCCTTATGATAGATCACTCTCTCAGTGGGGTCTTTCCTTCAGAAAACTACCAAACCCTGACAGAGAAGAAAGACTAGGAGAAATTATTTCAAGGTCTCACTTTGTGGGAGAAACTTCTACCTGTGCAAAGGTGCTACTTTCCCCTAGATGGACGGGGACAGACGGACAGACAGACGGACGGACGGGGACACACACACACACACACACACACAAACACACACACACACCCAGTTCCTGACCTCCCTCTGTGAGAATGCTGGAATTAGGTGGGATTTTTTTTAGAGGCAATGACCATAACTGTTGACTCCAGATAGAAGAAAGGTCTTCACAGTCAGCCAGGGTTTCAAGGATCAGGGAGGTGATCAAATGGATATTGTTTTCAGTCAAAAGCACTCATTCTACAATTAGCTAGGCTCTAAAAAGACAATTTTATCTTCTCCAGTACTTCTTTTGTATGTTCCTCTTACCTAGGTCCCTGTTATCTGTCTGGAGAAATTTCTCTCTATTCTCAAAAAAAATTATTATGACATTTTCTCTTTTCCCAATTCTGGGTACCTAAAGGCACTAGCTCCCATGACTACGGCCATTCTTGAAGTTAGCATTTCTAAAACTTGTATATACTGTATTTGAAACTTAGTAATCTCTTACCAACAAACAGAGGGGTTTTGAAGCTAGATAAACTTTGAATGAGGCATCTTGGGACAGTTACCCAAGTCAGTATCTTAGTCTCCCCTTTCCCATTTTGTCCCTTGTGGTTCTTGACATTGACAAAACTAAATCACATTCAATTAAACAACCAACTAGATTTTGTTTTAAAAGATTTTATTTTTATTTGAGAGAGAGCAAGAGAGAGCATGAACAGGAGGGTGGGGGGCAGCGGCAGAGGGAGAGGGAGAAGCAGGCTCCCCACTGAGCCAGGAGCCTGATATGGGACTCGATCCCAGGACCCTGGAATCATGACCGGAGCCGAAGGCAGTCGCTTAACTGACTGAGCCACTCAGATGCCCCCCAATGAGATTTTTAAAAAAGATTTATTTATTTGAGAGATGGATAGAGAGAGCTTGCGAGTATGAAAGCAGGAGGACGGGCAGAGGGAGAAAAACCCAAGCAGACTCCCTACTGAGCACAGAGCCCAAGACAGGAATCAGTCCCACAACCTGAGATCATGACCTGAGCCAAGACCAAAAGTCAGACACTTAACCAACTGAGCCACCCAGGCGCCCCAACAACCAACTAGATTTAAACAAATTTTGACAACCCCTTCTCCCCAGTCAAAACACAAAAAATTAAGCTTAAGTAAAACCTATGCCAAAGCACTCACTGTGATTCCATGTTTCTAGTGTCTCTGGTTCTGGGTTTATTTCAAGTGAAAAGGACTATCTGCTGATGCAGAGTACATCTGATAGGGATTCCGGTCTCCTGAATTCTTATTCTATCCTTGACTCCCTGAATTCCTACGTAAATTACCAAACTTATCTCCTCCACCTTTTGTATAAAAAAAAGGACCATGAAATCGTTGTTTTAATTACTGAGTGAGAAATATGGTGTTAGTGACTACGAAATATGTTTCTAATGTTTCTTTAAGGGTGGGCAAATACCACTGAAAACTAGTGGGAAGTCTCAATAGCACTGCTTTTGCACATGTCCTGTCACTGGCATCCATGGTGAGGAGCATGGTGTGGAGATCAGGTGGTTTCTGTTCTCTTTATTTGCTTCCTTTTCATCTGCTAGTGTTACGGAACCTGGACTGGATCACCAGACAGAAGAATCAAGCAGCACTCGGAGATCTTGGAGGATAGGTTTATTTAATGACCGCGGGCTCAGAGGAGAGTGGTCTCCAACGGTCTGAGCCCCGAGCACAAAGGGGGCAATTTATGCACTTCTACTTCCGCATACTTGGCACTTTTGGCGCATGCGTGAAGCGGGGCAGGGAAAAGAACCCAGACTGGTCCTCGCAGGAAGCAGAGCAGGGAGAAGAACCTGGAAGAGCCCCAGGGCAAGGACTGGGACTCTCTCACTGGCTTGGTCGGCCATCTTAGGACACAGATTTTCCTTATCATTCCCCCTTTGATGCCCCTTTAAACACCTAGTTTAGAGGGCATCATTCTGTTGGACTCTGAGGGTTGACTGCAAGGCTTGGGGCAAACATGGACTTAATCATAAACTTAACAGCACACCAGGTAGCAGAAGACCAGGACTGACTGGGGCCAGGAAAACCATGGTGAAATACGCTCAGGAGTAGATAGCAGAGGGCCAGTAAAAGTGGGATCTATGACCTTAGGAAGAAGCCTCTGGGGGAAAGTCTAGTCAGGAGGGGCAACAGTGTAGAGTCAGACTCCCAAGATGAGGGAAATCATGCCAATGAGAGCCAGGGACCACGGTGAGCAGGTGTCCATCAGTCGGTGGGGTCTCATCAAAGGTGAAGCCGGAGTGGGTTCGTGAAGTCTGGCTGGACTCTCCATTGGCACAGCTCCTCGTCCAAATGATGAGCTTTCTTCTTTCTTCCAATATTTGACCCAAACTGAGTCCCCTGTCTGGAAAGAGTGTACCTGAGACCCTAAGGCCCTCTCAAAGGTGTACTTTTGTAATTTATTTAGGGTGGCCCCCAGGGCCTGAAGCTGCTCCTTTATCCCTTTATCTCCAACCTGATGCAAGTTCGAATGAGGAGAAACCTGATGTCCCCCGCGTGCAGCGAACATGCAGGAGAGCTAAGGGTAACAGATCTGGCCATGGAAGTTAGTCTCCTGACAAAACTTTGCTAAGGTTCCCTTGAGGGTGCAATTCATTTGCTCTACTATTCAGAGACCCTGTCTCCTCTTGGCTTGTGTTCAATCGGAGACTAGTGTGTCCAGTGGGCTCAAAGGTTATCTGAGCCCTAAGCTTGGAGAGTACGTCTCGGCCCAGGAGAAGGATGGGGCAATCAGGCAGATAAAGGAATTATGTCGGACCTTGTGGCCCCCAAGTTCCCACTGGTGAGCCTGGCAAAAGGGCTGTTGTATTGCCCGCGTCCCGGTGGCCCCAAGGATGGTCACAGTCCTTTTGCTGAAAGGGGCCACTGGGGAGATGACAACAGAGTGCTCGGCCCCAGTATCAACCATAAAAGTCACTGGTTGGTCCCCCACCTTCATTCTGACCGTGGGCTCATGGGGGCCAAGGAGGAAAGAGCCTGGTCCCCCCTCAGTCTGAGTCCATTCCCGCAAGGCCTATGAGGTCCTCCTCTCTGGGTTCTTCCTTGTAGCAGCCGGGCATTCGTTTTTCCAATGGCCTTTCTCTTTACAGTAGGCACATTGATCCCTTGCCAAGGGGGTTCTGGGCTTCCCCCCTTTTGGTGGTTGGGGTCTCCCCGTCTTTGTGTTGTCCTTTTCTTTCAGGGCGGCGGCAAGGAGGCTGACTTTCTTTTTCATCTTTTTGTTGGCTTCCCATTCGGCTGTGACCTCCCTGTTCAGGTAGACCTTATTGGCAATCTCTATTACTTGGGTGATGTTCATCCCGGCAAAACCCTCTAGTTTCTGAAGTTTTTTTCTGATGTCTGGGGCGGCCTGAGCCAAGGAGGAGGTGTTTACCATCTGTTGGCTTTCCTGTGCCTCGGGATCAAAAGGAGTGTATATCCTGTAGGTTTCGCATAGTCTTTCGTAGTAGTCCCCAGGGGACTCGAGTGACCGAGGATACCATAGTCATGTTCATGGGTTTCTTAGCTCCTACCCAGATTCCCTGGCAGAGGGCCTCCTGGTACCAGCAGATACGGGCCTGTCCCTCGGTTGTGGTGAAGTCCCATGCTGGGTGCTCTTCAGGTGCAGCCGTATTAGCCCAGGCAGCAGGGTTGATGACTCCCACTGGTGCATGCTCTTCCAGGTACTGCCAGTACTCCTTTACCTCTGTGTTAAACAGGGTGCAGAGTAACTGGGAAGCCAGGTTGGCTGATGAGTTTGGAAGAGGGATTCTATGAGGTCTACCATAGCCTGTGGTTTCTCAGAGTAGGATGGGGTGTTATGTTTCCAGTTGAGGAGGTTGGTGCTGGAGAAGGGCTGATAATACATCATGGAATGGCTGGGTTGGACCGTCCCGTCTTCATTGTGCCTCTCGGGTTCCCGCGTCTCTCATACTGGTACTTGGAGGGCTCTTGCACCCAGCCTGGGGCACAGCCTGGCTGCTGGTCCTGGAGAAAGTGGATCTTTTTTGGGCCTGGGGGCGCTGGTGAAACCGATAGCAGCAGAGTATCTGGAGTTGAAGGGCCAGCTGTAGACAGTCTTGGGGGTAGGTACAGTGGGGGCAGTTTTGGTTTGTCCTTGGGATCTCTGGCTAGGATTTGTGGAGACTGGGGCTTTTGCTGATTTTCTTTAGGTCGCTTGGATGAGGCGATTAAGACCCTGGCCTGTCCCTGCCTATTGCAAGCGAATCACCCCCAGGGGAAAAGGGTCTGAGCAATTCCTAGCCAGGAATCAATGTAAGAAAACTGGTCAGGGTGTCCTGGTTCTCCTATTACGACTCGCCATACTCGATGAATCACTGGGACATCCAATGTCCCTTCTGAAGGCCACCCGACATCAAAGGTGGGCCATTCCAATTCACATAGGGTTCTCAACTTGCCAGGGTTCATCCTGACTCCATAGTCTCCCGAAAACCCCTTTCCCTGAACTTTGGGGCCAGTAAGCAGTATGGAGTCTCCACGTGATGTTGAGAGATTTGGTCAAGACCTGTACAATGTCTGCCACAAATGCGGGTCCATTGTCACTACGGATTGTTAATGGCAGGCCGAACCGGGGCACGATCTCCTGCAAGAGGACTTTAACTACTTCCCAGCTTTGCTCTGTCCTGGTCGGGAAGGCTTTGACCCACCCAGAGTATGGCATACTATTACTAGGAGATATTTGAACCCGCTGCTCAGCTGCACATCTGTGAAGTCTACCTCTAGATCTTTGAAGGGGGTTGCTCCCATCCTCTGGACACCTGGCAGGGACCATGGTGCAGACCGAGCATTATTTTTAGCACATGTTATGCTAAAGACATCAGTCAGCTGCCTTGAGAAGGGCTCTAATGCAGTTTTTCCCAGATGAGTGAGTTGGTGGTGTTCCTTGACTAGATGCCCTCCAGTTGCTGTTGGAACAAAGATGCGCCTGTCTGGCATCATCCACCATCCCTTTTCAGTCAGGGTGGCCCCCTCAGCCATGGCCCATTCCTTTTCCTTTTTAGTGTAACTGGGCGGAGGGACTTCTTCTGGGGGTGTTTCTTGCCCCAGAGTAAGTTTGTCTGCCTCCTTGATGAGTAGGACTGTGGCTGCCAGCACCCTGAGGCATGGTGGCCATCTCCCTACCACGGGGTCCAGCTTCTTTGACATGTAAGCAACTGGTCATTGCCAGGGTCCAACAGTCTGGGTGAGTACCCCGAGTGCTATTTTTTCCTTTTCAGTCCAGGCAGGGGGATCTCAACCTGGTCCCCCTAAGACATCATAAAGGGGTCTTGCTATTGCTGAGAACCCAGGGATCCAGATGCAGCAGAATCCTGCAGCCCCCAGGAATTCTCGTCGGCCCCTTTTTGTCTGGGGCTGTGGCAGGAACATGATGATCCTTTTCTTCTCCGGCCCTAGTTCTCTTTTCCCCTGGGTGAGGAGAAAACCAAGGTATCGGACCTGTTGTTGGCAGATTTGCGCCTTCTTCCATAAGGCTAGGTATCCCGAGTCTGACAGTTTTTTTTTCTGAGCCACTTAGGTGCCCCCAGGGGTTGCCTTTTTTTTTTTAATTTATTTGCCTGACAGAGAGAGACACAGCAAGAGAGGGAACACAAGCAGGAGGAGTGGGAGAGGGAGAAGCCGACTTCCCGCTGAGCGGGGAGCCCGATGCGGGGCTTGATCCCAGGACCCCGGGACCATGACCTGAGCCGAAGGCAGATGCCCAACGACTGAGCCACCCAGGCGCCCCCAGGGGTTGCTTTTTAAACACACAGCTTCTGGGATATTCCCCCCATCCCGGGGGTTGCTTTTTAAACATAAAGCTTCTGGGATATTCCCCCATCCCACCCATTTTGATTCAGTGGGTTTGCATAGGCTGGATAGTATTACACCCAGTGCTCATCACAACCCATGCCCTCGGTAATACCCATCACCTGGCTACACCATCCCCCAAATAGTTGCCTTTTTAACAAGGTCCTCCCAGATGACTCTTGCGAAGGTTTGGAAACAATGTCTAAGCCTTGCTGTTCAGAGTGTGGCCAGTGGACCAGCAGGATCTGTGTCACCTGGGTTATCTTGTTTAAATCGCCAGTGTCAGCCCTACCCCAGACAGACAACCGGAATCTGCCTTTGTAGCTTGGCTTTTGATCTGACCTCTTCTCTGTTTCCATTTTAGTAGGGTTCCTCCGCCAACTTCCTTGCCCCAGTCCTCTCCAGAAGAGCCAGTGTCCCCTGCCTCTCCCTACCTGAGACCTGTCCCATCCCTGGGGGATGCTCACCCCAACCTCCCACCACCCAGAGATGACAGGAAAAGGTGCTCTGTGAAGCTAAGGAACCTAAACAGCTGGAGATCTTGCCTTGTTAGAGAAGGCTGACTTGACTCCCAGGTCCTCTGACCTCCGCAAATTCCAGACCCCCAGGCCTGTCTCATGATCTCAATTTTGGTTGCTCCGCTTTGTCTCCATCAAGTGTTCTCAAGCATTTCGCACACGACTGGGCTTAGGCAATTTGGCCAGACCTTCTTGAAATTTTTGATCATGGTCTCTAGAACCGTAGGTTTACTCTGCCCTGACCCCATGGTGATGTCCCTGTGTGTGGTGGCGCAGAGACAGACAAAGGGGGGGTGCCTCCTGAGGTGAGGAGACCAATCAGATGCCCGTCTGGCCATGTCCCAAAGGAGCTTAGGTGAGGCTTAGCTGCAGTGGTCTCAGCGTTGTGACTTATGATCAGGAACTATTCCGATGCCGCCATAGACTGTATGCCATTCATCACGGAATCGCAGACGGGCTCACTCAGACTCCGTAGGCGTCTGGGGACCTTAAGGGTGCCCACCCGTGGAGTCACAGAATCAGTCCACTTGAGCAAGCCAGGTCGGACTGCACATTCACTCACACATTCACTCCAGAAGTTATTACATTCCCTCCCTGGGAATCCCTACCTGTGAGACCTCTAAGAGGTCTCTGGGAGGTGATCAGGCTCCCCTTCCATCCCAATGGGGGTGGGCCTGTCTGGGTTCTGGGGCCCCAGGCCTTACCAGAATGCGACGTTGGACCAGGTCCTCACCTGCCAAGTCTCCTCGAGTCCAGTGGGAACAGTGGAGCGGGGCCCGCCCAGGCGATGGGGACAGGACACTGCCGAAAATTAGGCAGGGCGCGCCTTCTCCGTTATGATCCCTTGTTCCGTCACCGCCCCGTTGCCCTCAAACCGGTGGCAACAATGCGCCAGCACGGTTGGGTTTCCTGGTCAGGGAACCAAATGTTACGGAACCTGGACTGGATCGCCCGACGGAAGAACCAAGCGGCACTTGAAGATCTTGGAGGATAGGAGGCTTATTTAACGCCAGGGGGATCAGAAGAGAGTGGTCTCCAAAAGTCTGAGCCCGGAGCACAAAGGGGGCAATTTATACACTTCTAGTTCCGCATAATTGGCACTTTTGGCGCGTGCGCAAAGCGGGGCAGGGAGGAAAACCTGGAAGAGCCCTCGGGCAAGGACCGGGACTCTCTTGCTGGCTTGGTCAGCCATCTTAGGACACAGATTTTCCTTATCACTAGTTAGTTTGAATGTAAGCTACAGTGGTCCCTGGGTATCTGCAGGCTTTTTATATTTATAGAATTGCCCCACAATCCAAAGCAGGCATTATGGAGCATGGTCTGGAATTAGGTGGGGAAGTAGGCTGAGGGACTCAGCCAGGGCACTTACTTGGTGGCTGCTATAGGAGAACCAGGACCCTTGATGGTCAAAGATTGTGTCTCAAACATAGGGTGACTGATTAACAGGTTGGGAGATGGTGAAGTATTCCTGAATTAATGGTTCCTTATATGTTTTCTGTGCTGGATTGAAAAAATAGCCCCAGATGTCCCCACAAAGACTTGTAAACAAATGTTCTTAGCTGCTTTATTCAACATGGCCCCACACTGGAAACAACCCAAATGTTCCTCAACAGCTGAATGGATAAACAAATGGTGGCACATTCATGCAAAAGAATACTATAGCAGCAATAGAAAAGAATAAACTGAGACTTTCACAAATAAAACTTTTGCATTTGTTTTCTATTGTTGCACAACAAATTACCACACACATAGCAGCTTACAACAATACCCATTTATTAGCTCACAGTTCTGTAGGTCAGATGTCCAAGCACAGCATGCCTGGCTTCTCTGCTCAAGGTCTTAGAAGGGTGAAATCAAGGTGGTGGCCAAACTGTGTGCTTTTCTGAAGGCCCTGGAGAAGAATTTGCTTCGGGGCTTATTCAGTCTGTTGGCTGAATCCTGTTCCTTGCAATCCTGGGACTGAGATCCCTGTTTACTTGCCGACTGTCAGCTGGAGGCTATTCTCAGTTCTAGGGGCTTCCTTTTCATGTTCAAATCTTTCTTCGGGAAGAACCCTGCCCCTTTAGCAGGTTCACCTAATTATACCAGGTCTGCTAAGAATAATCTCCCTAGATTAAGATCAACTGATTTGTGACCTTACTTGTATTTGTAAATTTCTTCGCAGTAGCACCTGGATTAATGTTTGATTGGATCCCTGGGTGAAGATGTGTATACATCAAGGACTGGGAATCTTCACAGCCAGCTTAGGTTTCTGCCTACTGCAGCTTTTAAATTCCTTTCTCTTCTCTGTCAAAACATAGAGCACATAAAGAAAACTGTTATAGAGGAGTAGACCTGGACCACTCAGTCCAGTACCCACATTTTAGCTATGAAAGTTGTCCATATGGTCTCACCTTTAGTGAAGGAGAGAAACTTTTGTAAGGAGTAATACGTATGTACATTTGCCTTGGTAATACAAGGGACCACAATATTAAAAAATTAATAATTTTAAAAATAATTGCCAAATGTCCTCCAATAAACATGTGCTCTTTTTTTTTTAAGTGCAGTTACCTGATTTGCATAGCTCACTACAGCCCAGAACTCATGGGTTCAAGTGATGTTCCAGCCTCAGCCTCCAGAATAGCTGGAGTTACAGGTACCTGCCATTGCACCTGACAAGCATGTGCTATTCTTACAATCAGACACAAACTGTTATTTATTTAAGTAAAGTCTATAAATTTATATCACAATTTTTCATGGTTACTTCTCAAGGTTTTATCACCCTTGATTTTATCCAAGCCATTGGTAACAAACATTTTTTTTTTTCATGAAGGTGATTCAGGAATAAAAGGTGTTTATAAGCTGCATTTTAAAAATTTAACACAGGGGAACCTGGGTGGCTCAGTCAGTTAAGCCTCTGCCTTCAGCTTAGGTCACGATCCCAGGGTTCTGGGATCTAGCTGGGCATCCTTGCTCAGCAGGGAGCCTGCTTCTCCCTCTCCCCTGCCTGCCACTCCCCCTGCTTGTGCTCTCTCTGTGTCAAATAAATAAATAAAATCTCTAAAAATAAATAAATAAATAAATAAATAAAAATTTAACACAAAGTATTTTATTATATAAAATGGATAATTGCATTGGCTTATACCTATCATTATCTGTTTCATTGAATTTAAGACTATCAATGAGAAAATTTACACTCTGTTACTGAATTACTAGTAATTGGACACTTTTTTTGAAGATTTTATTTATTTATTTGTTAGAGTGAGAGAGAGAGGGAGGGCACAATTAGGGGAAGTGGCAGGCAGAGGGAGAAGCAGGCTCCCTGCTGAGCAAGGAGCCCGATGCGGAACTAGATCCCAGGACCCTGGGATCATGACCCAAGCCGAAGGCAGACGCTTGACCAACCGAGCCACTCAGGCATCCCAATAATTGGATACTTTTGAGAAATGAAAACACAAAACTAAATTTTATTATTCAACCCTCATTTATAGAGCAGTTTAGAATTTCTAAAATTCATGTGTATGTACTATCTCATTGCAATGAACAATCTCATTTGAACTTTGGGACTCAGAGGTCATGTTATCTGCCCCAAAATACAAAGTGAGTTAGTGGCAGAAATGTGGTTGGAATTAATCCTGGTGTTGTGACATGGTCTTCCCTCTCTACCTATTCTTAGGGTGGAGACCAAGAGTAAGAAGAGGTAGAATATGTCTATCCAGAGTTGAAAAACCCAGGTGAAGAATTCTAGAGTCTGCACACTGTTATTGTGGAAAGACAGCCTCAATAGGGCTATATGTGAAATTTTCTTTTTCTCCTATTTATTCTCATATTGGGGATCCTCTGCAAAAGAGTGCTAGAAAAGAGCTACTTAATTATAGAGTTCGATGAAGATGTTTTCAAATGTGTACATGTCAATACTGGTAAAGAATCACAAACCTCTCTTGTCTTCAGAAGCACCTCATTCCTTGATTCTGGGTGCAGGGGTTAATGTGTTCTGCTGCCATTGTATTCCAATAATCCATAGTCAACCAAGCTAACCACATCTGCTTTTGTCTATTTTGGCCATGATGTCAAGATCCTTAAAATTGCATGTCTTGGTTTGGGACTGTGCCTAGTGGTGAAATCCTATACAGTTTTATTTCTTTTGTTTGCAGTTTGTTTATGGTCTTTTCTAGGAGAGGTGCTGGAGCTGAGCAGGGGAAGTTACATCAGATCTATGGTTTTCTTGATTAGATCATTATAGACTCCAAAATAAACTACCTCTTATGAAGCACAGCTAAATATCGGCAGATAGTAGGTAGTCTTTCTTCCCCAGTCTTTTGAAAAGAGGGCTGAAATCTTCAGTAACCTTTTATTGCCAGAGGGCACACATGGTAGAAATTAAGTTAAGCCATCCTTTAATTTATATAAATAATCGAGAAATGGCAATTGACTTTGTTCATGGACCAATTTAAATCTATTAACATATGTAAACTTTGTATGACAAAAGTACATCTGCTTCATGAATGTACTGTCAGCATCTTTCTGATTTCAGACGCATGCAGGATTTTGCTCCCTGGACTGGAGACAAACATGATCCAAACTAGATGATCCAGAGGGCTTAGGATAATCGGACAGGTAACGAAGTTTTCCTGAAAAACTCCATTCACCACAGTTGAGTTTAAGGAAGTGGAAATTACTTTAATTTGCAATAGCTCATTAAATTAACTCTCCAATTATAGAGGCCTCTGCAATGTGGTTCTTAATTAAAGCTAGTGATTAATTCATGGCACTGATAGGGGAATGGTGGCCCTTGTTTTGCTTTCAAATGAAGTTACAGATGTATGCAATGGTTCTTGTGTATGACCATGCTGGGGCGGGTTTCTGGACGAAATGGTCACTAAATTTGACAAAAGATGAAGAGACTTTTTTTTTTTTTTAGATTTTATTTATTTATTTGACAGAGAGAGACACAGTGAGAGAGGGAACACAAGCAGGGGGAGTGGGAGAGGGAGAAGCAGGCTTTCCGCTGAGCAGGGAGCCGGATGCGGGGCTCGATCCCAGGACCCTGGGATCATGACCTGAGCCAAAGGCAGAGGCTCAACGACTGAGCCACCCAGGCGCCCCGATGAAGAGACTTCTTATCTTGATTTTCTGCCAAAATCTCAAGGTAAATTTCCTTTTAGAAGTC
Organism: Phoca vitulina; assembly: GCF_004348235.1. NCBI lineage: Eukaryota > Metazoa > Chordata > Mammalia > Carnivora > Phocidae > Phoca > Phoca vitulina. The sequence continues at coordinate 6,999,932 of NW_022589723.1, read as the reverse complement.
TGAAACTAGAACACTAATGGAAAATCAAAAGTAATCATTCTTATATCCTGTGTGAAGAAATACATCTTGGGTAAGTCCTACTTGAGCCTACCAACATAAATTTCAGTTACCCAATCTTTAAGATCTAATTTAAGTCCATCAGCTAGATTAAAACTCTTTCAGAAGAGTTATTATTATTAGTTATTAACTAATAAACATATATATTATGATGATTATATTTTTATCTAATATGAATGGAGAGCTTGCCTTATATAGATTTACTTAATCTCATTTAAAATTGTCTCATATTATTCATAGCAATTCTATGATGTGGATACTATTATTATGTTTATTTTAGAGATTAAACAACTGAGGTTCTGAAAGTTTGAGTACCTCTTTCAAGGACACACAGTTTATAAGAGGGTGGTCTGGGACTTGAACCAACCTTTCTTTCACTTCAAAGCTGAAAAGTTTTCACTTGCTGTATTAGTTTCACCTCTTTTCAAGTATAGACTTCTTAGATAAAATCTTTCCTTTCAAATGACTCATTTCTTGAGTTATTATCTCTGTCAGTTCTTAGCAGGAAACAGACGGCATACCCAAATTAGGATGATTCTAGGAGAGTTTACTTACAAAGGGATTGTTTATAAAGGTGTGTGTTGGAGGGGACGATAGAGTAGGACAATCACAAGACATAGTGCAGCAACCTGAGGCTAGGAGCAGTGGATGAAGTGTTACCACACCTGGATCTGAAAGGATGAGGGGAGGGAGCCGTTGCTGAGCCAGAAAAAAAAAGGCTGTGTGTTGAAGGTTGCCTGGAAAGACCCATTGATCCTGGGTGGAAGGACATGTCCAACTCTCCTTCTACCCACTGATCTCTTGCTAAGATTCTTATTGGCCAAACCCAATGGGAAACTGGGGAGCATAGAAGTCTTGTCCATGTGGTCCTTGTTGATCAGGCTAAGGCACAAAACAGAAGGGAGTAGAATGGTGAGAGGATATGGAGGGACAAACAGAAGCTATCCAGCACAATGACACATATGAAAAATGCACTGACAGCAATCATAGATGGTTGGCTTTTCCTTTTGATAAAGATGTACCTCAGAACACAGTTTTTCTTAGGATGTGAGGAAAGTCACTGTAAATTTGGCTTTTTTTTTGAACCTATCTCTGGCTATCGTGTAGTTTCAAGCCTGACCTTGAGCAACTGTATCTGTTACTGTCAGTGGAAGAGCTGTGCTCCTGGGCCGAGTCTTCAGCAAGGGTCACAACACTAGCTCACCTCCAGATTAGGGTTACTTATTCCCCTTTGAAAAAGGCAGCTTCTTTGAAAGGTCACTAGGAAAACATCTGGTTTCTCTCAGCATTTCCAGAGAAAAGGCAGGTATATACTCATTTAGACAATTGCCAAGAGAGGTTAATACAAAGAATTTCTTGGTACCTTGCAAAACAAAACAAACAAGAAAACTGAAAGAAGAAAATGGAAGAATGAGTATTAAGCTGTGAAGATTGAAGGATTCTGGAAGGGAAGAAGTGCTGCACCAGTGTTTCAGGAGGGAGAAGAATAAAAGAAAAAATATAAGGAACAAAACTTGTTATTGCCCAGCTTGATTATTCAAATTATAGTTCATTATAAAAGATATTGGCATACCATATATTTATAATATTCACATATTTACCATTTTTTCTGCCACCAAACAGCCATAAATACTTCTGCAAACATAAATTGACTGCACTTCAGCTTTTTATAAATGCAGTGTTCCAATTTGAATGTTGCTCCTATATTTCCCTTCTCTTTTGAATGTTGTGCATACCCCTTTGCTAAGGTAGACCCTGAACTCTTATGCAGCTACCATCTTCAGCGTATTTGCTATGCCAGAGAATCTTTTATCCCACATATATGTTTTCTCTTTCTAAAAGTTCACTGCCACTTCCTTTATAGCTGTAATCCACCCCCTCACCCCCCACCCCTTTAAACCTTTAGGTGAGTAGATCTAAAAATCTTCTGTAGAAAGTATTCAGAAAGCAGATGTTGCAGAATCTGCTCCTTCATCTGTTGCTTTCTTTGGGAGAGGCTAACTGGTGTGTCCAGAAGTTCTACCCTAAAGAAATTCTGTGAGGTACATTTCACAGGTTATAGGTCGAAGTTGAAGGTGAGGTAGCACAGTGATTCACCCTCACTACACATCGAGTCCGAGGTGCACCTTGGACCATAACCTGGAGTCTCACTACAATGCTTTTTATTATTATCCATATTTTTCTTAGCATATTTTTTTAACTTAAATGTGAAATGCATGATAACCTAGTTATCGTTTCCTTGTATAAACCTTCTGTTTTTGCTACATTCATTCATCATTCCCTGTGCTTTCTCTGTGTTTCTGTTTCTCTCACTTGGAATTCCCTCATTCTCAATGGCTTTCCAAATTCTATGAAATTTAAGTACTACTTTCTTAGTGAAACCTGCCCTCGTATTCTAGACGAAGAAGATCGTCCCGGTTCTGAATGCCTGCAGTGGTTATCTATATCGCTCCCTTTCACTTAATAAGATATAGTATTGAATTAGGACTTTACCATATTTTTTAAAGTTTGTCTTAATTTGTCTTTGAATTTGTTAATGTATGTGTATTTTGTCTTTCAGCTTGTGTATAAGCTTTGTTAGAACTAAGAATATGCGTTATACTTCCCTGTATCTCTTACTATTCACAAGGATATACTCATACCGAGAGAACATGGGTCAAATAAATGAATAAAGCATGGTGGTAAGAGGAGTGAGGGACCTGTAGCCAATATGGTAGATACAACACGTGAGTCATCTCCCCAAACTCCACTGAAATGATCATTAAGAAATGACAAAGTGAGGGGCGCCTCGGTGGCTCAGTCGTTGAGCATCTGCCTTCAGCTCCGGTCGTGATCTCGGGGTCCTTGGATCGAGCCCCACATCGGGCTCCCTGCTCCGCAGGAAGCCTGCTTTCCCTCTCGCACTCCCCCTGCTTGTGTTCCCTCTCTTGCTGTGTCTCTCTCTGTCAAATAAATAAATAAAATCTTAAAAAAAAAAAAAAGAAATGACAAAGTGACATGAAGTGCAAGAGAGATGTCATCAAAGTTTGGAGGACATGATGACTTTGTAAAGGAGGAAGGACAGAATAATCCTGCAGGAGAGAGGATAAAAGGAATCAAGTGGATTCATCCTAACGAATCTGAGAAAAACTCAGGAATTGAAGGCGAGTTATTCTGGAAATAGGTGGAGCTGAAAACTGGAATCTATGAAAGAAGCATTAGATGCCCAGACTCCCTTAGATCATTTCAGCTGTGATTACTCTGTCATCTCTGGCAGAAGATTCAAATGAAGGCAAGGCTTTGAAATAGAGAACACAAGGAACATATGAAGATATGTGTGAGAAGCAGTACTAAACACTGGAGAATTAATGCCCATCTGCATCCTGAGGAGTGTGCTCTCTCGTCTCCTTTCCCACATGGCATGCAGAACTCCAGCAGCCAGGCAGGGGATAGAGGAATTATTCTCTGGGATTCTGACTAGCCCAGAAAAAAAAGGACCTATAGACATTAACATTTGGTGTATCTGTAAATATTCCTGATCATACTGTATAGTAAGACCCACCAGTTATCAAATCCTACCCAAACATATTAATTACCCCAAATGCTTTTGATCAGCTCTTAGGTACTTTGTTTAAATGTGAACAGAGAATGAAAGGTCACCAGATCCTTTTAATGTGGAAAAAAAGAATGAATTCAAAAGATAGTTTAAAAAAGGGGAGGTGAGGTGGAACGTAGCCACTTCTCAGTCCTGGGGTCCTGCGATCGAGCCCCGTATCTGGCTCCCTGCAGTCTGCCTTCGGCTCAGGTCATGATCCCAGGGTCCCTGCTCATATATAAAGGAGAAAAACTAAGAAATAACAGGATAAGAGAATTATTCAGAAATATGAAGAAGCAGAAGAAATGGTTGAAAAGTAGAAAGTAGTGGTCTCTGTGCAACAGGAAGGTGGTTGCCTCTGGAATTGAGGCCAATGACTTGCTGGTTTTTATGATAAGACTTATAGTATTATTTCACCTTTTATATAACCTAATACACATACATATATTTTTGATAAAATATCATTTTAACTTTTAATTTTTAATAAAAAATTTAAAAAAAAACTGAAGAGGAATGGAAGTATGGGACACACACACACACACACACACACAGAGGTATATGATGGAGTGGGAAAGAAGCCAGAAGGACGTTCTCGTAGATGGTTGAAGGCAAGGCACAAATTTCCTCTCCTCCCACTGTGTTTTGACAAATTCAAGTTCATAGGTATATGTCAGTTCTTCAAAGACTGAGAGAGCTGGGTCAGTGTCTGAGGCAAACTGTGGCATAAGGAAGGATGGAATAGGGAAGTCTGAATGGAAGGGGGGAGGTTCTTACTGAAAAGCTTATTCACTTTAACACTCAGGCTTTGGCAGTAGGTAGGGTAGTGGGTGAATGGTGTCTCCAGGGAACATGATAACAGTGCTGAATGGCTGCTGTGAATCAGATTTCATGTGACGGGTGCGTGGCAAAAACGTATATGATAATACTGATAATAGTCTGACTGTTACAAACCACAGAGTAAAAAATCAGCCTCCTGCTCATTATTCAAGACTTGCTACATTCTCAAAAAGACCCTTGAACACAATTAGCAGCCATGACAGTTTTTCTTCTTATTGCTATTGCTTTATTACTGCCTTTCAAATTATTAAAATTCAGTATTATTTCTGCTCAAGCTGAAAAACTTCCCCAGAGTGTCCTCATGAGGGTTCCAGTCCAGGAATGGGATTGCAATATGAATGGAGCATCTGTGGTAGAATTTTTTTCATTTTTCATATTTAAACTTATCTTTTTCAGAGCTAGAGTTCTCTTAAGCAATTATAAGAGATGATCAGATAGTGTATATGTATACACACAAATAAATATTATATATACATAGAAGAGAGTGAGAAAGACAGAGAGCCAAATTAGCTATTCATTTTTATTTGTGTTATATTGGCAACCTATTTTTTAAAGAATATAATCTAGTCCTTTAAGGAAAACATTTTATAGCCAATTACACAGGGCTTGTTGATACTGGATTCCTAATGAGGTATTGTAACTTGGTTGATAAACCAGAGTCAGAGACTCTGAATTCTATCCCACTATTGAGTTGTTAAAAATCTGAATAAGTCCCTTGCCCATTCTATGCTCAAATTTTTTCATTAAGGAATGGAGTTGATAATTTTTAGTCCTGTTTATGTCACATGGTGATTATGAAAGGTCAATAATAAATGTGAAAATACTTTGAGATCATGGGGGGGGATTACAATTAAAAGTTGAATGAAATATTACAGCCTTGTGAGCAAATTCCTTTAAAATTCCAGATTTTTTTCTCTCTTTTTTCTTGTACATTTGATTCAGCTCAGGAAAAGAAGAGAAGCATACATTTATCACTCACCCATTATGTGCCAAACATTTGTGCTCACTTTGCTATGTACATCACGATTGAACATATAACCAAAATATTTTTTCTTGGTAACAATAGTATTTCTTTGAGTGAGAGACCATTTGTAAAATAATATTTCGAATAATAAAATTCCCAATTGACTATCCTAAACATCTCCAGTTGCAAAGTAGAATATATGCAAGAAAAACAAACATGGTGGATGTATCACTTCCCTGATTTATTATCAATCTTTCTAAAATAGGAACCCATTTTACTTTTAGAGTGGAAATTTGTGCTAGAGAAGACAAGAAAGATCTGTTATATCTGATTGATCCGGCCTGGTTCAAAAGCCACACTCAGCAGTTCTAATGGGAGGGGATGTGAAATTGAAGGTGTGGCTGGTCTGCTGAGCATCTGCTTTTTGATAGTGTTGGTGGTGGTCAAAAGCTTATTGATTTCCATCAGAGGAAATGAGTAAGTAGGCTTCAGGATGTTCTCTTTCTCTGTTTAATGCTCTTTCACTATCAGTCTTGCACAAATTCCCAGAGCAGAGCTTAATAAGGCGATGTGCATTGTCATTGGGGTTATTATTTTGAATGCACATTGGAATTTAAGTGCCACAAAAAATGCCCAATTTAGCAAGTTTGTTTGAATGCCCTGGAGAGAGACTAATTTTGTTAGATAAATTTGTAAGATAAATTAACTCACTTTTGGTACTCCAATTCCTTTAGAGACTCCCATAATTGGCACCCAAATAGCTTTAAAGAATGAATGAAGCTACCAATATGCAAGCAATTTATCTCATGAATCTAGTCTCCAGAGTTCCAAAATACTAACTACAAAACCAAAGATGCAGACCTATTTGATCTCTGCTCTGAATGAATATTCTTCCCAAAGGAACCCCACAAGTCAGATAACTCTCTTCTTCAAGTAGTTATTACAAGTGTAGATGTTAACATCTCAGAATTAGCATGTAAGAGCTGGAAGGGGCCTTAGGGATTGGCGTAAGTGAGGAGACCCAGGTGGTAGCAGGGAATCATGTTTACACATTGCTGGTTAGCAGTGGAGCCTGAGTATCCTGAACCTTCCTAGTCCACGAATTTTTCAACTATACCAAAAAAAATTTATCTTGTTAGTATATATGTATTTTCTTCCCCAAGAAACAACACTAAAGGATATTTTATAAGTTCTCATGTTACTGGACACAAACTAGGAAGAGAAAGAATTCCCAAAGGTTTAGCCTAATGGTTTTTCCATTTGTCGATTTGTGACCTTTACATTTTTAAATATTTTTCAGTGAGAGGGATAACTAGTATCTTCCCAGCTCCTCAGGAAGTGGAGCCCCAGAAGCCATCTTTATACTGTCTCTGCCTCTCTGTATCTCCATTGACTCAATCAGAAAGAGAGAATTTACCCATTTTGGACCAATCTGATTGTTTCCCAGGAGTTTGCAACTGAGCCTTTGGTTAGACTCTGATGATTGAAAGGTGGTCTTTTGTAGCCTGTGCATGGAGAAGCAAAGAAAGTGCTTCTGCTGACAGGTAAGATGGAAGCAAAGCCTCAGAGAAAGGTGGAGATGTGAAACTATGGGGAAGGAGGAAGAGAGAAAAAGAGGAGGGCAGGAGAGAGACAGAGGAGGAAAGAGGGAGGATGGAGAGGGAACAGAGGGGTGGGAGAGAGAGGAGGGGAAAGAGAAAGAGAAGGAGAGGGGGAAAGGAGAGAGAGAGAGAGAAAAGGGAAATGAAGGGGCGGATGGGGGGATGAGGGGGAGAGAGAGAGATATATATATATACCATTGCCTTAGTTCCTGAGAATTTTCTGGTGTCTGACTCTAATCCTTATAAGGCCTTTTCTCCCTGCCCTGGGGATCCATGAGATAGCTTTATAATACACCCCTCCCCACTTTTAATTAAGTTGGTTCAAGTGGACTTCTGTTATTTGCAACCAATGAGATTTACATAAAACAAAAACTGCTTTAAGATATGTGTTAAATCCCAATTAGACAGCTCAGGGTTACAGCTTGTGAGTGCCGGAATTTCAGTTGAATTCCACTCTGAGGCTTTGGTCAACATTTGGGCTTTAGTAAATGACTACAGCCTTTCTTGGCGAAGCAGCATCAGATCCATCCTCTAGATCTCCGGCTGGAATTTTAATGGCTGGAACCATTAACATTCAGTTTTTCCGTGGTGGATCTCAATGAAAAATGTGATTAGACTCTTGGACTACTATCTTTTCACTCTAAGAATGATTGTTTAGTTATTCTGATTCTACATGATCCCAGTCAAATTGTGCTAAACCAAAACATTTGTTTAGTAATGTCTTTAAGATTCACTTACAGGCTTGCTGTTTGCTTTTATAATAGTGGTGCCATTTCCAGTTTCTGTGATAGCAAAGATGTTTGGAGATTGGTTTGGGTGATGATATGTAGATGAATATTGAAGTGGAGTTAGAAGGGCTCCAGAAGTGGGTATTTTTGAGGTGTTGTAGGGAAGTAAAGTGACCAAAATGAAAACAAAGCATTTGTGATATTGTGGGCTCTAAAATAATATTTGTGGGTGGATGTTTCCTTGTTTTATGAGGCTACCGTTGTTATATTTTCCATGTTGGTTTCCAAGATTTCCAACAGAAAAACAGAGCTGCCTATTCTAGGTCAGGTAAACTATGTCCTATCCACAAGGGCAAAATGAAGGTTGTTAGTTCTTAGCATTCCAGACTTAAAATATCAGTCTGTGGAGAGAAGCTTATGGAAGCTAGCATTCCTTTGGGTTTCTAGAGTCAATACCATTAAAAATGAAGAAGTGATAGAATGCATAGTTTTCCTCTCCTGCCTTACTTTGGCAGGACTGGCCCAATAAGTGGAATTTCAAGTGACCTACTAGGAAGGTTCTGAAAGATTTTTGGCAAACCTTTAGCAAAATTTTGAGCAGGAGAGAAAGCCCCTTGTTCAGGTGACATATGCACCCATCAGTATGACGTATTTGGGAGAAACCCAGCAAGGCTCCCTTTTCCCAAAATATCTTCTCCACCAGCAACATGCCTGTAGTTCGGTAATTAGAGATTCAGTTGTGGTTTAAAGAATTGCTGCATTAACACATAAATAGTCCTGGGATGTTAACTATGAAATTAATATCTAGCTAACCCAGTGACTCTCAAAAGAAGTCACTCAAGGACTATGAATCAGAACTGGGGGCTCTTTCAAACCACATGCTTCATCTTCCTTAAAATTCTGATATAGTCCCTCTCGCCTCCTCTCTTCCCCCACTATTCCATGTGTCATATCTCCCAGGTATGTTGGGGGTTGAGGACACTAAGATTGAGAACTACTGATGTAACTCTTGGTGTGACTTTCTGGAATTGCTTTCTTCAGTTACAGCTAAATAAGATTAGACTATTAGGGGACAAAACAATTGGCTGGGGACACGGGGGGGAGAAGGTAAAACTTTGATGTTGAAAGGAATAGTTTTGAAGATGCTTTGTGGTGGGCAGGCTTGTGTGGATACTGCAGTAGAGATCCTGAGCTGTCTGATGTCAGTTTTGAGGACTCCAGGGTACAGGCACAAAGGTTCAAGTTTCCTTTAGGCAGAAGGAGGATGGGAGAGGATGGGAGAGGCTTAGAGGAGATAAGGCTTAGAAAGAGGAGATAAGTTTAAGACACTTAAAATTTTGCCTGGGGTTCTTCCTGCTTCTGGATAAATGGAAAGGACAGCCTGAGTGCTGACAAAGATTTGTTCAGCTCTCGAAAATTATTTTCCTTCCTGGATGCTAACAGGGTATGCTGATCTCCGTGGAGGGAGCAAGCCAGACCCTCTTAGATGAGTAGTTTTGATCTTTGCCAATTGAATTCCCCTGGGTAAACCAAATTGTATTTCTCAGTATCTCCTTCCTGAATTTGGCCACACTGCTGTTGAATCTGAGTGTAAGGAACTTGTGCAATGGATTTGAGAAGATCCTGTGACATAGAGCTCCATGATTGGTCTTGGCAGACTGGTGGTTCCCCCAAAGATGGTCCTATCTTGAATGCACATATTTTCTGGAGCAGGACTTCAAAGAAGCTTCAAAAAACAGTGAGCTTGAGAGAATCCACAGGGTCAATGAACAAAAATGTTTTAACAGTCACTTAACAGCTACCACACTAATGAAAACAACTAGTTTTCTGCAGTAGTTCCTAATTCCAGTTGATCATCAGAATTGACTGTGAAACCTTAAAAATATAAAAGTATAAAAAGAAGGAATTCTTATGGTAAACAAAGGTATAAAATGTTATAAGTGTAAAAAGTAAATGTTACTTTCCTCTCTCCCATCCCCAAATATCTTGATCCCTAGATGTAACTGTTGTTTACAGTTCCTTTAGAAATATTCTGTTCATAGGCAAACAGCAGATAGAGACGGAGAATAACTGTTTACTCTATGTGATATCATTCCCTTCATACTATTATACATCTTATTTTTCATTTTAGCAATCAGTAAATCTAGATATATTTTATCCCTTTAACATCTCATGGTCTGAATTGAAGCAAGCTCATATGGCTTTGATTATTTTTTCATACCGGAGACTGTGGGAGAGATTAAGGCATATAAGCCATTGGTCCTCTAACTTTACCTGAAGGCTTTGTTAAAACAAAGATTGCTGGTCACACCCTCCCCACTCCACCCAAAGTTTCTGATTTAGAAACTCTCAATGGCAATATTCTTAATAAGGAATATACCTTTTTCTTTTACACATGTATTCAGGAAAGGCATCACTCTGATGCTTTATGGACCAGAGGAAACTGCCCTGGGCAGTTACAGCTCTTCATTTTCCCATGGTGGAACACAGGAACTCATGCTCTGAATGCGCTCCTTCTTGTATCTTCCCCTTTTTTACAGTTCGTTTCTAAGCAAGGACAGATTTACTGAATGGTGAGGAAGTGGATGAGGAGCCTGCAAACTTCCCCCTTGTACATGCTTCCAGCCTCTTTCTGTGTTCTTTTGCAATCCCTTGAGTAGTTTCTCCATGTGACTAGCATTTTACTGCTTGAGTTCTTCTTACCTATCTTCCCCCTTGCTACCAACCTCTTCCTTCTTCTTTCTTTAAGAGAGCACTCTTAAATAGTCAAGCCCTTTAGTCCACCAAGCAATGGACTGAGATAAGCTGTTAGAGAGGCTGCTTTATAGGCTGTTTCAGTCCAGAGGGATTAAACAGGATGACCTCACTGAAAAAGAAACCACACTTAATAGCTTTAAATGGGACTGCTCTTAACTGGGTCACCCTGAGCCACTGCACACACTTCTTGTTTCAAGTGAATGTGGTGGTTTGGGCCAGAATGGGTTGTCAGCAAGATAGTTTAAATGCCTTTGTCTTTTAGTGATGAACCAACACCTTAAAATGTAAGCAGAATGAGGAAATATGTAATAGGTTATCCGATGTTCAGTCCCAAACCTTGGATCCTATTGCTGGGACATCTGGAGAAACACAATCTTTCCTCTCTCAGCAAGGTAAATGAGAAAGTTATGGAACGCATTTCTTCTGTTCTTTCAACTAGAGACTCCATCCATGTTTCAACTATGGTTATCCTGAATTAGGGATCTCAGCTGGACACAGTATAAAGTGACAGTGAAGATCATTCCCTTTACGTCAGAAAGACCAGATCTCCACTCCTCACTTCATCTCAGCATTGTTGTTGGGGTTGAATACTAATTTTATCACAGTACTTAGAACAGAGACATTTTTTGTTAGCTTTTATCCTGAAATGGAAGCTCTCTCTGTTAATAGCCAACGTAAAGAACTTGGGGACATGTTCCAAAATATGTGGTTAAAATTTTTAACTAAACCAAGACTTCTAGAAGCAGTTTTTCCTAAATCTTTTTGATTCTATGAGTATACTAACTTCTAGTAGCTTGCCTTCTCTGTCTTCGAAAGGGGAAACAGATTTACCAACATTAGGAAGTCTTCATTATTAATAGTCATGGTTTAGAGCTTTCCCCCTGGCCAAATTGCTGACTCAATACTTCTTGTTTTTAAAAAAGGAAATAGCTGAAAGGCACCTGTTAATGAGACTAACGTAACACAGTAGGGGTGTGTGTGTGAGAGAGAGAGAGAGAGAGAGCTAAATCCCATCCTTGAAGTGGATATGAAAACCATCATATAGAAAGATGAAGCTCCTTGTGGATCAGTTTTCCTAAAATGCTTAACTTTTATTTTCCCCTGACTATGCTTTTTTGCTTCTGTGCTAAAGAAGCATCTGGTAAACAAATGAACTATTATTATAATGAAAAGATTTATTTCCCATAGGTTTCTTGATAATTAAAATTATTAAATTGGCTAGTCATCACTTTATGAAGTTCTGTGGTGTTATATCAAGTTATATACTGAAGATATGAAAAGAGAATGTTGTAAGATGAGTGAATGGTGTGTTTCACTCCAACTCAGACATGTTTCAAGAAAGGCTTCACACGAGGCAGGTTTCTTCACTCTTTTATTCATCTAATCAAGCATATAATTAAAACACATTTATTGGATGCCTGCTATGTGCCAGACTTTGTACTAGAAGGCAGAGAGATAACCTAGGAAAAACCAGACATGAAGAGGTAGAATAGGATCAATTCTATAGTAGAGGTAAGAACAGAAAACTGGAGGAATGGAGGAAGGAATGACTCATTGCTTGTGGTCAAGGAAGGCTTCAGCTAGAGGAACTGACTCCAGACCATGTCAAAACAACATATTTTGTGGTATGACATCAACCAATTCCTGTATTCTGATTCTTGATTGACCCAACTTTACTTGTGATCATTTTCTTTGCTTAGTCAGTCTACCTGAAGATTATATTCTATTCATACTCTATTCATCTGTATATTCCTAGAATCTGGACCAGGATTATATGCTTGGTACATCATAGGTCCCCAACCAATGTTAAGCTGAAATGATAATGGCTCATGGCTTCAAAAACCTTCCAATCTCATTCCTTTATGTATAGAATAGAACTTCCTTTTTGTTTTTAACTCCACACTTCTCAATTTTAACATTAATAGTAAATTGTTTGTTGGAATTTTTGGTTCTCCATTTCCTGTCAGTGTTGTATGGAATCAACATACCTGGGTTCCTGCTGCTCTGTTGTCTCCTCCTGACACCAGGCATGCTGCCACAGCCTCTTCATTGTCCTGGGCCTATAGGCTTAATGCCTTAAAATGCCAGGTTGGTCCTTGGACATGCTTATACTTTCCAGGGATTCTCAGACTGCTTCTAAATCAGATAATCCAGTGATTTATTCCAAGGTAATGGCCCAAAGACATTCTGAACTTTAGGGCCTTGGACTTCTAATCCTTTATCGTAGGAAATTGCCTAGGTAGAGTTTCAAGGAACACTGAATCTGATCACATTGCTTTATGAGCTAATGCCTTCATATAGCTCTAGACTAGAGCATGGATATTCCTTCTGAACCCCAAACTAGCCTAAGAATGAAACTCTACTTAAATACCAAAGTTGAAGGCATCTGCAGGGGGAGAGGGGATTAAGTTCCCTAAAGGAGTAAAAGGAATTGCCCTTGTAGTCAGGTCTTACTGAATAACACAGCTGATCATGCACTATGCTAGTTTTCTACTCTTCTATCTTCTCTAACCCTGGCTGATTAAGGCCAACAGTTTCCGTAAGATGTATTTGAGAGGTGACATTTCTCAGTAGGTCCAAAACTTCAGTATAAAAGCCCCAATATTGTCCACTGTCTCTGAACATTCCATATGTTTACCATTCTTTCTCAAGTTTTCTTTTCTTTCTTTTCTAGAACATAAGTTCCTTGAGGGCAGGGTCTTGTTGACTATGTATCCCCACATCCAGGAAAAACCAGGTATACTTAAGTGGTCAACAAATACTTGTGGATTGTGTATCTGCAAGTTGCTGACCTTGAAAATCTGAAACTCTTTATTCCTTCAAAGATAACTTATTTCAGATTAGTATGTCCTGAATAGATGATGATGATGATGGTGGTGGTGGTGCTAGTGTTGATGATGATGATAAAGACAGCTAGCATTTACTAAGTTAGTTTACTAAATTATTGCAGTGGCAACAAAGAAATGGCCCTCAATGAACTGTGGCTCTTGGTATGTACAACTGTGTAGTGTGCTCCTACAATGACTCTGGACTTGACCATGTGACTTGCTTTACCCAATAGGATATCAGCAAACATGATGCAAGAAGAGGGTTGGTAAAGCACTTAATGCGTTGAGCTTTGCCCTTTGGGAATACTACTGCTGGTGAACAAGCCCAGGCTAACCTCCTTTAGGATGAAACACCATACAGAGAGAGGCAGCATTTGGAAAGAGACCATTCCGGCCATTCTGGCCTTTCTAACTATCCTACATGAGTGTCCAGACATGTGAGTGAGGACATCCAGGGACAGGCCATCCCCAGCCAAAATGTCAACTGACTGTAAATGTATGGAGGAGTCCACCCGTTGCCATGTGGAGAGGTAAAACTACCTACATGAGCCCAGCTCAAATTACCAGTCCACAGAATCATTAGCAAATAAACAAACTTTAAGCCACTAAGTCTTAGAGTGACTTGATATGCAGTAAGTAATTGATAAGGTTACTACAAGACACTGAGATAATTAAAATATTGTCTCATTTCACTTACAGGATAACTCTTTAAGGTATATACTATTATTATCTCCACCTTATAGATAAAGAACCTGACATTTGGAAAGGTTAAATAACTTGCCCAAGCCACCATAGTTACTACTGAGGGAGCACAGATACAAACCCAGTTCCGCCAGATTCTAGAGTATGGTTCTTAACCATTGATTTTATATTGCTTTAGTGATGACCTTTGTCAACCTGACCACATCTATCTCTTCCTGCTTCCTTAAATACATCTATTCTACACTTGGAGCTTGCTACAACAACAAAAATTTCAATCTTTGATACTTGAGATGTTTTTGTATATAAAGCAAACAGAGATGAAGTGTTTGGACAATTTATCTTACAAACGATCCCATGATATTGTCTGATAGAGTATAAAGTGTTTAGTCTTCTATTATTTTTGCATTATTTTCTCTTTTAGTGTATTTAGTGTTTAAAGAGTATTGTTAAATACCAGAGGCAAATGGAATATTGTAAAGTAAATGAAATTATGGGCAATACAAATGACAGTTTCTACAAGTTAGCAAAATATTAAATATTTCTGTCTTAATGCTTTCATTGTGCCTAATATTAGTAACATAAATTGTGGTCTAAAAAGGCTATGCAGTCTTGCAACATTTTTTTGCTATCAGCATTTTAGAGGAAATAAACAAGCTGAGATTGTTCATCTTTCTAAAATGCATTGGAGGTAGGTTGATACTCCATCAGCACAAGAATTTTCACTTTGAAAACCAGGAAGTTGTTTCAGGGTCTATGTGGGGGCATTTCCTAGGCTTCCTTATCAGGGAGGCACACAAGTTTTTTTCTAGGACTATTACTAATCTTCAAAATAAGAAACTTCATAACCTAAGAGCCTTAGCAAATAAGTGCAGCATTTAATTTTAAATTACAGGACCTGTCAGGGATAAAACTAAAGCCATTATTCCCAACACTGTGGGGATGATAGAAATCTTTCTAAAATTATCATAGGGAACTATAGATCAGTTACCCCAATGTGGGAAAGGAGAGGTATCTGAAAGCCATTGGGAGAGCTATGGGCTTTTGGCAATGATTATTAAGAAAAAATAATCATATGTTTACTTGTTTACATCCAATATACAAAGCTGAAGGAATGAGTTGTTATAGCCTTGGAGATGTTAACATGTGAAATGAGTATTGTTAGATATGCTTTAGTTTTATAATCTCAGAAATTGTGGGGACATTAGAAATTATCTCACTCAGCCTTATTCCTAAAGCTTTACTTTTCCCCATAGATCTCTGCCATTTAATTACTCTTTAAACACTTCTGTTGAAAAGGAACTCATCGCTTGATAAGCCAGTCCATTCCATTGTTGGAAAGCCTTTGTTGTTGTAAATTTGCTCCATCTAATAAACTTAAACCTTCACTTATATCTGTTCTTTGGAGTGTTTTTTAAGGAGCCCAATTTTCTTCCATAGGGGAGTCTTTCCTCTTTATCATTTCAGGCATCAGCCTCTGGACTTAAAACACAGGAATATAATATTCCAGAATGGTCTCGACTGTGCTAATAGAAAATAGGCTAGATTATGGTTCCATAACCAACAACTCTGAAATCTCAGTGGCTCATTCTACATGGCCATTTGAGGTTGGCTGGGAGCTCCATGTTGTCATCGTCATCTTTGCTCTAGCCCCCAAGCAGATAGGAAAGTCACTGTGCATATGTTGCTGGTCATAGTGGCAGAAAGAAAAGCACATATGGCAAAGCTTATAAGCTTAAGACTAGTTCTCCTGGAATAAGTAAGGGACACATCTGACTTCTGCTTACAATTCTTTAACCAAAGCAAATCACATGGACCAAATTCACTAAAACAGAAAAGTCTACTTCTTTCCTTGTGTTCAGAAAGAGGGAGACACGATGTTTATAGCAGCAATGTCCACAATAGCCAAACTGTGGAAAGAGCCAAGATGTCCATCGACAGATGAATGGATAAAGAAGATGTGGTATATATATATATATATATATATATATATATATATATATATACAA